>NC_081389.1:23671122-24001122 GCF_030684315.1 Stegostoma tigrinum | reverse complement strand
CCCCAGCTATGCCTGCCTCTTTGTAGGTTACGTGGAACAGTCCCTCTTCCGCACCTACACAGGCCCCAAACCCCACCTCTTCCTCCGGTACATTGATGACTGTATCGGCGCCGCCTCTTGCTCCCCAGAGAAGCTCGAACAGTTCATCCACTTCACCAACACCTTCCACCCCAACCTTCAGTTCACCTGGGCCACCAGCTTGTAACTGATGTCCATTTCAAGCCCACCGACTCCCACAGCTACCTAGAATACACCTCCTCCCACCCACCCTCCTGCAAAAATTCCATTCCCTATTCCCAATTCCTCCGCCTCCGCCGCATCTGCTCCCACGATAAGACATTCCACTCCCGCACATCCCAGAGTCCAAGTTCTTCATGGACCGCAACTTTCCCCCCACAGTGATCGAGAACACCCTTGACCGCGTCTCCCGCAACACATCCCTCACACCCCGCCCCCGCCACAACCGCTCAAACAGGATCCCCCTCGTTCTCACACACCACCCCACCAACCTCCGGATACAATGCATCATCCTCCGACACTTCCGCCATCTACAATCCGATCCCACCACCCAAGACATTTTTCCATCCCCACCCTTGTCTGCTTTCCAGAGAGACCACTCTCTCCGTGACTCCCTTGTTCGCTCCACACTGCCCTCCAACCCCACCACACCCAGCACCTTCCCCTGCAACCACAGGAAATGCTACACTTGCCCCCACACCTCCTCCCTCACCCCTATCCCAGGCCCCAAGATGACATTCCACATTAAGCATATGTTCACCTGCACATCTGCCAATGTGGTATACTGCATCCACTGTACCCGGTGTAGCTTCCTCTACATTGGGGAAACCAAGCGGAGGCTTGGGGACCACTTTGCAGAACACCTCCGCTCAGTTCGCAATAAACAACTGCACCTCCCAGTCACGAACCATTTCCACTCCCCCTCCCATTCTTTAGATGACATGTCCATCATGGGTCTCCTGCAGTGCCACAATGTTGCACCCGAAAGTTGCAGGAACAGCAACTCATATTCTGCTTGGGAACCCTGCAGCCCAATGGTATCAATGTGGACTTCACCACCTTCAAAATCTCCCCTTCCCCAACTGCATCCCTAAACCAGCCCAGTTCGTCCCCTCCCCCCACTGCACCACACAACCAGCCCAGCTCTTCCCCTTCACCCACTGCATCCCAAAACCAGTCCAGCCTGTCTCTGCCTCCCTAACCTGTTCTTCCTCTCACCCGTCCCTTCCTCCCACCCCAAGCCGCACCTCCATCTCCTACCTACTAACCTCATCCCACCTCCTTGACCTGTCCGTCTTCCCTGGACTGACCTATCCCCTCCCTACCTCCCCACCTACACTCTCTCCACCTATCTTCTTTTCTCTCCATCTTCGGTCCACCTCCCCCTGTCTCCCTATTTATTCCAGAACCCTCACCCCATCCCCCTCTCTGATGAAGGGCCTAGGCCTGAAATGTCAGCTTCTGTGCTCCTGAGATGCTGCTTGGCCTGCTGTGTTCATCCAGCTCCACACTTTATTATCTGTGATGACGAAAGGGCGTTTTTGTGACTGGAAGCGTGTGTCCAGTACCATGCCACAGGGTTCAGTGCGGGGTCCCTTGCTATTTTAA
The DNA here is from genome assembly GCF_030684315.1 of Stegostoma tigrinum. Classification (NCBI taxonomy): domain Eukaryota; kingdom Metazoa; phylum Chordata; class Chondrichthyes; order Orectolobiformes; family Stegostomatidae; genus Stegostoma; species Stegostoma tigrinum. Next base: position 23,999,496 of record NC_081389.1, on the reverse strand, counting down.
TCTACATTCATGATCTAGGCAGGAATGTTATGGTCAGTAAGTTGCAGAACACATGATGGTGGCTCGCGTACTAAATAGCAAGAAGGAAAACCTTAGTATACAGGATGATGTACATAGGCTGGTCAATTGGACAGATAGCAACACATCGGATTCAAACCTGAAGAGTGTGAGCTGATGCATTTGTGGCGGTGTGAGGGGGGACACTAACAAAGCAAGGGAGTATATGATGTATAGTCTGACTCTATGGGAGTACAGAGGGTCAGAGAGATCTTGCTGTAAATGTCCAAAGATCCTTGATGACAGAAGAACAGGAGGATTAGATCATTAACACCCCATCAGTCTCCTCTGGATCATCAGTAAAGTGATGGAAGGTGTCACTGTAACAGCGCTATCAAGCAGCACCTGCTCAGCAATAACCTGCTCAGTGACGCCCAGTTTGGGTTCTGCCAGGGGCACTCAGCTCCTGATCTCATTACAGCCTCAGTTCAAACATGGATTAAAGAGCTGAATTCCAGAGGTGAGGGGAGAGTGACAGCCCTTGATAACAAAGCTGCATTCGACCAAGTGTGGCATCAAGGGGAATCTGAACGACAAAGCTGAAATTGATGAGTGGCAGGGGCAAACTCGTTGGTGGCTGGAGTCATACCTGGCACATAGGAAGGTGGTCGTGGTTTTTGGAGGTCAGTCACTTCAGCTCCAGGACATCTCTGCGGGAGTTCCTCAGGGTAATGTCCTTGGCCCAAATATCTTCAGCTGCTTCATCAATGACATTCCCTCCATCATAAGGTCAGAAGTGGGGACGTTTGTTGATGAATGTATACAGACTGCTGCAGTTCAAGGTGGAAACTCACCATCACCCTCTCAAGAGCAACGAAGGAACAGGCAATACATGCTGGCCAGCTGGACATACCCATGTCCCATGAATGAATTTTTTAAAAATAAGATGGTTAAGAAGCTGTGGGACTATAGTAGACAGTTGTGTGATGACATGTGTGGACACAATGGGCTGAAGGGCCTCTTTCCTTTCTGTAAAACTTCATACCAAAGATGGCCAATGTTCTCATCTCTTGTTTATCAATTATCCCTGAACCTGTAGCAGTGAGACATTACTGATGGTTAGCATAATGCTGGGTGTGGAGCTTAGAGGGAGCATAACAGGTGTCCCAATTCCTAAAATGGAGATTTTAAAACATTTCACTGGCAGTAAAGAGTTGTGGGATATGCTGGCATTGGGAAAGACACTGTGTAGAGATGAGCCTTGCTTGTTTGCTTTGTAGTAATATTTGTTTTAATCTAACTTGCTTTTAGAAAGGGTCCAAAGTACATTCCATGTCCACTCATCTGCCTAGTGGTCTGCAGCATTTACCAGGCAGCAGCTCAGTAACAGAGAACAGCAGGGTCCACATTTGGAGTTTAGTCTGAGCTGCAGAGTCCATGCTCAGCCAGAGTTCAGAAGTTGTTATACACTGCAATCAGTGCCCTGGGAAAGAGAGACACAGCAGCCAGGGCTCCTGGCTATTCGCTATTCAGTAATTCCTCCTGAAAACAGCAAGTAGACACAGTTTGAACATGGTTGTCACACCTCCGTGGAAGATTAGGCCATTTACAGTGCCTGTCAAAAATAAAGTAAAGGTCTCCCCCACCCCCACCCCCGATAGCTATATGCTGCAAATAGAAAAATCACCCAGATACATTAGAGGGGGTTAATCTACAGTTCTGAGACACATCAATAGGGACCGTGTAAAGGAGATTTTACTCTGTATCTAACCCCATGTTATCCCTGTCCTAGGAGTGCTTGAAGGGGACAGTGTGAAGGCAGCTTCATTCTACCTAACCCTGAGCTGTGTCTGCCCTGGGAGTGTTTGATGGGGACAACTTAGAGGGAGCTTTATTCTATATTTGACCATTTTGGTATCTAACTGTAAGTGTTAATACTGAAGCATGGTGCCTGGGAGGGAGACTGTTCTCATCCACAGCACCAGCATTTCTCACTTCAATGAGCATGAAATGAGGGGAAACACCAATCCTGAAATAGACATTTTAAATGTTCTAAAGATTGTGTGTTTTCACAGAGTAGAATATTAAATTTTAAAAGCTGAAAAACTCTGGAGAAGTTGCTGAGCTATTCCCAAGTGTAAATATGTACTTGGCGTAGAGGGTTTGTGAATCAATACTCTGCACTCTTATTTTCAATCCACGATTCAAGACAGTTGCTGTGCGAAATTCTCAATTTGATGTTGCGTGGCACATTGGCTGGTGATTAAAGATAGGCTCCAGGTTCTCAATGAGACATAGAGACAGGGAAGAGGACTCAGAATTCTGTGTGCAGCTCCCATTCTCTGCCAGTGTTTGAGCTTTGCCTGAAATCGATTTTAAAGCATTACTTTCTGCATCATGAAGAATACAGAGAAAGCAATATCTTCAATACGAGCGTCCGCTTTTTCAAACGTTCTGACTGTGATTCCAGAGAGGACAAACAGCCTCTGGTGTCAAGTAGTTGTCTCTCTATGTTTGCTCAGGGTTGTACATTATCCAGTGGTGGGGAGAGCATTCATGAACACAATCCTTTCTCTCCCTCTCTCTCTGGACCTGTACTCACATATTTGGAGATTGTTTTTGTCTCAAATCATCGTCAATGCATCATGTAGTCCCTATAGTGTGGAAGCAGGCCATTTGGCCCTGCATTGTTCTTTCAGATAAAAGTCATGTTCCGATAGCTACCAATAGCTGGGCAATAGTCAGATAACACTCACACCCAGAACAGACAAGAGGCTTGTACATTTCCATCGTACAATACACAGCCAGGTCCGGCCCAATTCAGCTAAATGTAAAAAGTCAGAATGTTGGCAATGAGAGCAGGAGGAATGTCAAACTGTTGCTCAAGTCCGCACCCATGGTTCTTCTTTAACTTACCCCGACTTTCCAACCCAAGACCCACATCCCGTGATCACATTAGTACCCAAAGATCTATCAGTCTCAGTGTTGATTTGAATATACACAATGACTGTGTATGTACGGGGCAGAGAGTTCCATAGATCCCAAGTGCTGCAAACGCAAAGTTTCTCAGTGTTCCTCATACTGAGCCTCCTGACATCAGTAGAAATCTCCTCCCTCGCTACTGAGCCCCCTGTGACCTGTCCCTGTGGTTATTACGAATACGAATCTGCCAGCACACATTTATTGCCCACTATCTCACTGGCCAACCTCCAAGCACACATACAGCTTTCCAAGATTTAAATGAGCTCCATCCTGGCAAAGAGTTTCTGTCCTCAGAGGAAGTGCAGCAGGTGGACAACAAGTTCTTTCTTTGTTCCCTAAGACCATCAGAAATATGAACAGGAGTAGGCCATTCAGCCCCTCCAGCCTGCTCCCCATTCAATAGGATCACAGGTGATCTGACCTTCTTCACATCCAACCTCCTGACCTTTCCTTGTAACCCATGAATCCCTGACCAATCAAGAATCTATCAATCTGAGCCTTAAATAAATACAAGGTCCCTGCCCCCACAGCTCTCTGTGGCAGGGAGTTCCATGGATTCACAACTCTCTGAGAGAAGAAATTCCTCCTCACCTCAGTCTTAAATTGGTGCCTCTTTATTTGGAAACTATACCTTCTAGGCTCTCCCATGAGGGGAAACATCCTCTCAGCATTGACCCCATCAAGCCCTTTAAGAATCTGATATGTTTCAATGAGATCACCTCTCATTTTCCACACCTCTAGTGAATAGACTCTCAACCTGAATAACCTGAGTTCATAACACAATCCGTCCATGCCAGGAATCAGCCCCGTGAAAACCACATCTGAGGAATGAGAGAGCAGGAATTGCAGATGCTGGATAACCTGAGATAACAAGGTGTGGAGCTGGATGAACACAGCAGGCCAAGCAGCATCTTAGGAGCAGGAAAGCTGACAGTTTGGGCCTAGACACTTCTTCAGGAATGGGGAGGGGAAGGGGATTCTGAAATAAATAGGGAGAGGGGGGGAGGCAGATAGAAGATGGATAGAGGAGAGTATAGGTGGGAAGGTAGGGAGGGGATAGGTCAGTCCAGGGAGGACGGACTGGCCAAGGGGGCGGAATGAGGTTAGTAGGTAGGAGTTGGGGGTGGGGCTTCAGGTGGGAGGAGGGGATAGTTGGGAGGAATGACAGACAGGTTAGGGTGGCGGAGACGAGCTGGGCTGGTTTTGGGATGCAGTGGGGGAGGGCAGATTTTGAAGCTGGTGAAGTCCACATTGATGCCATTGGGCTGCAGGGTTCCCAAGCAGAATATGAGTTGCTGTTCCTGCAACCTTCGGGTGGCATCGTTGTGGCACTGCAGAAGGGCCATGGTGGACATGTCGTCAAATGAGTGGGGGGGGGCGCAGAGTTTGAAATGCGACTGGGAGGTGCAGTTGTTTGTTGCAAACAGAACGTAGGTGTTCCACAAAGCAGTCCCTGAGCCTCCGCTTGTTTTCCCCGATGTAGGGGAGACCTCTACATCGCTGACGCCAGGCGCCAACTCTCCGACACCTCCTCCTACCAACCCCCGATCATGGCCCCACCCCCAACCATCAAACCATCATCTCCCAGACCATCCACAATTTCATCACTTCAGGTGACCTCCCACCCACAGCCTCTAACCTCACCGTTCCCCAACCCCGCACGGCCCGCTTCAATCTCCTTCCCAAAATCCACAAACCTGCCTGCCCTGGTCGACCCATTGTTTCCGCCTGCTCCTGCCCCACCGAACTCATCTCCACCTATCTGGACTTCATTTTCTTCCCCTTGGTCCAGGAACTCCCTAACTACGTCCGTGACACCACCCACACCCTCCACCTCCTCCAGAACTTATAATTCCCTGGCCCTCAACACCTCATCTTTACTATGGAAGTCCAGTCCCTATACACCTGCATTCCCCATGCAGATGGCCTCAAGGCCCTCCGCTTCTTCCTGTCCCGCAGGCCTGGCCAGTCCCCCTCCACCAACACCCTCATCCGCCTAGCCGAACCCGTCCTCACCCTCAACAACTTCTCTTTTAATTCCTCCCACTTCCTACAGACAAAGGGGATGACCATGGGTACCTGCATGGGCCCAAGCTATGCCTGCCTCTTTGTAGGTTACGTGGAACAGTCCCTCTTCCGCACCTACATAGACCCCAAACCCCACCTCTTCCTCTGTTACATTGATGACTGTATCGGCGCCGCCTCTTGCTCCCCAGAGGAGCTCGAACAGTTCATCCACTTCACCAACACCTTCCACCCCAACCTCAAGTTCACCTGGGCCATCTCCAACACATCCCTCACCTTCCTGGACCTCTCTGTCTCCATCTCAGGCAACCACCTGGAAACTGATGTCCATTTCAAGTCCACTGACTCCCACAGCTACCTGGAATACACCTCCTCCCAGCCAGCTTCCCACAAAAATGCCATCCCTTATCCCCAACTCCTTCGCCTCTGCCGCATCTGCTCCCAAGATGAGGCATTCCATTCCCGTATATCTCAGATGTCCTCGATTTTCAAGGACCGCAAATTCCGCCCCCTCAGTGGTCAAGAACGCCCTCGACCGTGTCTCCCGCATTTCCCGCAATTCATCCTTCACACCCCCTCCCCGCAGTAACAACCAAAACAGAATCCCCCTGGTCCTCACTTACGACCCCACCAACCTCCGGATCCATTGCATCATCCTCCGACACTTCCGCCATCTGCAATCCGACCCCACCATCAAAGACATTTTTCCCTCCCACCCTTAACTGCTTTCCGGAGAGACCACTCTCTCCGTGACTTCCTTGTCCGCTCCACACTCCCCTCCAACCCCACCACACCCAGCACCTTCCCCTGCAACTGCAGGAAGTGCTACACTTGCCCCCACACCTCCCCCCTCACTCCCATCCCAACATGACTTTCCACATTAAGCTGAGGTTCACCTGCACATCTGCCAATGTGGTGTACTACATCCACTATACCCACTGTGGCTTCCTCTACATCGGAGAAACCAAGTGGAGGCTTGGGGACTGCTTTGCAGAACACCTCCGCTCGGTTTGCAACAAACAACTGCACCTCCCAGTCGCGAACCATTTTAACTCCCCCTCCCATTCTTTAGATGACATGTCCATCCTGGGCCTCCTGTAGTGCCACAATGATGCCACCCGAAGGTTGCAGGAACAGCAACTCATATTCCGCTTTGGAACCCTGCAGCCCAATGGTATCAATGTGGACTTCACCAGCTTCAAAATCTCCCCTTCCCCCACCGCATCCCAAAACCAGCCCAGCTCATCCCCGCCTCCCTAACCTGTCCTTCCTCTCACCGATACTGTCCTCCCACCTCAAGTCCCACCCCCATCTCCTACCTACTAACCTCATCCCACCCCCTTGACCTGTCCCTGGACTGACCTATCCCCTCCCTACCTCCCCACCTACACACACCTCTCGTGGCTCCTGCCTCTTTGACCTGCCTGTGTCCTCTCCACCTGTCTTCTCCTCTATCCATCTTCAATCTGCCTCCCCCTTCTCCCTGTTCATTTCAGAACCCCCTTCCCCTCCCCTATTTCTGAAGAAGAACCTTGGCCCGAAATGCCAGCCTTCCTGCTCCTCTGATGCTATTTAGCCTGGTGTGTTCATCCAGCTCCACACCTTGTTATCTGAGGAATGAGGTTGTTTGACAATAGGACCTTTACACTTTCCAGCAGGGATCTGTAGATAGCAATCAGTTATTGAGTTTGAGCCTGTAACTCAATCCCAGATATCTGTTGTGCTCTATGTATAAAGTATCTCAAACTCTCAGTTAGATTCAGGCCTATCACTTTCTCCAATTGTTCCTTGTACAGGTTTTCTGATTTGAAACATCTGCCCATGCCTGAAGAACTTTACTTCAACACCAGTGGAGTTCACAGGATTGTTACAGAGCAGAAGGAGTCCACTCAACCCATCATGTTTGTACTAACTCTCCAAATCAGCTACAATAAAGCAAAGAACTGCAGGTGCTGGAGATCAGGAACAAACAAAAGCAGGAAGGGATGGAGAAATACAGCAGGTCTGGCAGCACCCATTGAGAGAGAAACAGAATTAATGCTTCAAGTGCTGATCTGAAGAAGTACCATGGAACCCTGAGCATTAACCCTGTGAGCCGTTCACTTCAAGCCTTCCCATCTTCTCCCTGTAACAGGTGCTTTCCTCCTTTTTCTGAGGAAGCTGCAATCGTTGGCCCTGCCTCCAGCATACTCTCAGGGAGGCAGCACATTCCACCTGCTAGCGACTCACTGCATAAAGACATTTTTACTCCTGTCTCCTTTCAGTCTTTTGCTAATTGCTTTATATCGATGACCTTTTGGCTCTCGGTCCCCCCACTAATGGTAATGGTTTCTCCTTTTTCACTCTGTTCAAACCCCTCACAAGTTCGAACACCTGTATTGCAATCTCTTCTTCTATTTTCCAAGGAAAGCAGTCCCAACATTTTCATTTTATCCATGTAACTGCAGTTTCTGAACACTGGAACCATTCTAGTGAATCTTTTCCGCACTCTCTTTAATACCTTCACTAATTTCCTCAAGTGTTATGCCAGAACTGAAGTCCAGTTGAGGGTGAACTTTTTTTTGTAAGTTTCACACAACATCATTGATGTTGTACCCAAAGATCTTCTTAACGAAACCTAGGATGCTGGCTGCTTTATTAACTGTTCTTGTAATCTGACACCTTCACGAGTTTATGGTCCAGGTCCCTCAGATCCTGTATCACCTTAAGAGATATATTTTACCTTTTATCTCCATGTTCTTCCTCCTCAACTGAACCACTCTCTAATGCTCCTTATTGAACTTCATCTGTCACCTGTCTGCCCATTCTATCAAATTGTCTATGACCTTTAAAGAGTCAACATTATGTTCCTCACAGTTCACAATGCAACCCAGTTTCTGATCTTCTGCAGATTTTGGAATTGTGCCATGTACAGTGAGCTCTAGTTCATTAATATATAATCAGCAAGAATAAGGGTAATGCAAACATACAAATTAGGGGCAGGAAAAGGCCACTCAGCCCCTCAAACATGCTCTGTCATTCAATAAGGTCATGGCTGATCTGATTACTCCACTTCCCTGCCTATCTCAGATAACCTTTTATCCTTTTGCTTCTCAACAGTTTATTTACCTCTGCCTTAAAAATGTTCAAGCATCTGCTTCCACTGCCTTTTGAGGAACGTAATTCTAAAGATTACCAGTTCAATTCATCAGCCAGCTCCTTATTCTCTGCACTTGATTACTCACTTATTAATACTTTGTAAAAATCTATGTACCCTCTGCTTTTATATTTCCAGCTAGTTTTCCCTTGTACTCAACTTTTTCATCTCTTATTAATCTTTTGATAAGCTATTCTTTGTTTTTTACATTAAGTCCAATTTACTGATCTTCCAGGTATCTTTGTGCAATTATGTTTTTATTTAAGTTTGATATTACCTTTAACGATTTTAATTATCTGCATGTGGAGGTCCACTCCTTGGAATGTTTCTTTCTTGTAGGAATGTATCTATTTTTGTGTATTCTGAGCTATCCTCCGAAACGTCTGCCATCACATCCCGATTGACTTATCCCTTAACCTCATTTTCCCATTCACTTTAGCTGGCTCCGCTTTCATGTCCGCACAAGTTAAGTTTAAAATACCAGTCTTGGACTCTCTGTTCTTTGCTTCAAACTGAATATAAGATTCAATCATTTTATGGTCAATGCTGCCTTGGGTCCTTGACGAAGTGATCAGAATTAATTTTATCTCATTGTCCAATACCAGATCTAGAATTACCTGCCTCTGTTTGGCTCCAGAATGAGTTGTTCTAAGAAACTATCCCTAAAACATTCAACACACAATTCATCTGGGCCTATCTGATTATTCTAGAGTAGATCTAGCTTGAAACCCCTACCTTTATTGTCATATTTATCTTAAAGACTGCCATTATATCCTCCTTTGTACTCTACCCTTCTTTGTCAGCACTTGTACGCCATACTTACAAGTGATTTCACAACTTACAATTTCTCAGTTGTACCAAAACCTCTTATACATCCCGGTTTCCTAAATGTTGACCATCCCTTTCTATTGTGTTAATTTATCAATAATTAATCAACTTCATGACACCATTAATGTCATCATGCCCATAAGGACCCTCAGCAACTTTTATAGATGCGCATTGAAAGCATCCTATCTGGATGTATAGCAGCTTGGTTCAGCACTTTCTTTGTCCAGGACCATGCGAAGCTACAGAAAATTGTGACCACAGCCCAGACCATCACGGAAGCCAACCTCCCAACCATGGACTCCATTTACATGTCTCATTGCCATGGAAAGGTGGCCAACATCATCAAAGACCTCTCCCATCCCAGTAATACTCTCTTCTAACCTCTTCCATCGGGCAGAAAATACAGAAACCTGAACACACGTACCAACAGATTTAAGAACAGCTTCTTCCCTGCTGAATGGACCTCTCTAATTTCAAATTTAATGTTGATCTTGCTTTGTGCACCTCCTGTGCAGCTGTAACCCTGTCTGCCTTGCTCTGTCTAAGCACCCTATGGTCTGTATGTCCATGTATGTTATGATCTGCCTGTACTGCTCACAAAGGAAACTTTTCACTCTACTCAGGCACATATGAGAATAATAAAATCAAATAAATGAATTAATTAACAGAGCCACCTTCTCCTAGTTTATATGGCCCCCTGTATGTCATGGGCCCTACAATATCCAGGCCCCACCACCCTGCAGCTATGTCTCTGTAATGGCTATCAGATCCCCTTTCCTTCTGTTTCGTCCATCACCTTAGTCAGTTTGTTTCAAATGTTGCCTACATTCAGACAGGGAGGCTTCAGTTCTGTCCTTTTATTTTCTTTGTCACCTCGCTCGTTTTCTGTTGATTCACCCTTTCAATCTGTACTTTCTGCTCACTCCTTTCACAATCTGTTGCCCGTTTCCTTTACAAACACCTGTCAAACATACCTAGTTCCTGGCCTTTCATCCATTGCATCTTTTCAAATGTAATCTTTTTACCCCTCTGTTTAGCTCAAAACTCTCTATGCCTCCCAAATTACACAGCTTATTTGAACATTGATTCTGAAATAGGTCAGGTGTAGACCATCCCATCACTAGAAGTGTCATTTCCCCATATTGGTACAAGACCCCCACAAACCTCACCAGTTTTTGAGCCACCCCACTCATTCATTGCCTTGCTTTATGCCAATTTGCACATGGCTCAGGTATAAACCCAGAGAGATTACAACCTTCAAGGTTCCTACATACTGCAGCTGCAACACATCATTAATGTGTCCTAAATGTATTTTAATCAACTACTTCTTTATTTTATTCAATTAACTATTTTCCTTTTCTTATATATCTTATTAACCTTACGGCCAATTCCCATACAATTTTGCATGGTAGGTACAGAGTAGGCTTTAATTACTTAACAAAAACTAACCAAACAGCCAGCATCAACACAGCCACCACCACCCTCCTCTGCTTGGATATCATCCTCACCCTCAACAACTTCTCTACTGATTCCTCTCGTTTTCTTCAGGTCAGAGGGATGGCAATGGGTATGCATATGAGCTCCAGTTATGCCTGTCCCTTTGTGGGGTACATGGAACATTCCTTGTTCCAGTCCTATTCCTACCCACAACTCTTTCTCCAAAAATCAATGATATCATCGGTGTTGCTTCCCTCTCTCATCCAGAATTGGAAAAGTTCATCAATTTCACTTACAATTTCCACCCTGCTCTCACTTTCACCTGGCCTATCTCTGACTCCTCCCTTCCCTTCCTCAACATTTCTGTTTCCATTCCTGGGGATAGACTGGCCACTAATATCCATCACAAACCTACCAACTCCCACAGCTACCTGGACTATACATCGTCACACCCCACTTCTCTCAGTTCCTCTGTCCCCGTTGCATATGTTCTGATGAGGCCAACTCCAACAAGGGAGCCTCCAAAATGTCCACCTTCTTCCTCAACCAAGGATTCCCCAGCTCAGTAGTCGACAGGGCCCTCAGCCAGGTCTGACCCATCTCCCGCACTTCCACCCTCACCCCTTCGCTTCCCTCCCACAACAGCAATGTTCCCCCTTATCCTTACCTACCATCCCACCAGCATCCACATCCAGAAGATCATCAGACATCATTTCCACCACCTCCAGTGAGATCCCACCATCTGACACGTACTCCCCTTCCCTCCCTTGTCCGCCTTCCGCAGGGACCATTCCCTCCGGGACACCCTGGTCCACTCTTCCCCCAACACCTCCCCATAGCCCTATGGCTCCTTCCCCTGTAACCAGCGAAGGTGCAACAGCTGCCCATTTACCTCCTCCCTCCTCAGTATCCAAGGGCCCAAACACTTCACCTGCACTTCCAAGGATCTAGTCTACTGCATTTGCTGCTCACAATGTGGTCTCCTCTACACTGGGGAAGCAAAGCGTAGACTGGGTGACTGCTTCACAGAATTTCTACGTTCTGCTCACAAAAAAGATGCTGAACTACCTGTTGCCTGCCACTTTAATGCACCACCCTGCTCCCTGGCCAACATCTCTGTCTCTGGCTCGCTGCTGTGTTCCAGTGAAACCCAACTCAAGCTGGGAGAATAACACCTCATTTTCCATTTGGGGGCCCTACATCCCTCTGGACTCAATATTGAGTTCAATAATTTTCAGGCCTAAACTCCCCCATGTCCCAGCCCCCCACCCCACACACCAGGCCTTGTTACCATAGCCTGCCACTACATACCCCCTGTTGTTAGTCACTAACAGTCCCCATTAACAACTATTCGCCCTCCCAGGCTGATCGTTAGCAACTCCTTTGCCTGTCCAACTGTCTTTCTCTGTCTTTGGGCTCTATCCCCACCTATCATCTACTCTGTACCCCTCCATACTCTATCATCTCCGTATAAACCGATGATTTCCCAGCTACCATCAGTTCTGAGGAAGGGTCACCGGACCTGAAACATTAACTCTGATTTTATTTGAGATAACAGGGTGAAGAGCTGGACAAACACAGCAGGCCAAGCAGCACCAGAGGAGCAAGAAAGCTGACATTTCAGGTCTAGACACTTTTTCTGGAGGAGGGTCCCGACCCAAAGCGTCAGCTTTCCTGCTCCTCTGATGCTGCTTGGCCTGCTGTGTTCATCCAGCTCCACACCTTGTTATCTCAGATTCTCCAGTGTCTGTAGTTCCTACTATCTCTGATTTTATTTCACAGTAGGAGCTTTTCCAGCAACTTCTGTTTTTGCAATTAGCTTCCATCCCTGTGTTACAGAAAGAATCATTTTGTACGGGGTGAAAAGGTTTGAATAAACAAAGGAGCGTCTCCTTCCACTCTCCATCTAGTTGCCTTGCTCTCCTGTTTAAACTCACACTCAGTGCTAAATCACACCAAGACACTTGTGTCTATGTGCTATGAGTTAACTCAGCCCCGGGTACAGAACAAATAGTTCAAACTAGTTTCCTTAATCAACTAACTTCAGGTCTCTCCAGTGGAATATTTGTATATCCAAAGTGACACCTGGGAACTCAACAACAAACCTCCCTCCAGCTCCATAAACACCCAATGATTGTTGCTCTCTGCTTCTGTCAGTTAGCCAATTTTCTATCCATGGCATGACTGTCACTTTTGTCCTATGAGCTGTAACATTGTTCATATGTCTGGTGCGTGACAATACTTCAAATGGCTTTTGGAAGCCTTGTATACCATCCCAACAGCAATGCCATCAACAACCCTCTATGTTAACACGGTGTGGAACTGGATCAGCACAGCAGACCAGGCAGCATCAGAGGAGCAGGAAAGCTCACGTTTTGGGCCTGGACCCTTCTTCAGAAAAGGGTCTGAAGAAATTCTAAAGAAGGGTTCAGTCCCTTAACGTCAGCTTTCCTGCTCCTCTGATGCTGCTTGGCCTGCTGTGTTCATCCAGCTCTACACCTTGTTATCCCAGACTCCAGCATTGGTAGTTCCTACTATCTGAGAGAGTTCTAACTCTCAATGTTACCTCTTCAGAACAATTCCTGTAGGATATTTTCCCTGAAGACATTCACACTGACTTTCCTTAGTTAATCAGTGTTTGTCCAAGTCATTGTTAATTTTTTCTGTATTATTGTTTTGGGAATGATCACTGTTTAAACTGATTGGCCTGTGTTTCCTGCCCTGATCTCAACACCGTTTTGGTATAGAGATGTAACAGTTACAACAAAGCTAGAAATTGCTGGCACTCAGCAGGTGTGGCAGCATCTGTGGGAAGAAAGCAGGCTCTGATGAAGAGTCACAATGCTTTCTTCCGACAGATCCAGCATCCGCAGTTCTTCATCTCATTTTAAGGTGGATCATTCACAATTCCTCAGTGCCCTGGCACCACCTTCATTCTAAGGAAGACTGGTTCTTGCCTCCCAGTGTCCACTCCCACACTCTGCAGCTTCCTTGCAGTTTTAATGCACAAGTTGGCATCCATTTCTAACTGCCCAATTTGAAATAGCTTTGGACTCAATTTCCTCTCCTTTAGCTCAGTTTGCTGGACAGCTGGTTTGCAATGCAGAGTGATGCCAACAGCATGGTTTCAACTACTTTTTGTTTTGCTCAGGAGAAATGGTGAGAGAACCAGAATGTAAAAGCCAAGATATATTTCTGAGGTTTTATGAAACTCTGGTCAGACCACATTTAGAGTATTGTGAGCAATTTTGGTCCCCATTCCTCAAGAAGGATGTACTGGCCCTGGAGCGGGTCCAGAGGGGGTTCACAAGAATGGTCCCAGGAATGAAAGGCTTAAATATGAGAAACATTTGAGGACTCTGGGTCTATACTCGATGGAGTTTAGAAGGATGAGGGGGAATCTAATTGAAACTTACAGAATACTGAATGGCCTGGACAGAGTGGATGTTGGGAAGAAGTTGGGATGTTGGTAGGAGAGTCTAGGACCAGAGGGCACAGCCTTAGAGTAAAGGGAAGACCTTTCAGAACGGAGATATGGAGAAATTTTTTCTGCCAGAGAGTGGGGAATCTATGGAGCTCACTGCTTCAGAAGGCCGTGGAGGCCAATTCATTGAGTGCATTTAAGACAGAGATAGACAGGTTCTTGATTGTCAGGGGAAGGGGCGTCAAGAGTTACGGGGAGAAAGTGGGAGAATGGAGTCGAGAACATTGATTGAGATGATGGAATAGTGGAGTAGACTCAATGGACCGAATGGCATAATTTCTGCTCCTATGTCTTATCTTCTTATCATTTATTTCCCATCTCTAATTGCCCAGAGGGCAGTTGAGAGTCAACCATATTGCTGTGGGCCTGGAGTCACATGTAGGACAGACCGGGTAAGGATGGCAGTTTCCTTCCCTGAAGGACATTAGTGAACCAGATGGGTTTTTACAACAATTAACAATGGACTCATGGTCACCACTGGACCAGCCTTTTAACCACAAAGTTCTATTGATTTCAAATTTCACCATCTACCATGGCAGGGTTCGGACCCATGTTCCCAGAAAATTAGCTTCGGTCAGCCTTGTCACAATGTCACTAGGAGCTGCTGACTCCCATGTCCTGCACCAGGGGAGTCTCCTTCTCAAGCTCACCATCAGCTGGTGACCCACAGCTTAAACCACCAAAAGCTGTCTCTCACTAATGAAAGAGCAGCCTTATGCTCCTCTGGGGCTATGGCAACTTCACGTTTATCTTCACATCTTTTTGATGGCTATTTCTTGGGCATTGAAAGAGAAACAATTGTGCATTTACCTCGTGCTCTTCATGTTTTCAGGATGTATCAAAATGTTTCACAGCTAACAAAGTATCTGAGAAGTGTAGTCAGTAATCAAATGAAGTAGAGAAAATGTTGGTCTGGCTCTCTGCCCCATTGTTTTTCAGCACATATCAGTTAACATTCCCCTGCCTGGGCTTTGGAAAAAGTAGCAGAATCTCAAAAATCAGCCCATCTTCTACATGCAATCCAAAGCAAATTTGACCCAGTGGGCACTCATCAGATACAGTGATGGGGAATGGTCCTGGAATTCACAGATAAAAGGGGAGAGGGTTAGAGCATGGATGGACAGGGACTAGTGAGACCATGGAGAGTTCAGAAGGAGAGTGGGAGAGATGTGCACACAAACATCAAGCATTTTGTTGATGGAAGTATGGACATAAATGAGAAGAGGATTTATTACAGGCAGACAGGCACACACACACTCTCTCTCTCACACACACACACACACGGACATACAGAGATTCACACACACACATGCACACACAATAACGAGGACATATTCAGACAGACACAGAGATAATGGGAACTGCAGACGCTGGAGAATCCAAGATAACAAAGTGTGAGGCTGGATGAACACAGCAGGCCAAGCAGCATCTCAGGAGCACAAAAGCTGACGTTTCAGGCCTAGACCCTTCATCAGAAAAGCTTTTCTGATGAAGGGTCTAGGCCCAAAACGTCAGCTTTTGTGCTCCTAAGATGCTGCTTGGCCTGCTGTGTTCATCCAGCCTCACACTTTGTTATTTCAGACAGACACAGATGGGTGAGCAAGCAGAACTTTCTTGCTGGATTTGCCAAAGGAAAGAATTTGCTGCAGACTTCATTTCATATTATTTATAATAAGAAATATGAAGTCCAGGAAGAGAAGTGTCTTGTAAAAAGATACTGGCTAGTGGATGGTGTGGGAGATGAAGTAGTGGGAAATTATTGAATTGAATCTATCATATAGTACATTAATCGTCCTCAGGGCATGCAGTGCTACCTTTCAAAGCCACCACATTCCTGCATCCTTTTTGCAGATATCAGTAGAGAGGTGCCGTAGGCAGCAAGTACTCACTTCTCATAAACCCATTAGCCTACTCAGGGGTCATGACACCAAAGTAACTTAACCCCTTCCTTTAGTGAGGTCACCTGCTGCCCGGGTCAGAGGCAGGGTCTGAGGGCAGGGTTTGGAGTTTTGTGAAAAAGAGGTAGCGAGGGTCAGGGGGTTTCATTTCTGTGTTTGTTTTGCTTCGTTGAACCTCTGGATGACTGCACTCTAACAGGGTGTGGAAATAAGTGCCAGAATGGAGTTAACAGTTGCCTGATTTTAAGAGAAAATCAGTTTGATGACCCATGGCATTGTGCACACTAAGTCAGAGAATGTGCTCTCTCCTTACATATCTGTGCTGCCTTTGCCGTTTCTATCTGTCCTTCTCCACTTCTGTCTCTTTTTGCTCCTCACACTGTCCACTTCCACCTGTTTTCTCCTTTTTTTAATTTTCCTGTGGGATGTGGGTGTCACTGGCAGGACCAGCATTTATTGCCCATCCCTA
Source organism: Stegostoma tigrinum (assembly GCF_030684315.1). Taxonomy (NCBI): domain Eukaryota; kingdom Metazoa; phylum Chordata; class Chondrichthyes; order Orectolobiformes; family Stegostomatidae; genus Stegostoma; species Stegostoma tigrinum. The sequence continues at coordinate 23,983,240 of NC_081389.1, read as the reverse complement.
GTTTTCCCTTGAGACGGCTGGGGGTGAGCTGCCTTCTTGAATCGCTACAGTCCATGTGCCACAGGTAGACCCACAGTGCCCTAAAGGTGGGAATTCCTCATTTAAGTAGCAACTCCAACCCCGCAGTCACTTATCTCACCAATAACCAAACAAGCCAGCCTTCAAACTTCTAAGCACACTCTGGTCATGAGCAGGTGGTATACTACAAGACCTCCCACATCCTCAAATCAAAGCAAAATCCTCCTAGGGGTGGGAAATCTAAAATCAAAAGACAAGGTGGTGCAGAAACTCAGCCGGCCTGGCAACATCTGTGGAGAGTGAAGCAGAGTTAATGTTTTGAATCCAGTGACCCTTCATCAGAATTTCAGAAGAACCATATTGGATTCAAAATACCAACTCTGTTTCTCCCTTCACCAAAACTGCTAGTTCAGTTGTGCTTCTCCAGGATGGTCTGTTTCCCTCACCCTCAACTGGCTTCCTTTAGACTTCTTCCCTCCACAATTCTCTCAAATATGTTTTGTTTGTTTTTAAAATTTGAACATTTCTTTGATATAAAGAGGAAGCAGACAGTTTTTTGTTGCCCCTGCCCTCTTCCTCGCTCCCTGTCTCACTGGTGTCGGTAATTATGATAGCTATCCTTACTATCTGAAAGAGAAACAGAAGTGAGAAAATATTCTGGTTCCAGTTTGAAACAGGCTTTGAATTTTTAAAATTGAATTCACACTACCACGAGCAAAGATGCACTCTTTCTCTCTTAAAGTAGGTTCTGAAGTTCATAGAACATAAAACTAGGGTGGGAGCAAATTACTGCAGGTGCTGGAACCTATACCGAAGACAAAAAACACAAGAAATCAGGCAGCATCCATGGACAGAGAGCAAACTAACCTTCGAATCTAGATGACTCTTCATTAGAGCTCAGACTTTTGCTCAATTGAGTGCCACATCTCTTCAAGGATTGCCTACCCTGAAGAGTTTCACTCTTGTAGTTCTGATGAAGTCATCTAGACTCAAAACGTTAGCTCGCTCTCTCAGCACAGTGGCCTGTTGTGATTTCCAGCATTTTTTGCCTTCAGTACATAAAACAAAGAGGGTCTAGTTTAATTTGGGAGCATTGTTAGCATGAATGAGTTGGGTCTGTTTCTGTGTTATATGGTTCAATGACTGTCACAGCTACAAAATGTATGCATTCTTTACACTGAGGAAGTTTCTCTCATTTTCTTCAGATACGCACGAAGCCTCTTACATTTTGAAAACACACATATTCATAATTTCTTCGCTAAACCAAAAGTAATTACAGGGAAAACAGATCATTAAAATGCACTGAAAGAGAAAGAAAGCTTTTCCAGGAGTGTAGCTGACATCCTGGTGTAACCTGCAAAATTTGGTTTAACTCACATCAGTCACTGATGAAGTCAACCTCAGCACATTCAGAGCCCTCTGCTGTTTATTGTGGGTAGATTCCACAAGGTGTGAGCCATCCATTTATCCAGCTTACTGTTCAAATGGAATTACGTGAAATGAAAATATCACACAGCCAGTTCAGCAGGATGTGCCTTTCTGTGTTATAGCGCATCGATATATGATTCCTGTCAAACCCAATTCAGGGAGAAGCTCTCAATCCTCATGGAAAAGTCTGACTCTTGTGGCTTGGAAATAACTAATTCTGTAAACAGTTTTGCCCTTGATCGGATAAAATGAGCTCTTTATTCACTGAAATGTGCTTTTGTTTGTGAAGAGTGGAATTTATTGTATTATTCATGAGTTCACATAGCCATTTCAAGGCTATTCAGAGACTTTATGATGGTGTATTGTCATTTTAAATGCTCGATGGAGCATGTTTATAGCATTCAGCTTGTGGCAAATATCCCAGTAATGTTACCAGCTTATCAAAACATGTATTGGAAAGTTCAAGGTTCCCTGGCTGTGATTAAAATATGTTTAGTTTAATAACGGGAGCAATTCTTGGCCTATGGGAAATATTACAAGGATTGATAAAGAAACATTGTAATTGTATAACTGCAGACTGAAAGTATGTCACCCCTGCTCTTCATCATTATGCAGTGACCCTGTGTCACTATCCAGTTCCCGCCCTGCCCCTCTACACTACCCAGTGATCCCCATTGCAAAGCGCATTCAGTGAGAACTGGATTTCTCTCCAGGTAATCAGTAAAAATAAAAGGATGGTCTGTCAAGACCAAATTGATAATCGACACTACTGTCTAGCCTCAAGCTGAGAGGTCGTCTTAGAAAAGGAGATGAACACATGGACATTCAGCACCTAGCAGGAAACCAGCAGATTGTGCAGGAGACAGAGAGAATCAAAGAGGAGATAAATCCAAACTGCATCAATTGGTTTTCTCCAATGCTTTCATCACAATTCTCCTGAGCACTGAACCAATTTGAAGTTTTCCCAGCAATCTCTTTTCATTGCTACCTGAGATGCAGCACAGACTATACCAGAATTCACTGCTGCCATTATGAAAAGGAAGAAACACCTTTTGAGGTCAGGTAGTGAAGGGAGGATCATGATAAGTATTTATACTGTCTGCCAAAGTAGATTCATAGAGTTGAACAGCATGGACACAGACCCTTCGGTCCAACTCGTCCATACTGACCAGATATCCTCAATTAATCTTGTCCCATTTTCCAGCATTTGGCCCATATCCCTCTCAACCCTTCCTCTTCATATACCCATCCGGATGTCTTTTAAATATTTAATTGTACCAGCCTCCACCACTTCCTCTGACAGCTCATTCCATACACACATCATCCTCTGTGTGAAAAAGTTGCCCCTCAGGTCCCTTTTAAATCTTTCCTCTCTCCCTTTAAACCTATGCCCCCCTAGTTTTGGATGCCCCCCACCTGGGGAAAAGACCTTGGCTATTCACCCTATCCATGCCCTCAAAGTTTTGTAAACTTCAATGAGGTCACCCTCCCGAGCTTCAAACTTTCCAGGGAAAATAGCCCCAGCTTATTTAGCCTCTCCCCATAGCGCACTCCCTCCACCCCTGGCAACTTTCTTGTAAATCTTTTCTGAGCCCTTCCAAGTTTCACAACATCCTTCCTATAGCAGCAAAGGTAAGAACTCACGATAAATGGAGGAGGTTACAAGTCTCACACTGCAGTGCCTGGAAGTTGTAACTGTTTAATATGTTAATCACTTTTTCTAATTTCCAAAGACAACCTAATACCTTGACATCCAATTTGCAATGAAGGAATCACAATAAGTACATCAAAATACTATCAATCAAACCTCCCACACTGCCTTCCCTCAAGTGCTGCTGAGTCGTCCCTGCTACTTGGTCAAAATTTTATTCATCCAAGAAATGGCAATTAAATTGGAGATGAAATAATAAGTTTACAAACGTAATTGTTAGGGGTCTCATGGTGCAATGTTAGTGTCATACCCCTCAGGTCGCAGAGTTGTGTCGGAAGAAGTCCAAGCAGGTTACTAAAAATAATTTTAAAATGCGCTTGTTCATTTACTTTACAATTATAGAATCCTTACAGTGTAGAAAGAGGCCATTTGGCCCATTGAGTCTGCGTTGACCATCTAAAGAGAATACCACTCAGACCCCCACAGCCCTGCATTTCCTGTGACTAGCCCACCTACCCTCTATGTCCCTTGGCACTACGGGCAACTTAGCACGGCCAATCCACCTACCCTGCACATGTTCGGGCTGTGGGAGAAAACTGGAGCGCCTGGAGTGAACCCACACAGACACAGGGAGAACGTGCACACAATCACCCAAGGGTGGCATTGAACCTAGACCCCTGATGCTGTGAAGCAGCACTGCTAACCACTGAGGTACTGTGATGCCACACCCTGCTGCCTTGCCCTCTAATCTTTAGATAGTAAGGTGCTATAAATAGCACATTTGAGAAAAGCACTACTCACAGAGCAGTGGGGCCAATTTAGATCCTGGGATAGTTGATGTTACACAAGGCTGCAGCAAGGATGGAACAATGAACTGCAAATCTCCTGGGTAAGGCTGGAGGAATTGACCATGTTTGATGCTCCTTGATGTTACCCATCAGCAGTGGGCACATTCAGAGACGCTGAGTGAAAGTAATCTAAACTGACCTGTAACTCACTCCTTCACAAAGTGAACTTGGAGAAGTGTGTGTAAATAATACTAAAAGGAAATGTTGAATTATTCTAGGCAGCAGTAGAATGCCTCAGAGAAACCTCCTGCCAGCTTTGGAAATTATACAACAGTTCTTTTAGTAGCTCACACTTTCAGACGAGCAGCCATGCATTTGATTATCTCCTTCAGGTTTATAATACTTTCAGATCCATACAAGTGACAAGGTGAACATTTCAGAAAAAAACTGGGGCTGGAATCTGAACACCAGAGCCATACAGAGGACACAACAGCTTTCCTCCTGGCTCTACCGATCTCAGGCACAGTAATCTCCAACAATCTTCCTGTGTTCAGAATACGCCAGGATTGTGTGGCAGGAAGTGGGTTTGCAATTGCAGAATATTACACAGTGGCCATTTTGTTTCAGGGAGTGGGTTTACATCAGAACTTCACCTCCCTGTGAAAGAGAAGGGTCGATCAGAAAATGTCTTCGGATTATCTCAATCCAATACCTGGTAACTGTTGATCAACAAAACAGCTCGAGTGGGAGCGTTTGATAGAGACTGTGTAGAGGGAGCTTTGCTCTGTATCCAACCCCATGCTGTCCCTGTCATGAGAAGGTTGATCCTGAAATTCAAATATGTCTTGAAATGAGGTGACCAGTTGCGAGCTGGAAGAACAAGGGAAGTACTCTCCAAGATAAAGCGCTGAAACGTGATTACATTTCCATTTGGTTTCTGCTGTCTTCTGTATAAGACCAACCTCACGTGTGGAATTTATCTGCTAAAACGGGCAATAAATGAGCACAAGTTCACAATTCCAAAAACATTTGTGTCGTGGCCCCTTTGTTTCACCCGTTATCTTCCGAAATGCGCATTGTTCATTCTGCACACTCATTTGCTAACCCTTAAATAAATATCCAGCAACTCATGCGAGAACTTTATTCACAGCTGTTTTTATTTCATCTCCATTTGCTTACCTCCCATGTCTCACGTTGTCAGTAAACTTCCAGTAATCAAAAGGATTGATTGGATTCAGTCTCTGGTGCTTCAGTTTGCGGCCAGGCTGGGATGATCTAACATTTAATAATGTGACTCTGAAGTTGGTGATAAGGCTCCTGGTGCAGTGGACTCTCTCCAACCCAGGCTAAGGGGCACCTGTGTATTTTACCAACTGAACAGTGTGACAAATGGGGCATGACATGATATTCTTATTCCCATCCCTGTTGAAGGCACTAAGTCATACAGAGAGAAAATGGCCTAGTAGTATTACCACTGGAGCATTAGACCAAAGACAGGTGACGATCTGGGAACACAGCTTCAAATCCTGCTCTGGCAGACAGTGGAGTTTGAATAGAATATGATGTCCATGAAACCGTTGTCAGGAAAAACCCACCTGGTTCACTGATGCCCTTTCAGGAAGGAAATCCGCCATTCTTCACCTGGCCCACATGTGACTCCGGACCCACAGCAATGTGGTTGAAACTTAACTGCCCTCTGGGCAATTAGGGATGGGCAAAAAGTATGGCCTGGACAGTGGCACACACATCCCAGGAATGCATTTTTTTTAAATGCTCCAGATGTTGCGCTCCTGTACCTAGACATTACTGATAGGGAGGTGGTTATACCACTAGAGGCTCAGACTGATGGGAGAGCAGCCTGCAGAAAAGTGTTCAAATCACACGATAGGGATACTATTCTAAAATTAGGGGTCGCTTGTTTAGGAGAGAGATGAGGAAAATTTATTTTCTGTCAGAGCATTGTGCACTTTGAACTCTCTGCTTCAGAAGACGTTGGAGGCTGGTCATTGGATATTTTTAATGCAGAGCTGGCTAGATTCTTGTTAAACAAGGGTGTTTATGGGAATGTGATCAGAGATAATGGGAACTGCAGCTGCTGGAGAATCCGAGATAACAAAGTGTGCGGCTGGATGAACACAGCAGGCCCAGCAGCACCTCAGGAGCACAAAAACTGACGTTTCAGGCCTAGACCCTTCATCAGAAATGGGGGATGGGGAGAGGGTTCTCAGAATGCATGCAGATCATTATGTTCTTACATATTTCATATGTATTACCAGAGAGGTGTTTTTTTTCCTTTATTCATTCACAGGATGAGGGTGTCACTGGCCAGGTAGCATTTATCGCCCATCCCTAATTGCCCAGAGGACAGTTAAGAGCCAACCACATTGCTGTGGGTCTGGAGTCACATGTAGACCAGACCAGGTAAGGATGGCAGTTTCCTTCCCTAAGGGCATGAGTGAACCACATGGGTTTTTCACCCAACAATTGGCAATGGATTCACAGTCATCATTAGATTCTTAATTCCAGATAATTATTGAATCCAAATTCCACCATCTGCCATGGCAGGATTCGGTCCCAAGTCCCCAGAACATTATCTGGGTTTCTGGATTAACAATCCAGAGGACTGGATTAACTAGGCCATCAGCTCCCTAGTGTTTGCAGCCTTAAAGCGCATTAAGGTGGATAAATCCCCTGGACCTGATCAAGTCTATCCTTGGACTTGTGGGTCACTAGGAAAGAAACTGCAGAGGCCCTCGCAGAGATTTTTGCTTCACCTTTAGCCACTAGTGAAGTTCCAGAAGGCTGGAGGGTGGCTAATGTTGTTCCATTGTTTCAGAAAGGTAGTAAAGACAAGGCCGGGAACTACAGACCAGTGAGCCTGACATCAGTGGTAGGCACGTTATGGGAGAGGATACTGAGGGACAGGGTCAACCAACATTTGGATAGTCAAGGTCTGATTAGGGATAGTCAGCATGGATTTGTGCACAGGAAGTCATGTCTGACAAATCTTTTGGAGTTTTTCGAAGGGGTAACCAAGAGGATGAATGAGGAGAGGGCAGTGGATGTTGTTTATATGGACTTCCGTAAGGCCTTTGACAAGGTCCTGCCTGGCATGAAGGTTGGGTCACATGGGATCCAGGGACAGCTAGCTAACTGGATACAAAATTGGCTCAATGCTAGGAAGCAGAGGGTGATGGGTGAAGGTTGTTTCTCGGGCTGGAGGCCTGTGACTGGTGGTGTGCCACAGGGGTCAGTGCTGGGTCCTTTGTTATTTGTTATTTACATAAATGATCTGGATGTGAATGTACAAGGCTTGATTAGTAAGTTGGCGGATGGTACAAAATTAGGAGGCATCACTGATATGGAGGAAGGTTAACAAATATTACAGAGGGATCTTGAATCATTTGGGGAAGTAGGCAGAGGATTGACAAATGCAGTTCAATACAGATAAGTGTGAGGTGTTGCAGTTTGGAAAGTCAGCCTAAGGGAGGATTTATACAGTAAATGGTAAGGCCCTGAGGAGTGTTGTGGAACAGAGGGACCTAATAGTACAAGTGCATGGTTTGTTGAAAGCAGCGTCACAGGTAGACAGGGTGGTGAAGAAAGCTTTTAGCATGCTGGTCCTCATCGGTATAGGAGCTGGGGACATTACGTTACGGTTATATAAGAAGTTGGTGAGGCTGCACCTGGAGTATTGTGTTCAGTGTTGGTCGCTCTGTTATAGGAAGGACATAGCTAAACTGGCAAGTGTGCAAAAAAAATTTCCCAGGTTGTTGCCAGGATTAGTAGGCCTGAGTTATCGGGAGAGGTTGGCCAAGATAGGACTTCGTTCTCCTATGTTCCGAGGAATAAAGAGTGATCTTATTGAACTGTATAAAATCATGAAGGGCACATTACCAATGCAGATAGTCTTTTCCCCAGGGATAGGGAATTGAAAACTAGAGAGCACAGGTTAAAGGGGGGGGGGGGGGGAGAGATTTAAGAAGGACTTGATGGGTAACTTCTTCACATAGAGAGTGGTGTGTGTATGGAATAAGCTGCTGGACAAAGTGGTTGAACATAGAACATAGAAGAATACAGCACAGAACAGGCCCTTCGGCCCTCGATGTTGCGCCGACCTGTGAACTAATCTAAGCCCCTCTCCCTACACTATCCCATCATCATCCATATGCTTATCCAAGGACTGTTTAAATGCCTCTAATGTGGCAGGTACAATAGCAACATTTAAAAGAACATTTGGACAGGAACATGGATGGAAAGGGTTTGGAGGGATATGGACCAAATGCAGGCAATTAGAACTAACTGAATGGGCACGATGGTCAGCATGGGCCAGTTTGGCCTGAAGGGCGTGTTTCCATGCTGTATTACTCTATGACTGTAATGGCAGAGCAGGTTTGAGCGGCTGAATGGCCTACATCTGCTCTTTATTCTGGTGTTCATTTGTACAGCAACTGGAATTGGAATGCAATTAATTAAACCAGGAATAGAAAGCTCGTCTCAGTATGGTGACCCTGAGCCTAGTATACCTTACACCTTACTGACTTAATTTTGAGTTGCGTTGAGTCTTGTGAGGAAACTCTTAGAAAGGTTTCTCACTGTATCTTACTGAATATTTTAAAATAGCAATGTACCCACCCCTGTCATATCTGATTCTAGCTCCATCTTACCATGTGCCATTCCTGTACCAGCTCACCCCGTAGTGAATATTAGACAAAAGTGTAGCATACCTTGAAACTGCACCATGCTTGAAAGGCATCACCCAGACAAGTGTTAGCACTATAGTACCGCCCGTTCGCAGCACTGCTGTGGCACAGATCTGGCATGGCTGACACACAACTGTAATTCTCTCCACCTGGCTGCTGTTTAACCAGCACACCACAATGTTTGCCTGTCCTCAGCTATATCCTGTGTAAGCCCTCTCTCTAAGTTACTGTTACCATGTCCCCAACGCCGAAGTTGGTGTTAGCCATGACTCCTTGCTAAAACTGTTCTCAAGAGTTAGACACTGGGGCTTTGAGGCCCATTTCAGAGACTTGAGCACAGCATCTAGGCTGTCATTTCCCAATGCACTACTCGGGGAGGGCTGTATATACACAAACGGGACATGAAGCTACTTCCTGGATAACATAAGATATGACATGGAACAATTTGAGAGACATGAGTTCAAATCTCACCAAAAGACCTTGGACAACTAAATAAATTAGGTTCTTTTTCATTCATTGACAGGATGTCACTGGCTAGGCCAGCATTTATTTTTGAACCCTAATTGCTCAGAAGGCAGTTAAGAGTCAACAACATTACTGTGCTTACCTAGCAACCAAAAGATTATCAATGTCTTGAGGGAAGGAAATCTGCCATCCTTACTGGGTTTGGCCTACATGTGACTCCAGACTCAAACTTAATAACCCCCTGAAAAAATCCATAGAACAGTCAGGAATTTGCATAGTCACTGTTGCTGTCAGTAAATATTTGAGGTGGGAGTGTGTCATGGTAATATTGCTACTCTAGTAATGCACACCAGGCCAATGTTCTGGTACTGTGGATAAAATTCCCATTCCCTGGCAGAATATGACATTTGGGTTTGATAAAATCTGGAATGACAAGCTGGTCTCACGTGACCATGTAACCACAAATCCCATCTGGGTCACTGATGCCCTTTAGCAAGCCATCCAGTTCAAGGGCAACTAAAGATGAATAATGTAAGTCGACCTTGTCAGCAACAGCCCCTCCCATAATTTATTAATATAAATTAAAACAAGGACTGGACTGCATAATAGTAAGTGGCTGTAAGACACTTCAGCAATGATGTATTTTAGAGATATGCAGAAATGACACTTTTCAACTCACCAAGTCAGGTTAAGAAATCAGCTCTAACTAGTTACCTGACTGTCTTCAGTAATGAACTTGTTTAACTTTGGCCAAGTCTGACTAAAAAACTGTTACTTACCTTTACAGTTATGTTTAATGCAAAATTCCTATTATAGTCATGCAGCATGGAAACAGACCCTCCGGTCCAACCTGTCCATGCTGACCAAGTTTCCCAAACTAAACTAGTCCCATTTGCCTGTGCTTGTCCCATATCTCTCCAAGCCTCTCCTAGTCATTTACTGATCCAAATGTCTTTTAGATGTTTAAACTACCTATATCTACCACTTCCTCTGGCAGTTCATTCTGCACAGGAAGCTCTGCCTGAAAAAAAAGCTCCCCTCAGGTCCCTTTTAAGTCTTTCTGCCCTCACCCTAAAAATATACCCCCTAGTTTTGAACTCTCCCACCCTGGGGAAAAGACTTATGCTATTTACCTTATCCTCGCCCATCATGACTTTATAAGGTCACTCCTCAACTTCCTACCACCTGGTGGAAAACAGTCCCAGCCTATCCAGCCTCTCCACATACTCAAACCCTCTTGCCCAGGTAATGTCCTGGATGTTAGAAAGAAATTGACCCTCCCAACACCCTCAACCCCCAATTTCCTGGATTTAAATATTCGGTCTCCCCAAGTTAACTCGCTTTATGTGCCATTAGCGTTGGTGAGTCAATAATGACAGTCCCGTGCAATGACCACTATAATACTCTTAGCATTGCTATGGCATGAAAGAATATTTACAGAGTCTGATGAGGAAAACATTGACTCTATTTGAGAATCATCTCACTGCTGCTTCATTCTTGCCAAAGGTTTGTACGAGAGTAGGATCAAATGACATTATATCAATTTGGGTTGAAGTATATTGTATTTCATTGGCAAATCATATCTTAAATTAAGCCTTTACACCACATCTTGCTCCAAGTCTCTGGGCCTACCATGTGACACCAGCACACCAGTTTCTGGGCACAGTCAGCTTGATACACATGTGAATGTATGTTACTCTTCTCAGTGACTACCAGAAGATGATCAGTTTTATTGGCAATGTAATCTGCCCAATGAAACCACCTGCTTCCAATGGCATGACACTGTCATTGTTAGTAGCTCACATTTGTTTGAAGAGGTTTCTGTTAGCTCCTGCAGTAATAATTAGCAATGGAAATTATTTCAAGACAAGCAACATCTGATTTGTTTAAGTTTACCAAACCAACAGATGCTTAAAAGGCTCCCAGTAATTACTGTTGATTGGGAATGAATTGCTGATAATGTATTTAATGCAGCTGTGCTTTCATTGAAACTTGTTCCTGTGTGATATCTGCTATTGGCCTTTCAGTGAAATCCTTTTCCTCTGATCTTACATTCAGTTCCAAGCCATTTAAACATTGAGGTCAGTGTGTGTGAATAATAGCCACAATTACAGTTAACTTGAAGAAAAATACCAAGATGCCACTTGAATAATCAGTGGGTCACCTAAGATCTTCCCTTAGTTATAGATCCAACCCAGTGCACAATACTGCCTTTCATCTTTTCTATTCTCGTAAATCAACTTGATCCCATTCACATGATCACATGAAAATCCTTCCTTTCAATGAAGCTCAGTGAGTCTCCAGGAACTGTATCTTTTCATTCAACTCAGCACTTTACAACTTACCACCCTGAACAATGAGTTTTACAGCTCGAAACATTAGCTTGTTTTCACTCCACAGATGCTGCCTGACATGTTGTGATCTCCTGCATCTTCTGTTTTCAGTTTGGATTCCAGCATTTGCAGTAATTTGCTCCAACATTGAATTCTACAATTTGAAACAGTAACCATTACTGCCATTTCTCAGACAGGAGCATTGATAATGAATCTGTTTTTACCATTGTGAGCTTGGCTTGTTTTTTTGTCTGTTTCTTGATGTGTCCCATTCTCACCTACATTCACCTAATACCAACTTCTCTTTGCATGTTTATAACCTGCTGTAGTATGAGGAAAGCTCAAAGATCTGAAACATTAAGACAACTCTCTCACCCAGATGTTGCCTGAGCTGCTGAGTATTTCCAGCATTTTCTGTTTAGATTTGTTCCAAAATAAAGGCCACATTTATTTTGTAATTTACTCAGTTGAGTTGTGAAAAGGACTGTTTTTTACAACAATGGACCAGGCAAGGAATTGCCATGTATTCTTAAAAATTACTGAAACTCATTGTAAGTTATGTTTACACTGTTGCTTCTAAAACAGTGGTTGATCTGTAAGGGCAGATGGCACTTCACCAGGGCGTGACAAAGTGAGATTCAACAGGCAACAAGTGACTGATTAGCTCAAGCAATTGTGACCAGCAAAGGATGTGAAAGGTGATCTGCCTGATGCCAGTCCTGTAACTGGCTGCATGGTAAATGATCAGCTTGTGGGGGTGAACAATGTAGTGACTGCCTTTAGAACTCCACCAAACTATGGGTTGTAATTTCACTGTGTTTAGATGGATTTGTTACGCAAAATGAATAGGCTGGTGTCATTGATAAGAAGAATTTCAAATAATGAATCCTACAATTTTCCAAGCAGCACTATTGAAAGTACCTAATCAGTCTGCCACTGGTGTCAAGATTGGAAGATAGAAATATTCAGAACAAGATAAATCGTCAATCAAGCTCCAAGACACTCCTCAAGGGCTTTTTACCATGAACTGAGAAAGGTTATTTTAACACAGTATAAATCATTGTTGAAAAGACGCTTGGTATACTGTGGAAAGTGAACACCCTGCTTTCAAAATGGCATTGATGAATTGGGAATGGTTCAAAGAAAAAGATGAAGTTGATTTCTGCTTAGCCTTATTCCCAGTTGCCATTTATATTAACAACTTACTGAGGGACAGATCCATTAACATTGCAAAATGTTCCAAGGTACTTCGCAAGAGGCTATTGAATCCTGGGAGGCTTTCGGAAATGTGATTTCAAGAAAACAGCATCAAAAAGATTTTGCCGTTTGTGGAGGAAGACACCACACTTGTCAGGGCATGAATAAGTGTTCTTTTATATTTGCCTGAACCTTTGGCCACAGTGTTTACATCTAATCAAATGTTCTATTGCATTGGATCTGCCAATGGAAGCTGAAGGGAATGGTGGTAAACAAAGCGCCAGAGACAAAGGAAACAGAGCCATTAGAGAGTTGACAGAGATAGTGGGCAGAGGTCATAGAGCTATACTGCACAGAAACAGGCCCTTCGGTCCAACCAGTCCATGCCAGCCATAATCCCAAACTAAATTAGTCACATCTGCCTGCACTTGAGCCCCATCCCTCCAAGCACTTCTTATTCACATACTTATCTAAAGGGCTTTTGAACATCGTAATGCACCTGCATCAGCCACTTCCTCTGAAAGTTTGTTCCCCACACAACCCACGCTGCACCCATTTACCTCCTCCCTCTCCACTATCCAAGGGCCCAAACATACCTTCCGGGTGAAGCATCACTTCACCTGCACTTCCCAGAGTCTAGTCTACTGCATTTGCTGCTCACAATGTTGTCTCCTCTACATTGGGAAAACAAAGTGTAGACTGGGTTAACGCTTCACACAACATCTATCTCCTGCTCGCTGAAAAAGACACTTAGCTTCCAGTTTGCCTGCCACCTCAACACATCACCCTGTTCCCTGGCCAACATCTCTGCTTCTGGCTTGTTGGAGTGTTCCAGTGAAGCTCAACACAAGCTGGAAGAACAACTTGGGGACCCTGCAGCCCTCCAGACTCAATATCGAGTTCAATAACTTTTGGGCCTAAACTCTCCCATATCCCAGCCCCCTACTGCACACACCAGGCCCTAACAGTCCATTAACAGCTATTCACGCTTCTAGCCAGATTATCATCAACTCCTTTGTCTATCCAACTGCTCTTCTCTCTCTTTGGGCTTTATCCTATATCCTATTGTTTACTCCTTACCTCACCCCCCTCCCTATCTTCTGCAAATAAATTGACATTTTCCTAGCTACCATCAGTTCTGAGGAAGGGTCACTGGACCTAAAACGTTAACTGTAATCTTTTTTCTTCACAGATGCTGCCAGACCTGCTGAGCTTTTCCAGCAACTTCTGTTTTTGTATCTGTCTCATTCTCCCTGACATCACAGAGACGTTGGAGCTCTATCTCTGGCAACTTCCAGAAGTCAATGCATCCATGCATTAAGTGGCACATGTGGACCCTCAGAGAGCTAGAACTGACACATAGATGTCAGGGCACATCTGTCAGAAACTTAGCTGAGGTCGAAATAGAAAGTTCCAATTGGGAACATTCATCTGAGACCGTGGCTAGGGAAAGGGACAGAGTTGGAGGCAAAGACAGGGGGCAGAGAGAAAAAAGTCTAACAAGGAAGAGAGTTCAAATTAACATTCTCTCTCTTTCTGTCACTTAGCAAGCTCACTGGGTTCTTAATCGTGGTTTACTTCCAACGATTACAGTGGAACAAGACATGTATCTCAGTCACTGTGGACATTCAAGCTGCAGTCCTGCTGTTACTGACAACAAATGTTAGGTATCTATCCAACTGAGCTAACCAGCTCCAAATTCACATTCTAGATCAAAAACCAAAACCTGTTCCATCGACAGAAGATTGCAGAGCCGGAGTGAACTGCAATATTGAAGACATTGTCTCAGTTATGTATCGATTGTAACAATAGCAAAAGATTACAGCATTGAGGTGTTACAACAGGTACTCCAATAATATACAAGGGGAATGGAAACATTTACATTCTGCAGCATCAGCTGTGAGCTTGCTAAATTGAAACTAGTTCAGTCAGCTTCTATCACATGGCAGCATATTTTAATCACTGACCGAGAGTGGCAGAGATTCAAATACTCATGTTAACCTGACATCAATTCCATTAAGTACACTGGTTATAATTTGCCATCGTTTAATCCAGTTTGACGCTGTCTAAATCTTTGCATGTCACTGCTGCCACCTGCAGTGTAGTTTGAAACAGCAGCAAAGAGTGAGTCATCAATTCCCTAAAACTCATTCCTGCCCAAGGGATCAGTGAGTGACTCTTGTGGGAATGTTGTATATCCTGCATGGATCATTGTGGTGGATACAGTGACCAATAGCACTTCTGTTCCTCAGCCACAAGAGAGGGAGACCGATTCCTTCAACAAATTCTATGTTGGGCAGAGTACGTGTCTCACATGGTCTTTAGGTGCTTTACTGTACAAATACTGGGATGTGGTAGTTCAGCGGTCAGCGCTGCTGCCTCACAGATCCGGGGGGGGGGGGGGGGGGGGGGGGGGGGGACCTGGCTTCAACTCAACCCTTAGGTAACAGTCTGTATGGAGTCAATATCAGATTCATACAGCATGGAAACAGACCCTTCAGTCCAACCAGTCCATGCTGACCATAATCCCAAACTAAACTAGTCCCACCTGCCTGCTCCCGGCCTATACCCCTCCAAACCTTTCCCATTCAAGTAAGTATCCAAATGTATTTTAAATATTGTAACTGTACCCACATTCACCGCTTTTCTGGTGGTTTCCCACATGAACCACACTGTTAAAAATGTTGCTTCTCATGTCCTTTTTTAAGTCTTTCTCTTCTCATCTTAGTTTTGAAATCCCCCATCCTGGGGTAAAGACACCTGCCAGGCACCTTATCTACATCCCTAATGATTTTATAACCTTTACAAAGGTCACCCCTCAATCTCCTGCACTGCAGTGAAATAAAGTCCCAGCCTGGCCAGCCTCTCATTACAATTCAAACCCTCCAATTCCCTGTAGCATCCTGATGAATCTTTTCTGAGCCCTCTCCAGCTGAACAATATCCTTCCTGTAACAGGGTGACCAGAACTGGACACAGTGCTCCACAAGAGGCCTCACCAACATCCTGTACAACCTTAACATGACATCCCAACCCGTGTTCTCAAAGGACTGAGGAATGAAGACAAATGTGCTAAATGCCTTCTTAATCACCCTGTCCTCAAGTGAAGCAAATTGCAAAGAATTATGTACCTGAACCCCGAGGTCTCCCTGTTCTATAACACTGCCCCGGGCGCTACCATTAACTGTACATGCCCAGTCCTTGTTTGTTTTCCCAAAATGCGACACCTCGCATTTATTCAAATTAAATTCCATCTCCACTCCTCAGCCCATTGACCCAATTGATCCTTGCAGCAATTAGCTAAAATGTAACAATTCTAACCGTTCCAGCAGAGCCCGAAGCTTACGCATGATGGTAGAGGTGACTCTCCATTGAGATTTGAGTGTCTATAAGAGATTGTTGGGATGAAAGGGACCAATCTTTAGTGTTGACATTTCTAATGAAATTGTTGCAATAGTTAGTGTTTTCTCTTTTATGTAATAAACATTTGCTTTCTTTGTTGCAAGTACATTGGTGATCTCTAGCGAATGTGTTTGGGGCTGATCTCCATGCTAAACAAATTAGAAAATAAAGCTTATGGTCAAGTCAGCCAGGTTTCAGTACGAGCCCAGACCTTTCCATCATGTCGTCAGTTGGGAGCCGAAAACAAGATTCCCGGCGAAACGCAAATAACAGCAGATACACTCAAAGGGAGCAAACAATTCAAATAGATTTTCTTCTTGAAGAAGTAGAATCATAGAATCCCTGCAAAGTGAGAGCAGACCATTCAGCCCATCAAGTGCACACCACCCCTCTGAATAGCATCCCACCCAATCCCTGTACTACCATGGATAATCCACCCAGCTTGTGCATTCCTGGCCACTACAGGCAATTTCCCATGGCCAATCCACCTAACCTGCACATCTTTGGACTGTGAGAGGAAACAAGAGCGATCCCATGCAGACACGGGGAGGATGTGCAAACTTCACACAGACAGTCAGTCACTGGAGGGTGGAATTGAACCTGGGTCCCTGGCACTGTGAGGCAGCTGTGCTAACCACTGAGCCACCGTGCCATCCCAAGCAGAGTCTTGATCCACTGCAATGAACTCTTTCTTTGTGGGCAGTTGACTAAAAATGGGAAAGCTACTGCATTAAACTAAACAAACTACGTGTAAAGATGTCTACTATTTTAAAAACAAGGAGTTATGGCACCCGGGAATAATGGACATTTCTGTGGCAAGACGGAAAACTCGATCAAAATTTGTTCAGTTCAATAATCTGACAGGAGTTTGCATAAAAAGGTCAAGAGAACTCTGTCTGCAGGGGTGTCCAACATAAAATCCATCAAAACCAAGTAATAAAGGCATACCAGGAGCATTTGACAATAGTGAAGTATTTATTAATGAATGGCCACACAATGTCGAAGTGTAAAGAAATTCTGCAGAAACCCCAAGGATTGCCAAGGTAACATAATTCGCAGAGAGAGAACACAGCAAATCAATGTGGTGGCCAGGCATTTCTAAAAGAGATACCAGGTTGCATTTTGTTATCCCAGATATGTGCCATGCACAGCTACACACCAACACAGCCAATGATTTCATCAAGATTTCCAGAAAGATTAGGGGATATTCTAGCACCAGATTGTATTTGATTTTAAAGGGAAGATGTTTTCTCCCCACATCTGTGTGGGGTTCCTATGGCTGCTCCAGTTTCCTTTCACAATCTGAAGATGAGCGGGTTAGGTGGTACAGGGTTACAGGGATAGGGTCTGAATGGGATGCTTTTCAGAGGGTCAGTGCAGACTTGTTGGGCCGAATGGCCTGCTTCCACACTGTGGGGATTTGATGATTCAAATATCACTCCCGGCCACAAAATGTGACATTAGGAAAGGTCCAGGACCTTTAATTAAAGGAAGAGAGTGAAGTTTAGACTGGAACCTGACAGCTTAGAGTCCAGGTATTCTGAGACAGTGTGGCCAGCGGTGACGTTTAAAACTGACGATGTGCAAAAGGCCAGAATAAGGAGAGTTACGGACACCTTGGGGGCTTGAGAGCTGGAGATGGCCACACAGTTAGTAAAACCTGACGTCAAAGCAGGACTTGAAATGAGGGTCAAGAATTTTAAAAAGGAGCAGTTGCTGAACTGGGAACCACCGTTAGTCACCACTCGGAGACCAAGGTCCTGAGTGAGTCAGACTGAAAAGCACATTTATCGTTGGTTCCTGGGATATTTGAAGAAGCTTTCACACACTGGGGGTGTGGCAGGGAAAAGGCAGATCTAGATGATTTCCAGAGTTGAAGTCGTGACGAAGGAACTGGAAAAAAATTTCTGCTTTTCCCTTTTGAATTCTTTTTTCTTGGTGGAGGATTGTGATGAGTTCAATCACAAAAGACAAAGTGTAAATAACATTTGACAGCTTGCAAACTACTGCAATTTGAAGCTGGTTATAATGTCTATGAAGTACTTATAGTATGTGGATGAGGGAAGGGCGGTTGACGTGGTGTACATGGACTTCAGTAAAGCCTTTGATAAGGTTCCACGTGATAGGCTATTGGAGAAAATACAGAGGCATGGGATTGAGGGAGATTTAGCAGTTTGGATTAGAAACTGGCTTTCTGTAAGAAGGCAACAAGTGGTGGTTGATGGAAAATATTCAGCCTGGAGGCCAGTTACCAGTGATGTGCCTAAAGGATCTGTTTTGGGACCACTGCTGTTTGTCATTTTTATAAATGACTTGGATGCAGGCATTGGTGCATGGGTTAGTAAGTTTGCAGATGACACTAAAGTTGGTGGAGTGGTGGACAGTGTGGAAGAATGTTGCAGGTTGCAGGGAGACTTGGATAAACTGCAGAATTGGGCCAAAAGGTGGCAAATGGAGTTTAATGCGGATAAATGTGAGGTGATTCACTTTGGGAGGAATAATAAGAAGGCAGAATACTGGGTCAATGGAAAGATTCTTGGTAGTGTGGATGTGCAGAGGGATCTTGGTGTCCACGTACATAGATCCCTGAAAATTGCCACCCAGGTAGATAGTGCTGTTAAGAAGGCTTACTTAGGTTTTACTGGTAGAGGGATTGAGTCCTGGAGCCATGATGTCATGCTGCAACTGTACAAAACGCTAGTGCAGCCTCATTTGGAATATTGCGTGCAGTTCTGATCGCCCCATTACAAGAAGGATGTGGAAGCATTGGAAAAGGTGCAGAGGAGATTTACCAGGATGTTGCCTGGTCTGGAGCGCAGGCCCTATGAAGAAAGGCTGAGGGACTTGGGTCTGTTCTCATCGGAGAGAAGGAGGCTAAGAGGGGATTTAATAGAGACGTACAAGATGATCAGAGGATTAGATAGGGTGGACAGTGAGAGTCTTTTTCCGAGGATGATGACTTCAGCTTGTACAAGGGGGCATAGCTACAAATTGAGGGGTGATAGATTTAAGACAGATGTCAGAGGCAGGTTCTTTACTCAGAGAGTGGTAAGGGTGTGGAACGCCCTGCCTGCCAATGTAGTGAACTCAGCCACATTAGGGGCATTTAAACAGTGGATAATGCTGGGATAGTGTAGGGGGAGGGGCTTAGATTAGTTCACAGGTCGGCGCAACATCGAGGGCTGAAGGGCCTGTTCTGCGCTCTATTGTTCTATGTTCTATGTTCTAAGCTGAAAGGGAGTAATATTTAGCTCATTGAAATGTAGAAACATAGAAAATAGGAGGTGAGTAGGCCATTTGGCCCTTCATGCCTGCTCCATCATTCATTATGACTATAACTGATCATCCAACTCAACAGCTTTTCTCAAATATACTTTGATCCCTTTAGCCCCAAGTGATCCAATTCCTTCTTGAAATCATGCAATGTTTTGGCCTTGACTGCTTTCTGTGGGAATGAAATCCACAGACTCACTGCTCTCTGGGTGAAGATTTTTTTCTCAGTCCTACACGGTTTTACATCATATCCTTAGACAGTGACGTCTGGTTCCCGACTCCCCAGGCATTAAGCACATCCTTCTGGATTGGCCCTGTGCTGTCCTTTTCACTCACCTGGTGTGACAACACTGTAACATTGCATTTCAGAATCCTGTCAGCCTGACTGTGATTTTTTTCTTTTGATATGCAGCTTGCCATCTGGAAATTAATCTTTCATCTTTCTGTGTCCCACTGCAACTTTGGAGAAATGCAGGGGCTCTGGGTCTGACAATATCTGACAGCAATAGCTGCTGAGCTGGACTGACAATGCAGCTATTTGGATGTGGCCTGGTTAATTTCATTTCTCAATATTGTCATTTGCACGTAGGGCCATCTCTGAGTTTTGCAAATGTTAAGCAACTAACATCCTGAGAGAAGGACACATCACCCACGACCATAGTAATTGTTCTCAGGAGCAGAGGATTTGTGTTCACTCTGGCGATGGAGAGACAGCAGTTCAAATGATACTATGATAATAGGACAAAGATACAGAGTGAAACCAGAGAAAGTCAAAGAGTGATCAACATGTGGGAGACTGTTGCAGCCAAATAAAATAACTGAATGTCGTATCAAAGTGATGGAGCTGTTTGCTTTTCCCGGGTCCATGTGCTTGATGGCGGGGTTTGTCATTGTGAAGCAAACCCACCATCTACTGGCACAAAGCTGAAAGTGTAGGGAAGTGTTCTCAGAAATATCTGTCATTCTGATGCGCAAGTGCCAGTGTTGGACTGGGCTGGACAAGATCAAAAGCCATGCAACACGAGGTTATAGCCCAACCTGTTGGTGTCATGTGATTTTTGACCTTGTAATTCTTCAGGTGAATAACATTCTCGGCACAAATTTCCCCAAATGGGAATATCAGGCATGGTATACAGTGAGGTCCTCCTCAACATTGAGACTGAAAATGCAAGTGGTGAGAAGTGAGAGATCAACGAAAGAGGATTATCACTGACTATTACCCTCATTGTTATATAATCTCAATTCCAATGCAGTTTCCCATTCTCCCACCAACAAAATAGAAACCAGGCACCAGGAATTCCCAGTGTGGAAATCTGAGCGGGTTACCCAGGGATTCACGCTCTCGGCCTGCTCCTCTGGGCCTCTGCCTTGGACACACAGTGAATGCCCCATGGTGGGGGAGGGGTGGCGGCAGGAGCCATACGCACCACATGTCCATGGGCATTGGCATCCAGATCAGAGGAGCCTCACTGCACCCTCAAAGTACATCATGATCCCCTTCCTGCGCTGTGAAGCTGCCCCAGAGAGACTCAGGCTCTCTTGTGGAGGGGGCGGGGGTGGGGGTTGGCTGCTGTAGGAACATTGCGCACGCTCGCCCACACACGCACACACACAGTCTCACATATGCACACGCACTCACTCACACACACGCTCACACACACAGACTCACACACACGCACTCACTCACACACACACACACACACACACGCACACGCACTCACACACAAACACACACACACTCACTCACACACACTCTCTCACACATGCACACGCACTCACTCACACACATGCTCACACACACACACTCTCTCACACACGCGCACGCATGCACACACACACACTCACTCACACACAAACACACACACACACACTCACACACACACACACAGACACACACACGGACAGGCAGCCAGCTCCTAGACTGGACCATGCTGCAGCTCACACCACTCCCTCCCTCCCTCCCTCTGCACCTACTCGGGCTCCAACTGTTTCCCTACTTCACCTGGCAGTTCCATTTTGACCTGTTCACACTGTC
Organism: Stegostoma tigrinum; assembly: GCF_030684315.1. NCBI lineage: Eukaryota > Metazoa > Chordata > Chondrichthyes > Orectolobiformes > Stegostomatidae > Stegostoma > Stegostoma tigrinum. The sequence continues at coordinate 23,961,948 of NC_081389.1, read as the reverse complement.
TCTCCCTCAGCCAGAACTATGGGGCTGACAGTGCTGGCTGTGTAGTTTCACACAGGCACTAAACCGGGCTGCTTGCCCGAGTGGTCAATAATCATCAGTCCCGGGGTTGGGCACCTTCCTGTACGGCTGTGGGCCACATCACTACCCCGCCTTCCTCCCAACCTCCGCTTCCACGGCAGACTTCCTGCATGGGCAGCAAACCGAGAGCCGGGGCTCAGGGAGTCATTGTAAATCATCTCAAAGGCCCTGGGACAGTGAGTCACCAATAGCCTCTGATGTCAGTCCAGGGGCTCAACTGCAGCCTGGTGCCCTCCTGGTAAGGAACAAAATGTCAGACATAGCGCCAGCCATCACCCTTGTTCTGTCCTATTTTGGAGGTGTGGGGGTGTTCCCTCCTGGAATGAGAGGAAGGAAGGAGTTGAGTGAGATGTAAGTGGCTGGCACAGCTGCAGCAGGAGAAGGGGAGTGAGTGACTGGGCAGCGCGGAGGGCATGCAGGGGCAGTGGTGATGTTGGTGACAGTGGGTGAGGGAAGATGGTGCATGTGATGGTGAAGGTAACTGGGCCTTGGTGGGAGGTTGGTGCAGTAACAGAGATGGAGTGAATGTGAGTTATCGGAGAGAAGGCGGTCGCACCTACCCTGATGGAGTAGAGAAGGACATTGAAGAGCAGAGAGGGTCCTCTTCCTGCAGCGTTGGGCATTCATCCCAACACCTGAGACCACACTGACCCATGCTGGCAGGGTCTGGTGTCATGGCTTCCTCTGCAATTCCTGTGGGTAGGATGAGGATGAGCCTCCTCAAAGGCACCACATTCAGCAGGACCTCCAGATCCTTGACTGTAAAGCAGGGCACAGACTTTCTCTTATTTGCCATGTCCAACCTGACTTGTGTCAGTGTGGCATATTGCAATGGCCTTTTAAAGATAAGACAGTGCCAGGGACGCTGGGCATTCCCTCTCAGAAGGTGGTGAATATGCCTGGTTTTAGCGAATGGTGGGGGCAGGTGTCAGATGACCAGGCATCCATTGCACAAGGAGGGCACCATAGGGTGTGCGTCATAGTTAATGACTGGGTTAGAACAATTATGTGAGAAAACTCGCCAAGTCTCGCACACGGAAACTCTCTATGGCACTCGACGAAAACACGTGTCCAGTTTCTGGTGAGATTCTGGCATAGATTTGTAGCCAACAGGAGCTATCATCCTCCAGACAGATGCCATGGGAAAAGCGGGCAGCACCAAACACAACAGGCAGCCCAACCAGCTGAAAGTGCTCGCAAAGCAAGGCACACTCATTTAGACAAGTCTCAAAATTCAGTGAGTTTATATTAAGAGTCTAATATTAAATGAATAGAAAGTCAATGATTGTAAACCACGTACCTCCAGACCAGATTAGTTTTGACAGTTTTGTGGTCATGTTTTGCCAATTTAATGGCCTTTCTTTGACAGCTTTATGGTCACTTTTACTCAAATTGCATTCTTTTTATTTCCAGTTTTATTAAACTGAGCTGAAATTCTCAAACTGCCGTAATGGATTTGAACCAAGTTCTCTGGGCCATTTATCAACATTCACTATGTCATTAACACATTACATCTCTCTAACAAGAGAATAGCTCAGAGGCTTGTTCTCATCAACAACTGTACCCCACTGTCACCCTCAGCCCCGTCGCATTGGCTTTCATCACGTTCCAGCCATTTAGAAATAGCTACCATGGAACATCAGTTAGGCTGGCAGACCTGACTCCCATACGTGAGCAGATTTTCACAGATGGCTGGGACTATTCCTTTGGCAGTTTTGTTCCTCACTGTGATTACTGTGTGTGAAGTGGACGTTGATTCACCGTTTTGGAAACATTTGGTTTTTGTAGTTTGCAGTTGGATGGTTGTCTCATTTTTGGGAAGTTCTTCTCCCCCCGTCCAGGGCACAATCATTGTCCTCCATACTTTTTACCCCAAAGGAAGAAATTACCCAGAGCCTGGGAAAGCTGCGATATCCATATTCTGGGGTTTTCTCGAGGAAGTCAGTGTGAAACTGAACCCAGTCAGATGGGGAAATCAACAGAGTTTAATAAGTTGGAAACCTTTGGGAGAAAAGGTGTCTGATAAACAGCAGTCTACAACCAAGAATGTTAATAATTAGGGTTTTACTAGCTCTACTGTACAGATATAGCACCTAGTCTTAAGGTGGGATTTGTTAACGATTTTTCGAGGTTAATCGGTAGATTAGCGATGCTGCAACCAGTGCAATGGTGTAGCCCCTGACCCACCAGGCTGGTTTACAGAAAATCTCAATGTGACTTCAACTAGGGTCACCTGGTGATGGAGACTATGGAATCACTTTCCCTGTTTGAGGGTTTGATCTGCTAAACAGTGTCACAATTGGCCAAATTACCATGCAAAGCTCAATCACACATGCTGCAGGTTCCCCAGTGAAAAAAAGCCCACAAGAGACATATACAGGTCCTCAGAAGACAGGCTACGGACCGGACCAGACCCCGCTCAGTATATTTTAAGAAGGTAGTCTAGACCCTGACTTTTCTTAATTTAAAAGTAGGTGTGAAGTGCCATGTTCCAGATGTGATGCAATTGGCCAAACAAGTTGACATTAAGTAAAACAATTTATTTAAACACTCTGATTAAATGCAAACCAGAGAAAGAGGAATTTATAATAACATAACTATTGGAAAGCTTAACAGAATAATATATACAGGACCTGTTACTAACTAACTGCTCCAATAGTAACATTCAATAAACAGAGGACCTGTTACTAACTAACTGCTCCAGTAGTAACATTCTATAAACACAGGGCCTGTTACTAATTAACTGCTCGAGTAGTAACATTCTATAAACACAGGACCCGTTACTAATTAACTGCTCCAATATAGTAACATTCTATAAACACAGGACCTGTTACTAACTAATTGCTCCAATAGTAACATTCTATAAACACAGGACCTGTAACTAAATTACTGCTCCAATAGTAACATTCTATAAACACAGGACCGGTTACTAACTAACTGCTCCAATAAAAACATTGTATAAACACAGGACCTGTTACTCGCTAACTGCTCCAATATAGTAACATTCTATAAACACAGGACCTGTTACTAACTAACTGCTCCAATAGTAACATTCTCTCAACACAGGACCTGTTACTAATTAACTGCACCAATATAGTAACATTCTATAAACACAGGACCTGTTACTAACTAACTGCTCCAATAATAACATTCTATAAACACAGGACCTGTTACTAACTAACTGCTCCAATAGTAACATTCTCTCAACACAGGACCTGTTACTAACTAACTGCTCCAATAATAACATTCTATAAACACAGGACCTGTTACTAACTAACTGCTGCAATAGTAACATTCTATAAACACAGGACCTGTTACTAATTAACTGCTCCAGTAGTAACAGTCTATAAACACAGGACCTGTTACTAATTAACTGCTCCAGTAGTAACATTCTATAAACGCAGGACCTGTTACTAGCTAACTGCTCCAATATAGTAACATTCTATAAACACAGGACCTGTTACTAATTAACTGCTCCAATAGTAACATTCTCTCAACACAGGACCTGTTACTAATTAACTGCTCCAAAAAAGTAACATTCGATAAACACAGGACCTGTTACTAACTAACTGCTCCAATAATAACATTCTATAAACACAGGACCTGCTACTAACTAACTGCTCCAATAGTAACATTCTATAAACACAGGACCTGTTACTGATTAACTGCTCCAATATAGTAACATTCTATAAACACAGGACCTGTTACTAACTAACTGCTCCAATAGTAACATTCTATAAACACAGGACCTGTTACTAACTAACTGCTCCAATAGTAACATTCTCTCAACACAGGACCTGTTACTAACTAACTGCTCCAATAGTAACATTCTCTCAACACAGGACCTGTTACTAACTAACTGCTCCAATAATAACATTCTATAAACACAGGACCTGTTACTAACTAACTGCTGCAATAGTAACATTCTCTCAACATAGGACCTGTTACTAACTAACTGCTCCAATAGTAACATTCTATAAACACAGGACCTGTTACTAACTAACTGCTCCAATAATAACATTCTATAAACACAGGACCTGTTACTAACTAACTGCTCCAATATTAACATTCTATAAACACAGGACCTGTTACTAACTAACTGCTCCAATAGTAACATTCTCTCAACACAGGACCTGTTACTAACTAACTGCTCCAATAATAACATTCTATAAACGCAGGACCTGTTACTAACTAACTGCTCCAATAGTAACATTCTCTCAACACAGGACCTGTTACTAACTAACTGCTCCAATAATAACATTCTATAAACACAGGAACTGTTACTAACTAACTGCTCCAATAGTAACATTCTATAAACACAGGACCTGTTACTAACTAACTGCTGCAATAGTAATATTCTATAAACACAGGACCTGTTACTAACTAACTGCTCCAATAGTAACATTCTCTCAACACAGGACTTGTTACTAACTAACTGCTCCAATAGTAACATTCTATAAACACAGGACCTGTTACTAACTAACTGCTCCAATAGTAACATTCTATAAACACAGGACCTGTTACTAACTAACTGCTCCAATATAGTAACATTCTATAAACACATACAACAAAAAGGCAAACTTAGGCACAGGTTCTTACATGCAGTTCTCCAACACAGGAAAGAAAAAAATCAAGGGAAAATTCAGAGAGAGTAGCAGCCAGGAGACATTCACTGAAGCTTCCAACTCTGTTGAGACTCCAAGAGTTTCTGATATTTATGAAATATTTAAAACCCAGAAATCTGGACCTGTAAAAGCTGGCCACAGCCATTCAGGCTGTTTAAAACAAACCCAACACCTCACCAGTTGTTTACACAAGTGGTCTTCAGTAGCCCGTTTGCAACCTCTACCTTATAACCTCTCTTCAAAATAAAACACAGGACTAAATAATCTTTTATAGTGACAGCAACACCGTATTGCATATACAGATGCACAGAGCTGACTGACCACTGGTTCTCAAATTGTGCAGCAGATGGGTCAGGAACTTATCTGTTGAACTTACTTTACCACAAGGTTTGAATAATAGTTTGAATTTATTGATAAGTGAGCGTCTGGCCATGTGGCATGTCAGATCTCCTACATGAATTCTACGTTTGAATGTCAGACAAACCAGAGTATGCCAAGGAAGGACTTGACAATGCATTTAGGTGACAATAATGTTCAAAGTGAATATACACTCACAGCTTTTGCACAATGTTTTAAAGCAGATGGGAAGGAATAATCTGAGAATGTACTTGGCTGCTATTAAGTATTTCTTCCTGCCAGTTCAGCCTGCGACCTTGACTTCTCCTCATTGCAAGTTTACACGCCTCTATTAGCAATACTTTCTCATTCCACTATGGCCCTAAAGATGTGCATTTCTCTCACAACCTCAGGATCTCCCTCTCTACAGCTAATGAGGTGCGTACGGAGTGTGGTCACTTTTCTGATGAAAAATTAGCCAATTTGCACACAACAAGATTCCATAAACGGCAATGTGATGATGATAATGATGATGATGATGAGGAGAAGATCCTCTGTTTAACTGGTTTCGTTGATATTGTTGGGATCACCAGGACGATCTCTCTTGCTGTTCTTCAAAGAGCATCACAGGGTCTTTCCCATCCACCTAAGAGTTCAGTTTAACATCTCATCAACCAGGTGACACCTAGAACGTGTACTTTAGTCTCTGGAGCAGGACTGGATCATATGATTATCTGAGAGATGGCCACAATCATTTCTACTGAGCTATAGTGAACACCAAGCTCCACATAATCTTCTCCAGAATTTTCCTTCTCTCTGCATTGAAAACATCAGTCCGCATCCTCCACTTCCTCTTCTTTCCCAGGCTCTCAGACCTTCACAGGGTCATAGAGACATTCAGCACAGAGCCAGATCCTTCTGTCCAACTAGTCCGTGCTAAACATAATCCCAAACTAAACCAGTCCCACTAGCCTGTGCTTGGCCCATATCCCTCCATGCTTTCCTATCGAGTACTGGTCCAGATGTCTTTCAAACTTTGTAATTATACCCAAATCAACCCCTTCCTCAGGAAGTTCATTCCACACGTGAACCACTCGCTGTGTAAAAAAGTTGCCTCTCATGTCTTTTTAATATCTCTCTCCTCTCGCCTTATAACGGTGCCCCCTAGTCTTGAAACCCCCTATCCTAGGGGAAAGATATCTGCCATTAACTCTATATATACCCCTCATTATTTTATAAACTTCTATCAGGTCACCTTTTAATCTTCTACACCCCAGTGAAAAAAAAAGCTCATTCAGCCTCTCTTTATAACTCAACCCTTCCATACCCAGCAACATCCTGGTAAATTGCTTTTGAATTCTCTCCAGCTTGCTGATATCCATCCTATAACTGGATGGCCAGAGCTGGATACAGTATTCCAGAAGAGGTCTCACCAATGTCCTGTACAACCTCAACATAACTTCCTAACACACCCCTTTCTCAAAAGTTACCAGCTTTCAAAGTCCTAGACTAGGAGCATCTTAGCCGCTATCTGTTGATATACTGTTGTCTCCATTTCTCGCCTCTCTGCCCTTTCACTACGTTAGTGGGCTCAGCCTTTTAATAAGTTTCTTTCTAATAAAAACAAATTAAAGGACAGAACCTAAATGCTAACGTTAATAAATGGACAAAGGCAGTGAGAAGGATTAGAAATGGATGATTAGATTGCTAAGCAGAAGTGGTTAAGCATGATTTTATAACACTGAGGTATTACTCAGGAAATGATCATGTTTTCATGTATTGGGAATGAGCTGGTGACCCTTTAAGTGCAATGGATTTGGTTGGATTTTGGACTGAGGAACGTAATTTTATTCTGAGTGGGAAAGTTGATTTCAGATCCACGTAAATACCTGCCTGGACGTTAATAGCATGTGGAAAACTTTAGCAGATTACTATCCAGTCACCAGAAAATCTCAATCTTTCCCAGGAAGAATCTAATCTTCGGTCAAATTAGCAAGAATTGATTGACCTCATTTCCAGAGCCCCTTGTGATTGGTTGTATTGATCTTAGTGGAGTAAGTCTTTGTGACTTTTGTTTATTGACATGCTTTGTGTTTAATTACTGCCCTTAGTTATTAAACATAGACATAACATGCACAGATACACGACGCAGAATAAAGCCAAATCCCAACCATCAGAGACTAGGATGCAAAGTACACAGCCACGCTCTCACTACCCGAGGCAGTCGGTCATTTCGTCAAGCACATTACAAAACTGAGATGTGTTGTAAACAAATGAGGTTAACACTTGCGGTTGGCTGTAAACACTCTTTTGCACAAATGTTGGAGCATTTTTTATTCAGTCACAGGACATGGACATCAGTGGCTGCCCAGAGGGTAATTAAGATTCACATGCTGGAGTCATGTGTCAGCCAGACTGGATAAGGGTGGTAATTCCTTCCCAAAAGGGCATTAGTGACCCAGGAGTTCTTCCCAACAATCAACATCATGGTCATAACTAGACTCATAATGCCAGATTTTTCATTTAATTCAAAGCCTACCACCTAGATATAGACCTTTGTCCCCAGATCATTACTGGTTCTGTGGACTCATAGCCCAGTGATAATACCATTGGCCATTGCCTATTACAAGTGTTCCTTCATCCTTCCCAGAGTTGGTCATTCTTGCTGGCTACATACTCTTATGTCTAACACTTTAAAAAGTGAGCACCCTTCAGACAAACCTTGAGAAGTGATGATCAAAATGACGTTTGGAGGCTGCGATGAACTCCTGTACTCCAGCTGTAGACTCTCAGCTACATTTCTTCATTATTGATCCTTTAATTATTTCTCTGATTTTGCTGAAAACACTCATCAGCGTTTATTGGAATAGAGGAGCATACCTTGCCAATGTGGACGAGATGTATGTGATGTTTTCTCAGGCATAAGACCATAAAACATAGGGGTGGAAGTAAGGCCATTTGGCCCATCAAGTCCACTCCGCCATTTAAATCATGGTTGATGGGCATTTCGACTCCACTTCCCTGCACTCTCCCCGTAGCCCTTGATTCCTACTGAGGAACACCTGTTTGCCAAAAGGAAATGGGTGAAGGGTTCTGTTATCTCCGTGAATAATGCCTGGATCGATTGTGAAATGTAATCTGGTTTGGTACTATCACCTGATAACAGCGCACTTGGCCATAGGTAGAGCCAGATAAAGATTACTTGTGCTGGAGATCCCATCTCTAATGGCCCAGGGCCATTCTGTTCTACTGAAAGTGGATGGGTCCTATCAAACTTTAGTCTTGCTCGATGAATCAGCCAACACAAAGCTTTTGGAGAGTGATCAGCCTCTTTGTCGCAGTACATCACCGGGCTCTGTCATCAGAAAGCAGCTGGAGTTCACTGTTTTCCACAGCATCAGAGTCTGTGAGTGATATGGGCAAAGCCAGGTCATTGATAGTTAATAAAGCAGCTCCCAGAGTGACAAAAATAATGTGCCAGCCTACTGCACCACAGTTCGGATCATAGAATCCCTCTGGTGGGGGAAGAGGTCATCCGGCTCATCAAGCGCACACTGACCCCTCTGAAGGACATCCCACCCAGACATGACATATTCCTGTAGCCCTGCATTTCCCATGGTTAAACCACCTAACCTGCCCATTGCTGGACACTATGGGCAATCCACCCTAACCCGCACATCTTTGAACTGTGGGAGGAAACTGGAGCGTCTAGAGGAAACCCACGCAGACACAGGGAGAATGTGCAAACTCCACACAGTCACCCGAGGTTGGAATCGAACCCAGGTCCCTGGTGCTGTGAAGCAGCAGTGCAAACCACTGAGCCACTGTACTGATTCCCTCCCATTGTTTATATCGAGCAGAAATCCTGTGCCAGAGACTTGACGATGAATCCAGCGACACAGGGAGTACTGTAAAGTGGTGCTGCTCTATCCTGTCTGAGAGCATTGTTACACACACTCAGCATGCCCCCAAGCTGCTTATTGCCTGCACAGACCAGTGGGAGCCTGGTCTGGCAAATGGCTAATGTTGGCTCAAATACAGCCTGCTTTCCTACAAAGGATGGTACATTCAAGTGGCAGTCCTTTGAAAAGCGAATGTGTGCTGGGATACTGTCAGAAGAGTTATATGTTCAAGCGAATCTGCAGTAAGGTTTTCAAACTGCTCATGGAACCTTGTCACCCAAAAGGAATCCTTCCCATCTTGTTCATTTCACACCTAATCTTTTGATCATTATGTGGCCTTGAAACACTCAAATATCATGCAGTATAAGGCCAATTTCACAGGCCAAGCCAACAGCACATTTCCCATTTAAAATAACACAAATAGAGTCATAGGCTGTACAGCATGGAAACAGACCCTTCCATACCAACTCAATATCCTAAATTAATCTAGTCCCATTTCTCAGCATTTGGCCCATATCCTTCTAAATCCTTCCCATTTATACACCCATCCAGATGCCTTTTAAATCTTGTAATTGTACCAGCCTCCACCACTTCCTCTGCCATTCATTCCACACACTTACCACCCTCTGTGTGTAAAAGTTTCCCTTTAGGTCCCGTTTAAGTCTTTGCCCTCTCACCTTACACCTATGGCCACTAGTTTTGGACTCCCCTGACCCTGGAGAAATGACCTTGTATATTCACCTTATCCATGCCTCTCACGATTTTATAAACCTCTACAAGGCCTTCCCTCAGCCTCCCAATATCTCAAACCCACCAACCCTGGCAATATCCTTTTCTAAACGCTTTCAAGTTTCACAACATCCTTCCTATAGCACAGAGACTAGGATTGAATGCAATATTCTGGAAATGGTCTAACCAGGTCCTGTACAGCTGCAACTTGAGCTTTCAGCTCCTATATCATCTGATACTAACTGATAACTGATCAATAAAGGCAGGAATACCAAACGCCTTCTTCACTGTCCTAACTACAGGCAACGCTACTTTCAAGAAACCTGCACTCCAAGGACTTTTTGTTGAACAACATTCCCCAGGGCCCTACCATTAACAGGTCCTGCCCTGATTGGCCTTTCCAAAATGCAGCACCTCACATTTATCTAAATTAAACTCCAACTGCCACTCCTCGGCCCATTGGCCCATCTGATCACAATCCTGTTGTACTCTGAGGTAACCTTCTTCGCTGTCCACTACACCTCCAACTTTGGTGTCATCTGCAAACTAACTGACCATACCTCCTACAGTCACATCCAAGTCATTTATATAAATGATGAAAAGCCGTGGACCCAGCACTGACTCCTGTGGCACACCGCTGGTCACAGGCCTCCTGTCTGAAAAGCAACCCTCCATCACTACCCTCTGTCTCCTACCTTTGAGCCAGTTGTGTATCCAAATGGCTACTTCTCCCTGTATACTACCCTGGCTAACCAGTGTACCATGAGGAACCTTGCGGAATGCCTTACTGCCCTCATCGCTACTTCTTCAAAATACTCAATTAAGTTTGTGAGTTACAATCCCCTCCAACAACTTGCCCACTGCTGATGTCAGTCTCAGCTGTGTGTCAGTCTATAGTAAGTAAATATTCCTATAAATATGTCAACTCTTGTTTAAAAAGCATTTAGATATTACAGATAGTTAACATTTTTCTAGAGATGTAGTTTATTAATAAATCAGTGGGATATAAAGAATATAATGCATTTCCAAAGTGCTTATTTAGAACTGATACATGCTAAATAAGGATAAAGCCAGAAAATTGTAGGAACAAGACGAATGCCCCACAGCCCCATTACAATCTGTGTGTTGCATACAGCCCCATTTCAACCTGTTGGGCTCCCTACAGCCCCATTACAATCTGTGTGTTGCATACAGCCCCATTTCAACCCGTTGGGCTCCCTACAGCCCCATTACAATCTGTGTGTTGCCTACAGCCCCATTACACCCTGCTGGGTCCCCCACAGCCCCATTACACCCTACTGGGTCCCCAGAGGTCCATTACACCCTGCTGGGTCCCCCACAGCCCCATTACAACCTGCTGGGTCCCCACAGCCCCATTACACCCTGCTGGGTCCCCCACAGCCCCATTACAATCTACTGGGTCCCCACAGCCCCATTACACCCTGCTGGGTCCCCCACAGGCCCATTACAAGGATGGCACACTGGCTCAGTGGTTAGCACTGCTGCCTCACAGTACCAGGGGCCCAGGCATGATTTGTCCCACGGGTGACTGTCTGTGTGGAGTTTGCACATTCTCCCCATGTCTGTGTGGGTTTGCTCAGGGTGTTCCAGTTTCCTCCCACAGTCCAAAGATGTGCAGGTTAGGATGGATTGGCCTTGGGAAATTGCAGGGATGTGCAAGCTAGGTGGGTTAGCCATGGGAAATGTAGGGCTACGGGGCACAATGCTTTTCAGAAGGTCAGCGTGGGCCGAATGGTCTGCTTCCACACTGTAGGGGTTGTATGTAACATTTCCACAGCTCCATTCCAATTCCCTGTCTTCCCACTTTTCCTGCCAGCTCTCTGCCCAGTGCTCTTCCAATCAGAGCTTGATTCTCTCCCAGCACTGTCGATGAGTTCACTAGCAAACCTATCAGCAATGAGCATGGAGTGAGGCAGCCTGTGATTGGCAGAGCAGTTGTTTACTATTTCTCTGATTGGTTACTGAAGTCAAGGAATTTTGCAGGACATTTGGGACAGGAAGGGAGTTTACCGGCTGGCCCCGTGTATCTGAGAAATTTTTTTAGATTAAAAAATACACTTTATTCATAAAAAATATAAGTACGCACTAAAAGGTGCTCATTTTGTTCTGCACAATCTTTCCTACAAGGAAAAAGAAACAAATGATACATCGGAATTTTACATCCCCATCGCAGGCAATAATTACAAAGACATGTTTAACTGATATCTCAGAAAGAAAATAGTTACATTTACGGAGAGGGTCTGACAACTGAATAGACCCTTGTCATACTTTGACAGAAAGATCTCAGACAGTGGTCTTTCCCCACTGAGCCTTGGTGACGGCTGCCCCAAGCTTCAGTGTGTCCCTCAGCATGGAGTCCTGGACCTTGGAGCGTGCCAGCTTGTAATACTCGGTCAACTCTTCACACTGGAAGACCAACATCATCATTCCTGCACTGTCACTGGGTCAAAATCCCAGAATTCCCTCCCTCTGGACATTGTCGGTCAACCCACAGCACATAGACAGCAGTGGTTTAAGAAGGCAGCTCACCCCCACCTTCTCAAGGGGCAACTAGGGATGGGCAGGGAATCCTGGTCCCAGCCTACAATGCCTGTAATCCATAAATGAATTTTAAGAAACGTTTCAGGTATACCGATGAGCACCTTTCACCAGGGTGATGGTCCTACAGGCACAGTCAATGTTTATTTCAGTGTACTTCCTGAGGACCAGACCGTACAGCACAGAGTCCCGTGTCATTGACCTGTGCAGGGCGAACATCGACAAAAATCACTGCATCTTTCTCCAGACTTCCTTCGCAGCGGTACATTCCAGAAGGAGGTGTGTGATAGTCTTAACACCCACCCCTACACCCTCCACGCTACTGCGCCCCCCGCCACACTCCCACAGCTGCTTCGAGGGCAGTGTGTCGTGGCACAGAGGTTATGTATGAAGAGGGTCTCACAGGTAGTGCCCTTCTCACCAGCAGCCAATGTCTTGGTGCTTGTTGGAAAGTTCTGGCGATGAGGCATTCTGCCAAGTCACTTTGACAGCCTGGTCAGGGAACTATGCAACAGGGTCCACCCTTTCCCTGCAGGGTATTGAGGATGCTGCGTGCTGACCACTTCCTGATGGACTGGTGGTCGAAGGGGCTTTTCTTTGCAAATTTCTCCAAGAAGGACTCGGAGAGTGGTCGGCGTGTGGAGTGCATTGCCAGCGAGGACAGTGGAGTCAGCCTCATTAGGGGCATTTAATCGCTATTAGGTTGGCATATGGACGATAGCGTAAGGCAGGAGTGGAGGTTAGATAGACCTTATGATTAGGGTAAAAGTTCGGCACAGCATCGTGGTTGAAGGGCCTGCACTGTGCTGTGCTGTTCTATGTTCTAAGGACAGGTGGTTCTGAACGCCCCAACTATTTTTAATACTGTGTGGCAGCGAGTCCAGTCCCGTCCTTCTCAGAACTGGGGGCAGGTAGAAGCTCCGTACATAAGTGACTATTGGTGTTTGTGTACTGAGGGTCTATGCACAAATGCAGCCACACACAAAGCTGGCCGTCAGGGTAAGGGTGACATTGTGTATGCCCTTCTCCCCCTTATCCAGAACATTGCACATAGTGTCCCTGTGGGCCCGATCCATCTTAGACCTCCAGGTGAACTGGAAGATGGCTCAGGGGGCTGCAACTGTACAGGTTTGCGGAATGGGCTAGGAAACAGAGAGAGGACCTCCTACCTGGCGATTAGGTTTTTATCCTCAACAGAGAGGAAGCAGTGCTCCCAGAAACCCAGTTTCTGCCTCACTTTAACAAAGAGCTCCTCCAGGCTTCTAGCACAGACCTTGGCCTCTCTCAACAATATTCCCAGTACTTTCAGAACTGGGATACGACCAAAATCCGATACGTAGGTATACTGACACCTGTGGCTCTCACACACACGTGTTGCACATACACACGTGTGCAAACACACACACTCAAGTGCAAGTGTTTGTAACAGCAAAATTTCACTCAGAGTTTCCACAGATTTGATCAAATATGTTATTTGTCGAGGAATGAATGTTAGCCATAATAAATTGCTACAACACAAACATTAGCACAGGCAATGAGGAAGGAGGTAATGTTAAAAATCATTCGAACTTTGATCACACTTGCAGTGCCATGTGTAATTCTGATCTCTGTGTGACAGGAAAAGTCTTGAAACAGAAGTCAAGAAAACATTTACAAGACTTTATCAGAAATTGAGAGGATTCAGGAACCACAGGAAGAAAGAGGGGGCTGCTGGGATTCTGTCTCTGGAGGACAGACTTATAAACCAGAGGGCTCTTTAAAATAATGGAGGAATTCAATAGGGTGGATGTGGAAGAATTTTTACATCTATGACTGAGGCAAGTCTAAAGAAACATGAATATAAAATAGTCACTAGAAGATCAAGTTTTAAAATTGAAATAGATGTCCTTACTCTGACAACGATGATTAGCACTACTAATCAGAGAGGGCATCACAGCTACAGAAGCTTCCTTTGTCGAGGAAGATCTGCCTACTGAGTCAGTATGGGTGGAAATTGGGAACAGCAAGGGAGTAGTCACCTCGTTAGGGGTTTACTACAGGCCCCCCAATAGCAGCAGGGAGATTGAAGAAAGCATAGGTCGACAGATTTTGGAAAAGTGTGCACGCAGTAGGGTTGTTGTAATGGGTGACTTTAACTTTCCTAATATTGATTGGAACCTCCTTCGAGCAGAAGATTTGAATGGAGCTGTTTTTGTAAGGTGTGTTCAGGAGGGTTTCCTAACGCAGTACGTTGAAAGGCCGACGAGGGGAGAGGCCATTCTAGACTTGGTGCTCGGAAACGAGCCGGGGCAGGTATCAGATCTTGTGGTGGGAGAGCATTTTGGTGATAGTGACCATAACACTCTCTCATTCTACATAGCTATGGAGAAGGAGAGGATTAGGCAGAATGGGAGGATATTTAATTGGGGAAGAGGAAACTATGATGCGATTAGACACGAGTTAGGAAGCATGGACTGGGAGCAGTTGTTCCATGGTAAGGGAACTATAGACATGTGGAGATGGTTTAAGGAACAGTTGTTGGGAGTGATGAGTAAATATGTCCCTCTGAGACAGGCAAGAAGGGGTAAGATAAAGGAACCTTGGATGACGAGAGCGGTGGAGCTTCTAGTGAAAAGGAAGAAGGTAGCTTACATAAGGTGGAGGAAGCTAGGGTCAAGTTCAGCTAGAGAGGATTACATGCAGGCAAGGAAGGAGCTCAAAAATGGTCTGAGGAGAGCCAGGAGGGGGCACGAGAAAGGCTTGGCAGAAGGAATCCGGGAAAACACAAAGGCATTTTACACTTACGTGAGGAATAAGAGAATGGTCAAAGAAAGAGTAGGGCCGATCAGGGATAGCATAGGGAACTTGTGTGTGGAGCCTGAGGAGGTAGGGGAAGCCCTAAATGAGTTTTTTGCTTCTGTCTTTACGAAAGAATCGAACTGTGTAGTGAATGAAACCTTTGAAGAGCAGGTGTGCATGCTGGAATGGATAGAGATAGAGGAAGCTGATGTACTGAAAATTTTGTCAAACATTAAGATTGACAAGTCGCCAGGCCCGGATCAGATTTGTCCTCGGCTGCTTTGGGAAGCGAGAAATGCAATTGCTTCGCCACTTGCGAAGATCTTTGCATCCTCGCTCTCCACTGGAGTCGTACCTGAGGACTGGAGAGAGGCAAATGTAATTCCTCTCTTCAAGAAAGGAAATAGGGAAATCCCCGGCAATTATAGACCGGTAAGTCTCACGTCTGTCGTCTGCAAGGTGTTAGAAAGGATTCTGAGGGATAAGATTTATGACCATCTGGAAGAGCATGGCTTGATCAAATACAGTCAACACGGCTTTGTGAGGGGTAGGTCATGCCTTACAAACCTTATCGAGTTTTTTGAGGATGTGACTAGTAAGGTTGATGAGGGTCGAGCTGTGGATGTGGTGTATATGGACTTCAGTAAGGCATTTGATAAGGTTCCCCATGGAAGGCTCATTCAGAAGGTCAGGAGGAATGGGATACAGGGGAACTTAGCTGCTTGGATACAGAATTGGCTGGCCAACAGAAGACAGCATGTGGTAGTAGAAGGAAAATATTCTGCCTGGAAGTCAGTGGTGAGTGGGGTTCCACAGGGCTCTGTCCTTGGGCCTCTACTGTTTGTAATTTTTATTAATGACTTGGACGAGGGAATTGAAGGATGGGTCAGCAAGTTTGCAGACGACACAAAGGTCGGAGGTGTCGTTGACAGTGTAGAGGGCTGTTGTAGGCTGCAGCGGGACATTGACAGGATGCAGAGATGGGCTGAGAGGTGGCAGATGGAGTTCAACCTGGATAAATGCGAGGTGATGCATTTTGGAAGGTCGAATTTGAAAGCTGAGTACAGGATTAAGGATAGGATTCTTGGCAGCGTGGAGGAACAGAGGGATCTTGGTGTGCAGATACATAGATCCCTTAAAATGGCCACCCAAGTGGACAGGGTTGTTAAGAAAGCATATGGTGTTTTGGCTTTCATTAACAGGGGGATTGAGTTTAAGAGTCGTGAGATCTTGTTGCAGCTCTATAAAACTTTGGTTAGACCGCACTTGGAATACTGCGTCCAGTTCTGGGCGCCCTATTATAGGAAAGATGTGGATGCTTTGGAGAGGGTTCAGAGGAGGTTTACCAGGATGCTGCCTGGACTGGAGGGCTTATCTTATGAAGAGAGGTTGACTGAGCTCGGTCTCTTTTCATTGGAGAAAAGGAGGAGGAGAGGGGACCTAATTGAGGTATACAAGATAATGAGAGGCATAGATAGAGTCGATAGCCAGAGACTATTTCCCAGGGCAGAAATGGCTAGCACGAGGGGTCATAGTTTTAAGCTGGTTGGTGGAAAGTATAGAGGGGATGTCAGAGGCAGGTTCTTTACGCAGAGAGTTGTGAGAGCATGGAATGCGTTGCCAGCAGCAGTTGTGGAAGCAAGGTCATTGGGGACATTTAAGAGACTGCTGGACATGCATATGGTCACAGAAATTTGAGGGTGCATCCATGAGGATCAATGGTCGGCACAACATTGTGGGCTGAAGAGCCTGTTCTGTGCTGTACTGTTCTATGTTCTATGTTCTATGATGTGAAAGGGGAATATGGCCAAATTTAGATATAGACATTTTCAGGAGATGGGCAAGATATTAAATGAATATTTCAAATCTGTATTTACTGTGGGGAAAGACAATGGAAGCTAGGGAACTTGGGGAAATAAATAGTAATTTCTTGAAAAGTGTCCATATTACAGAGGAGGTGATGCTGGAGTGGATAATTCCCTAAGAGCTGATCAGGTGTAACTCAGAACTCTGAGGGAAGCTAGGGAAGTGAATGCTGAAATAATTGTATTCGCAATAACCACAGGTGAGATGCTGGAAGACTGGAGGTTGGCTTCTGTGGTTCCACTATTTAAGAAAGGTTGTAAGGAAAAGCCTGGGAACTATAGACCAGTGAATCTGACACCAGTAGTGGATAAGTTGTTGGAGGGGATTCAGAGGGACAGGATTTAAATACATTTGGGAAGGCAAAGATTGATTAGGGACAATCAATATGACTGTGCGTGGGAAATCATGACTCACTAGCTTGATTGAGGTTTTTGAAGATTGATGAAGGCAGAGCAGTGGATGTTGTCTATATGGATTTCAACAAGACATTTGACAAGGTTTTGCATGGTTGACTGGTAGAGCAATGTTAGATCACATGGGATGCAGGGGAATCCAGCCAACTAGATGTAAAATTGACTTGAAGGTAGCAGAGAGAGGGTGGTGGTAGAGGGTTGCTTTTTAAACTGGGGACCTGTGACCAGCGGTGTGCCACAGGGATCAGTGCTGGGTCCACGGCTTTTCATAATTTATATAAATGAAATCAATGGGCCGAGGAGTGGCAGATGGAGTTTAATTTAGATAAAAGTGAGGTGCTGCATTTTGGTAAGGCCAATCAGGGCAGGACTTACAGAGTTAATGGTATTGCCCTGGGAGTGTTGCCAAGCCCAAAGGGACCTTGGAGTGCAGGTTTCCTAGAAGTGGCTTCACAGGTGAACAGGATGGTGAAGGAGGTGTTGGTACACTGTTATTGGTCAGTGGAGAGTATAGGAGTTAGGAACTCGTGTTGCAGCCGTACAAGGCCCTGGCTAGGCCACTTTTAGAATATTGTATTCAGTCCTGGCTTCCCCGCTGTAGGAAAGATGCTGTTAAACTTAAAAGGGTTCAGAAAAGATTTACCAGAATGTTACTGGGGTTGGAGGGTTTGAGCGACAAGGAGAGGCTGAATAGGCTAATGTTATTTTCCCCGGAGCATCAGAGGCTGAGGGGAACGTTATAGAGGTTTATAACATCATGAGGGGTATGGATAGTGTAAACAGGTAATGTCTTTTCCCAGGATATGAAAGTCCAAAACCAGAGGGTCATAGGTTTAAGGTAAGAGGGGAAAGATATAAAAGGGACCTGAGGGGCAACATTTTCACACAGAGGGTGGTGTGTGTATGGGATGAGCTGCCGGAGGAAGTGGCGGGGGCTGGTACAGTTACAGCATTTACAAGGCATTTGGGTGGGGACATGGATAGGAAGGGTTTAAAGGGACAAATGGGACTGCATGAGTTTGGGATGTCTGTTTGGTACAGACGAGTTGTATCAGTAGGGTCTGCTTCTGTGCTGTACAGCTCTCCGACTCCATAACCAATTAATTAGACCAATTAATTCCCCAAGATTGATCTCAACAGCTAGTTGTTTTCTCGTTTTAAAACCATATTCTAGTTCATGTCGACAGTCCGGTCCTGACCTTTCTCACTGATACACCATTACATACTGTAGCCCTCTTCGTTTAAGTTGAATTTGTTAGACAAAGCCTTAAGGAAGAGCTGTTAATAAAAGTAGCACTCAATCAGACAATCAATAAACATCTTTAAAAGTAAGTTTGAGGCAGTTTTCAGCGCACTAATCTCCATCAGTCCAACTTAATTTTGTTGCTAGGCATTACAGAGGGGCTATGAGCAGAACACTTAGTGTCCTCCTACAGAACCTCAATTCATGAAATTGATCAACACTTAACCTCTCTCTCTTATGAAGTGCCAATATTAGATACTTGTGATGTGACTGTCACAATGTTAATCCCCTGAGCGGACAGGCCTCAGTATTAACTACCCACTCAATAATGTATTCGCTGTGGCTCTCTATCAGACGTGTCCCTGCAGGGCAAAAAAAACATCCCTTTTGCTAAACACCGTCTTTAATTTGCTTCACTAAATGGTTTCAAATGGTCTTTGCGTTTGTTCAAATTATTTTAATTAATTGATTTTCTCATTTTGATAATTAATGGTGGTGGTAGCAGATGGCAGCTGAAGCTAATCTGCCCAATCCAGGCAGGGTTTTGTTTTGCTGATTGAGGGACCTTATGGAAGATCAACATTGAACCTTCTGTTTAGAAAGGCCCAGCCAGACCAGAGACCAATTGCTGCCTCGGCTCCCACACTTACGTTCCTGTTTGTACAGGCTAGCAAGCTTTAATCCTTAAACAACACACTGATCACAAACATGACTCACTCAACTTTAATCCTTATCTTTAACTCACGTGCAATGTCTGGGTTTGGCACTGTAAACCTCTTTTATCCCTATCCATTCCTTCCATTCGTTTTCCCCTTCAAAATAAAAACAAAGACCATTTTTCAACTTTTAGTTAAACATTTTAATTAGTTTCTGTCTGAAACTGCAGTCCTGACAATGTTTTGCCAACAGTATGACAAGGATAGGAAAAATATATTTTCATAGTGATTGCCCCAGTAGATTTCAAGGGAGTAACTTGAAGCCACATCAGGGAGCTGTGAATAATCTGTAAAAGTTAAATCATCATAGTTTGAATTAGAGAGATATAATTGGTGGTTCATTTAACATGAGAGTCACCATGCCTTAAGGAAGTGGTAGATGCAGGTACAACATTTTGAATGGGAGCGGTTTAGAGGGAAATGAACCAGATGCGGGCGCGTGGGACTAGTTTAGTTTGAGGAAACTTGGCATGGATGGGCTGGACTGAAGGCTCTGTTTCTATGCTGTATGACCCCATGGCTAGTGGTGGTTTAACCTGATACTCACTACGCCACAGGTGAGGGGCAAGATCAAATAGATGGGATGTTCATGGAGACCGCAGCTGGTGCACGAGGAATTGAACCTGAGCCATCGGTATCACAAACCAGCCAAGCAGCCAACTGAGCTAACCAATCCCTAATAGCTTGTACACAGGAAACTCTTCATGTCTATTGGCACCTGAGCCAATATTATCTTCATTTTGCCCCACACACTCGAGAATTTCCTTCGTATCACTCTGCTACAAACAATCATCAGTCTGAAACACAAGACCTAACTTCCTCTTCCCACAGAGTGCTATGTTTCTGTATTTTCTAGTTAGTGTGGTTTCTAATTCCAGCTCCAGTCGTAGGAGGGACCAGCCTGATATCCTGCAGCTATCAGTAAAATGGCAACACAGGTGGGCACAGGTAAGAAGGGGCAAGCTACTGACAATAGCCCACATGGTGGGATGATCCCACAACCAGAGCCTGCACTTTTGCTAACAGCTTAGAAACAGAACACATTCTGAAAAATTAAACCAATTTGAAAGAACGATTCAAAATGGATTCCAAGGATCTTTTCACTTCTCTTGTGCAATTACACTTTCCTTTTCTCTGGAGGAAACTACAGAAAGGACATCCCCAGAGATACTCTGAGTACTCAGAGATACATTGGAATTTAGTTTACATCCGCTAGTGGAAATACACTCCATTGACTTTGACGGTCTTCCTTCAAACGCAAACATAATTCATTGAGAAGAAACTTTAGAGACAAGAATTGTTTAAATTGTTTACTGCCTTGCTTAAGGGATGTCTTGGTGGTTCATTCAGATCTCATGATGTCACAGCCATTTTCCCTCTGTGTTGTAACATGTAGCAATATGCTCCCCAAGCAGACTGCTTCACATCAGGGGAGAGAGGAGGTCAGCTTCAAGTTATTGGTGCTGGCATCAATCAGGACAGCTATAGGCCCCTCAGCGGCATTTTTTTTTGAGAAGGAAGTAACGATCCTTCTATGTCCCAAATCATTTCATCTTTCACCTTTCCCTGTGAAACAAAACTCTGGCTGATGGACTGCAAGAGCCATCACAATTGCTGAGCCATCTCTACATTTTCATAGCTTTTTTTTTGCATTACGTAGGTGATTCACCCTCACCTCTGTAGCATACTTTGTGGTACTGTTCAAGATATACAAAGTTTAACAAAATGTTTGGCTGGGAGTATTCTCACCATCTTCACTCAGAGAAACCAACGAATATTGCCATTTAGTGGATTTGGAAATAACAATCCAACCTCTCATAAAACAGATTACAAACTCCTTCACCTGACAAGACTCACAGATTCGTCAGCAGACTATCATTGCTATAAGATTTCATGGATAACCTTAAAAGGTGAGCATTGTCAGAGTGTGAAAGTTATCTTTGGTCAGACGTTATCTCAAGAATAATAAAGGTAATGCTTTGCCTTGTTTAGATATTACTGGACAAGTTACATTAGTTCTATACTTAGACTCTTTACTTAATCCCTTTGATGTAATCCCTGTACTCTTATTAACAACAGTCAGTATTAGATAAATCCACCTCCTCAAGTCTTCAAATGTCACACACATGATACTTTGCTAAGGTGAGTTTGATTATCTGAGTTCCATCTGTTTATTACGCTGACCTGCGCTGAAACAGAATCCTTGACGACATGCCCCCCTCCTTTCATGAAATGACAACAGAATGCAGAAAGATCGAATCACATTGGTAATGGTTTTCAAAAAAAGCTGGTGGGCAACATTAACGAATGCTCAGCAGAGTAAACATTCCTAGTCATCCACCAGCTCCAGCCCTCTGCAATCTACCATTTACTCAGATTAGTTTTGGGAAAGATATTGGGAAGGATACTGAGGAGAACTCTCCTGCTTCACTTTGGATAGTAGAGTGTGTTTTTAATGTATACTCATGAAAGTGGGCAAAGACTCCGTCTGAAATTTCACTTGGAAGACGTCACCCCACACAGACCCAGCTCTCCTTCATTACTGCAATGCAGTGTGATACCTGCATTACATACAATGTGTCTCTGCTGCAGCTTTGAGCCCATGGATCTCCAGCCCAGAAATAAGAGAGCTACCAACCGAACCCTCTCAATCTTTCTCCTGCTGCCCTGGGTCACCTAAACCTGGCGAGAACCAAGGGTTCATAAAGAATGGGGCAAACCAGGAAGTAGTGGTTAGATAGCATGTTAGTGTGGAGGGAAGGCTGGAGAGATGCACACTTCCATTGTTGCCCTGTAAAGGAACAAGTTGCTGCAGCAGACAGCAGCAGAGTGTGGCACAGGCGCTGTGTTACAGCGTGAGTAACCCAATAATAATCCAGAAAAGAGGTAGAGTTCAGTTCAACACTGTGGGCAGCACAGTGGTTCAGTAGTTAGCCCTGCTGCCTCAGAGCAACATGGACCCAGTTCAATTGCACCCTCACCTCAGGCAATCATTTGTGTGGAGTTTGCATGTTCTTCCCTGTGTCTTCTATTGGTTTGCTTTGTTTTCCACCCACAGTCCAAAGATGTGCAGGTTAGGGTGCATTGGCCATGCTAAATTACCCGTAGTGTCCAGCGATGTGCAGGCTAGGTGGGTCAGCGATGGGAAATGTAGGGTTATGGGAGGGGGTGGGTCTCAGTGGGATGCTGTTGGAGGGTCGGTGTGGATTCGATGGGCTGAATGGCCTGTTTCGACACTGTCAGAGTTCTATGGTCTGATTAAGACATGGAAATAAAAACTGGCAACAATAACAATGACCATGAAGCTCTAGCATTGCTCTTTCAAGAAGGAAGCCTGGTATTCTTACTCAGTCTGGAGAAAGAGAGTTCAGTCGCACGCTCTGGTTATGGTTAAGTGACTGGAGGAGACCAGTTAACATCGGCTGACATCACTTCACACACTCAGTAGGCTTGGATCTTCCTCACTGGTCACTGACTGGCAGCGTACATCAGCCCATTGAACTGTCAGACCAACTCCATTGAACTCAACATACTTTAACAGTCAGGGAGTGATAGGCAGCATAGTCTGAGTGAACTTTCCTGCAACTTGTTTTTTAAAGAAAATCACCTTAAAGCATCCACTTTCTGTCCAGTACATTCACTGCTGGATAAAATTACTGCCTCAATGGCAGTTACAGATGCTAACTTCGCTGGCTAAATTCAAAGCACTGCATGTGAATCTTTGAATTATAAAAGAAATGCTCTTTATTATGGAATATGCTCACCCCCATATCCCAAACAATTTACCACCTTAACAGCGCCTTCTTCAACAGCCAATCTCTCAGACTCATTGCAATCTGACTCCAGTTGTATGTTTGTAAGGCACATCTTTTTTTTCTAAACCCAATTTAGCAAAACTCAGTGTGTGTGTATACACCCGTGTGTCTGTGCATGTGTGAGAGCATGTGAGTGTATGCGTGCATATGTGTGTATGTCAGTATGTTTGTGAATGCACATGTGTGAGTGTGTGCATGTGTGCGTGAGCATGTGTGTGTATGCATATGTGCGCACTCACATGTATGTGTCTGCCTGCTTGTGGTTGTGTGTGTCCATGTGTGCACATATGTACATGCGTGTGTCTATCTGTGCATTTGTGTCTGTGTGCATGTGTGTGTGTGTCTGTGTGTGTATGTGTGTGCGTATGTCTATGCCTGTGCATGTGCCTTTGTGTGCGCAGGGAGGGGAGGAGGGAGGTGGAGAAGGTTGCAAACTGAAGGTCACAGAAACATCTAGTATCAACACACCTATGTGGAGTGACCTGTTCACATTTTCACACAAGTGCTAGAGGATACAGCTACAGCTATCTTCAAACCTTAGGCCTTGCCCAGTTCTGATGAGACTGATTCTGGCAACTTTTTTTATGAACAACAGACATTGTAATCGTGGCAACCAACAGAAATGGAACATTAATTGATTAAATCTCTCCTTGCTAGCGGAGAGCTGTAATTGTGTAGCAAGATATCTTGCTCTGCAGTGATAATGGGAACTGCAGATGCTGGAGAATCCAAGATAATAAAGTGTGAGGCTGGTTGAATACAGCAGGCCAAGCAGAACTCTGATGAAGGGTCCAGGCCTGAAACGTCAGCTTTTGTGCTCCTGAGATGCTGCTTGGCCTGCTGTGTTCATCCAGCTCCACACTTTATTATCTTGCTCTGCAGTTAGCTTAGATCAAGCACCTTTGAAAATATTGTTGCTGTGTGCAGAGCATTTCCATAGCACGAACTGTGGATCAGCCTATGTGTCACTAGATGGCAGACAGCTAGTCTAGTTGTGCGTTTCCTAATTTTGGCCAGCTGGGAAGTAGGAAATAACTCAACACTTGGTCATTGAGGCTTTAAGTTTGGAAGGAAAAATGAAACACATCCTCCCACTCAGTCGCGGGTGTTGAAATGTGAAAAGAGTTGAATCGGGTTAAATTTCTTCCAACTTATGAACGAGCAGCCTGCCTGAGCTGGCCAAAGTTATTAAAATATACTCCAGCAGGTGAGAATGGGAGAATAACTTAGGGCCTGATAGTGGAAGTCAAAGGAATTCCTTAATATTTCCAGCACAGAAAATCAGGCCATTCGTGTCACTGGTCTCTGCTGGTCATTATGCCCTGTGTGAACCATCTCTCCACCTTACTTCATCTCAGCCCATCAGTACACCCTCTGTCCCTTTCTCCCTCGTATGTTTTTCTAACTTCCCCTTAAAAGCGCCCACATTATTCATTCCAGCCACTCCATCTGGCAGCATATTTCACACCTAGCTCTGCCCTGGGAGAAAATGCCAAGCCGAGAATATCAGATTTGCAGGTGCTCACATCTCTCACAGAGAAGGCCCCACCAGCGGAGCGGTGTAGACTGTAAATGGCTGATACCTTGTGTGGGGCAGATTGCTCACTGGGAAACCATCGCAGAAAGAGAGCGCCTGGAACCCGGCTGTGGGGCTTCTAAATGATATCAGAGCAGATGAGTCCTGTCAAAGGGATCGAGAGAACATCAATCTGACAGTTATCTCCTTTTAGCTCTTGCAACACGTCATCATCCAGCCTGATGACAGCTGCAATTCCCTGGTCACTGCTCTACTCCTGCAGCTCAGGGGCCAGTGATCTGGGTTAATATCCAGTTACTGATACCATGACGGAAAAACAGAAGCACAAAGAACAGCAAAGCCGTCCTTGACCTCTGACCTTCTCCGAGGCACAGCATCAACGCTTGTAAAAGAAGAGGATCTGTAACAAAGGCAGAGGACGTGCACAAGTAGCTGTCTGCAGCTGTCATTTAAGTTAAAATGGATAAAGTGCTGGAGAGACTCAGCAGGTCTGGCAGCATCTGCGGAGGGAGGCACAGAGTTAACATTACAAGTCTGGAATGACCTTTCTTCAAAACAGCTGATGAAAAGTCTTTGGAGCCAAAGAATTAACTCTGTTTCTCTCTCCAAACCTGCTGTCAGACCTGCTGAGTTTCTCCAGTACTCTGTTTTGCTTCAGATTTCCAGCGTGCACAGTATTTATGTACTTAAAGTATCTACTTAAAATAAATCATTAGCAGGGACATGTCTAACCCTGAATTACAAGTTCAAAACGTAATTCATTATCTGTGAAGCATTGGGATTTTCCTGAATAAAAGAAAAGGTGCTATTTAAATGCAAGTTCTTTCTTCTTTTACTTATTCACAAAATGAGGGCATTGCTGGTCAAGCCAGCATCTATTGCCCATCCCTAATTGCCCAGAGGGCACTTAATAGTCAACCACATTGCTGTGGGTCTGGAGTCGCACGCAGGCCAGACTGGGTAAGGATGGCAGTTTCCTTCTCTGAAGGACATTAGTGACCCAGATGGGTTTTTTCCTGACAACCAGTAATGGTTCACAGTCATCGTTAGACCCTTAATTCCACATATTTATTGAATTCAAATTACACCATCTGCTGTGGCAGGATTTGAACCCCTGTCCCCAGAGCATTACCTAGGTCTCTGGGTTAACAATCCAGCAATATACCACTAGGCCATTGCCACCCCTTTTAACACTGGACCACCCTGACTGGGACTGATAAAACTGCTGTTACATGATGCTCCTTGCAGCTAACAAGTATTGAGTTATCATTACATTTTTGAAAGTTAATGCTGAGATCAGACTGAAATTCAATGCTGAATGGACACTGTTGGAACTCTTAAAATTTGCCGGTGTATACATCAGGCAGCAGTGCGTACCAAGTCCAAGCTGCACAGCAAAAATTCACCAAAGATTCTCAGACAACACTTTCCAAACCCACAACCACTTCCATCCAGAAGGACAAGGGCAGCAGATACATGGGAACACCACCCCCTGTAGGTTCCCCTCAAACCACTCACCATCCTGATTTGGAAATATATTGCAGTCTCTTCGCTGTCACTGGGTCAAAATCCTGGAATTCCCTCCCCTAAGGGCATTGTGGGTCAAATCAGCACTTGAACTATCATTATGGAAGATGTCTATCATAGAATCCCTACAGCGTGGAAGCAGGCCATTCAGCCCATACTAACCCTCTGAAGGGCCTCCCACCCAGACACACACCCCCTACCCTATCCCTGTAATCCCACATTTCCAATGGCTAACCCACCCTAACCTGCAAATCTTTAGACTGTGGGTGGAAACCCCACACAGACTCGGGGAGAATGTGCAAACGCCACACAGACATGGGAAGAATGTGCAAACTCCACACAGACAGTCGCCTGAGGCTGGAATCAAACCCATGCCCCTGGCGCTGTGAGGCAGCAGTGCGAACCAGTGAGCCATCAGCCTACAGTGGTTCAAGTGTGTAACTCACCACCACCTTCTCGGGGGGTAACTAGGGATAGGCAATAAATACTGGCCCAGGAGGTGATGCCCTCATCTTGTGAGTGAATAAAAGAAATTGTTGGGCTGGACTGTGACAAGCAGCATGGGGTTTTATGTCGCAACTTCTGCTCATGAATCCCAGGGTTCTGACCCAGCGACAGTGAAGGAACAGCAAGTATATTTCCAAGACAGGATAGTCAGTGGCTCGGAGGGAAGGTTGCAGGGAGTGGCATTCCCATGTATCTGCTGCCCCTTCTTGCAACTTTCCACTGAGTAGATGTTAGGATTGGCTGGGGTTGGGCGGAGGTGGGTTGGTTGGGGGGGGTGGTCTTTGTTCTGCCGAGGACTTGCCTCGCCTCATAGACTGGGAGCTGGGTGGTTAATATCCACCAAATTTTCCAGTCCTTTGATGCTTGGCTCATCACAGTGCCCTCACCACCCAGGCCGTTAGGTTCAAGTTGCACCCCCAGGGGTTTATGTTCATGCCCAGTGGCCATGGAAGTGTGCACTCCGCTTTTAAAGGTGAGGATCTGAGTATTTTCATTTCATCATGGCCTGTCTTTTCTCAAAGGCTTTCTCGTGGTTTGGAGTGTGCAGTGAGAGCATGCGGTGAGAGATTGTATAGATAAAGTGATAAGCTGAGACACTAAATCCGAAATAGTGTGATGGTGTCACTGTGGGGGTTTAAGAGGCTGTTCCGTTGGGAGGTTATCCCTGTACAAGCAGCAGCAGCTGGATAATGTACACTGTCAGCAGTCCACACATCATCAACTAGCTTTAAACCAACTCCTTAGCCATTTACCTTCTTCATCCCTATCCCTACATCAAGCCTCAAATGAGTGACTAGAACATAGAACAGTACAGCACAGGAACCTTTGGTCCACCATGTCAGCATCAAACACAATGTTCCAGCTCCCTGCACATGGTCTGCATCCCACTATTCCCTGCCTGCTCATGTATCTCTCTAAATACCCCTTAAGATTGCTATCGCATCTGCTTCTACCACCTCCTCAGGCAGTGCTTTCCAGGCACCTACTGTCTGTGTAAAAAAAGCTTTCCTTGCACATCTCCTTTAAACCTTCCCCCTTTTCACGTTAAACCTATTACTTGGCATTTCCAATCTGGGTAAAGAACTCAGGAATTTCGTGGATAGCTTAAACTGGGATTACAATGCACGGGACAGAAGCAGTTTCACAACAAAACTAGCAATGACACAGACTCTCGGTTGAATAAACATGTTTCCATTGAGAAATTAAACGACACCTAGATTCTTTGAAAACCTGCTCATTTTGAGGAGCAAGGGGAAATCATAGAATCCCTACAGTGTGGAAACAGGCCCTTTGGCTCAACAAATCCATAAGCAGCCCTCACAGCGTCCTACCCAGACCCATCCAAGTTACACATCCCTGAACACTACAGGAAATTCAGCATGGCCAAGCCACCCTAGCCTACACAACTGTGGACTGTGGGAGGAAACGCACACACACACAAGGAAAACATGCAGACTCCACGCAGACAGTCACCTGAGGGTGGAATTGAACCCAGGTCTGTTGTGCTGCATGGCAGCAGTGTTAAACACCAAGCCACCCTGAGAATGCTGAGAAAGTCTTAATGTCACAGCGTGTATGTGGATGTGGGGAGGATTGGTTGAGTGGGCTGCCCTTACCACAGTATTTTTCTAAAAGGTGTGAAATATGAAGTACATAATACACCAATTGTCCTTCATATATTCAGCCAGTGCATAGCAGCTTACAATGCAGGAGGACAAGTTCACCCTTTAGCCTGTGCTGAATAATAAATCCCATTCCCTGCTCCTCCCACTGTCCTGTCAGATCTTTTCTCTTTAAACCAATTCTTTTTTAAAGTGCTATTTGTGAAACTGCTTCCACTTCTCTGTCAGGAAGCTCTTTCCAGATTTCAACCACAGGCCCAAAAGAAAATATTGTCCTTCCCCTTTGGGGCTAATAATTATAAATCTGTGTCCCCTGGTTACTGATACTGGGAACTGCAGATGCTGGAGAATCCAAGATAACAAAGTGTGGAGCTGGATGAACACAGCAGGCCAAGCAGCATCTCAGGAGCACAAGTTCCCCTGGTTACTGCCTGTCTGGCCAATGCAAATGATTTCTCCTTATTTGGAGTTTCGGATAACTACAATATTCACTTTTCACTTTGTTTCGTTTTATCTTATACATTAACAGGATGAGGATGTCACTGGTGAGACAGGATTTATTGCCCATCCCTAATTGCCGAGAGGGCAGTTAAGAGTCAACCACATTGCTGTGGGGAGAGTGGTTAAAATTGTACCAGAGATAGTAGGAACTGCAGATGCTGGAGAATCTGAGATAACAAGGTGTGGAGCTGGTTGAATGCAGCAGGGCAAGCAGCATCAGAGGAGCAGAAATCCAGCTCACCCTGCCGTGTTCATCCAGCTCCACACCTTGTTATCTCACAATGCTGTGGGTCTGGAGTCACGTGTAGGCCAGACCGGGTAAGAATGGCAGTTTCCTTCCCTAGAGGATAGTGAGACAGATGGAATTTTCCTAACAATCAATTCATGGTCATCATTGGAGTCTTAATTCCAGACTTTTTAAAAATCATTGAATTCAAATTGCAGCATTTGCCATGGTGGGATTCAAACCCAGGTCCCCATAACATTAGTGATAATGGGAACTGCAGATGCTGGAGAATCCAAGATAACAAAGTGTGGAGCTAGATGAACACAGCAGGCCAAGCAGCATCTCAGGAGCACAATAGCTGACGTTTCGGGCCTAGACCCCTCATCACCTCACCCCATCCCCATTTCTGATGAAGGGTCTAGGCCCGAAACGTCAGCTTTTGTGCTCCTGAGATGCTGCTTGGCCTGCTGTGTTCATCCAGCTCCACACTTTGTTATCCCCATAACATTAGCTGGGTCTCTGAATTAACAGTGCAGCAATAATACCACTAGGCCATTGCCTCCCCAGCAGCACCTTTTATTTGTAACAATTTTATACAGGCTCAGTCAATATCCAACACCCCTAGGGAGGCCAACAAACCAGATGCAGACAAGATGTTTGCCCTGGTTTAGCACATGGGAGGGCATTATCTCAAAGTTAAAGGCCATCCATTGAAAACAGAGATGAGAAGGAACTTCTTTTCTCAGAGGGGAGTGAATCTGTGGAATTCTGAGATGTTAATCAGCACTCAGTCTTTGATCAGTAATGGAATCAAGGGTAATGGAGACAGGGCAGGGAAGTGGAGTTGAGGATGATCAGCAGTCAGGCAGCATCCATAGAGACAGACCAATCTAACTTTATCAGAGCTAATGTGAAATTGTGGACGGCCTAGCATTTATATTTTCAGTACAGATTCCAGCACCCGCAATAATTTGCTTCTATATTGAGGATTATCAGATTAGCCACGATCTCACTGAATGGTAGAATAGGCTGAATGGACTGACTTCTGTTCCTACATCATAGGGTCTTATAACTGAGGTCTCACTGAGACTGATGAGAATTATTTGAAACCTTGCATAACTAATTTCTCTACAAGGTGAGACAAAGAAATGAGCGGGTTAAAAAGAGAAGCTTCCATTTGAGACACTCAGACAGGTGGAAACTCTTGATCATGCAGGAACATCCTATGTTATATTTTAAAGTGCAGTATATATAGATTTTAATTTCAATTGATTGGATTAGATTCCCTACAGTGTGGAAACAGACCCTTCGGCCCAATAAGTCCACACCGCCCCTTGAAGCATCCCACCCAGACCCATCCTCCTATAACCCACACACCCCTGAACACTACGGGCAATTTCCTACAGCCAATCCACCTAGCCTGCACATCTTTGGACTGTAGGAGGAAGCCAGGGCACCCAGAGGAAACTCAGGCAGACACAGGGAGAATAGATAGTATAGAAGGTTGTGAAGGGATACAGCAGGGTGCTGTATCCCATTTCTGGTACACATTGTCCGGGTCTGAGAATCTCTGATACACAGTGTCCATGTTTGAATCCTTCTGGTACATAGTGCTAGGCTCTGAGCCCCTCTGGTACACAATGCCTGTCTCCGAGCCCCTCTGGTACGCAGTGTCCAGCTCTGAGCCCCTCTGGTACACAGTGTCCAGCTCTGAGCCCCTCTGGTACACAGTGCCCATGTCTGAGTCCCTCTGGTACACAGTGCCCGGCTCTGAATCCCTCTGGTACACGGTGCCCGGCTCTGAGTCCGTCTGGTACACAGTGCCCGGCTCTGAGTTCCTCTGGTACACGGTGCCCAGCTCTGAGCCTCTCTGGTACACAGTGCCCATGTCTGAGCCCCTCTGGTACACAGTGTTCATGTCTGAGCCCCTCTGGTACACGGTGCCCGGCTCTGAGTCTCTCTGGTACAGGGTGGGCAGCTCAAGACAGCATCTCCACTTACCGAACAAACTCATCTGCTGAATTACAAACTCATAGTTTCTCCTCATGTTTATAACTTTTCCATGGGCTCTTGCGGCACGGTGGTAACGTCCCTTCTTCTGAGCCAAGAGGTCCAGTATCTAGACCCGTCTGCCCATTGTATCTGACACAACCAGTCAGAACCTCTGAAAGCACAGGCTCTCTTCCCATAGCAGCTGTGTTTACATAGGGATCAGTTATCCCGAAGGTTGTTGCATCTTTAATGAGATCATCCTTTCGGTGGCTGAATTGATGGGAATCTGTGAGCTCTCCGAATGTCGTCACATGTCTGTCAATAGGTTCTTTTTCACCTCGACTCGAACGTGAATCCATACTATTCATATCTTGCATTCAATTTCAATTAAAAACATCTCTTCAAGGATGTCGAAATTTCTGCAGTCTGTTTATTTTTTATGTGCTTTGGAGAGGTTTAGGGTGGAATGTAATTTATGAGAGTTTCTCTAACAACAATAGAGTGTAACAAAAGCTGAGATTGCTGGAAAAGCTCAGCAGGTCTGGTAGCATCTGTGGAGAGAAATCAGAGTTACCGTTTTGGGTCTGATGGCCCTTCCTCAGAACTGATGGTATCTGGGGAAACACCAGTTTATATGCAGAGGATAAGGTGGGGGGAGGGGGTAGGGAGTAAATGGTAGGTGGGGATAGAGCCCAAAGAGAGAAGGACAGTTGCGCAGACAAAGGAGTGGATAAAGATCAACCCGGGAGAGTGAATAGTTGCTAATGGGGACAGTTAGTGGCTAATATGGGTTGTGTGTAATCACAGATCATGTGATAACAAGGCATGGTGTGTGGGGTTTGGGCTAGGGGCATGGGAGAGGGTGCCTCAAGCCCTAAAATTTGTTGAGTTCTAAAGCCTGCAGGGTCCCCAAGTGGAAAATGAGGTGTTGTTCCTCCAGCTTACGTTGGGCTTCACTGGAAGACTGCAGCAAACCAGAGACAGAGATCTTGACCAGGGAACAGGGTGGTGTGTTAAAGCGGCAGGCAGATGGAAGCTCAGGGTCTTTTCTTACGGATAGAACATAGATGTTCTGCGAAGCAGTCACCCAGTTTATGCTTCATTTCCCCAACATGGAGGAGACCACATTGTGAGCAGCGAATGCAGTAGACTAGATTGTGTGCAGTGCAGGTGAAGTGTTGTTTCATCTGGAAGATATGTTTGGGCCCTTGGATACTGAGGGAGGGAGGAAGCAAAGGGGCAAATGTTACACCTTCGGCAGTTGGAGGGGAAGGTGCCGTGGGGCAGCAGTTTACTTTCACTTGGATCACTCTGGCCTTTGGCATTGTTTCTCATTTCTGGCATCTGCAGCCCTTTTCATTTTTACTTTTAACGACGCGTACCTGTGCTGAGTTGTTCATTAAGTGGGTCATAATCTCAAATTTTTACCGTTGCCATGAGAAAAACTGCCAGTTCTGTTCCAAATCGCCTTTCCTTTCAGCTGGAACTAGGAGAGGAAAGTTTATAGACAATGTCTGGCTCACCCAGAGGTTGAGATGCAGCTTTTCTTCTGGTTTTTTTTTGTTTTTTTTCTTCTTCAGCATGTTCCAGTATGTTCTGTATTTCCCAACAGCTCTGAACAGTTCTCTATTCCTCTGTTGTTGTATTCAGCTGTACAAAATTCATCCGCAGCTCCATTGCTGACGCTATGTAAAATGTTGCTTTTGGTTAATGCAGTGCCTGGTTTCTGAATCCCTCTTTAACACAGTGCCCGGTTCTAAACAGCTTCTCCATTTTGTGGACAAACCCACCTGCTGCTGCTGAATTATATGTTAAGACCTTCTGCACATGTTCATATCTCTGAGAGTCAGACTGCCCCTTGGCTGTAGGATTGTCTTAGCAGGATCTCAGCCCAAAATAATTTTATCTTTGATGAAATGATCTTTCAATTGCCCAAATTCATAGGATTCTTTAAGCTATGTTAATTCAGTCAGACATCTATGAACAGAATTGAGTTACCTTGGGCACTAATATTGGACACATAATATTCGTAAGTTATCAGAGATAATGGGAACTGCAGATGCTGGAGAATCCAAGATAACAAAGTGTGAGGCTGGATGAACGCAGCAGGCCAAGCAGCATCTCAGGAGCACAAAAGCTGATGTTTCGGGCCTAGACCTCTCCAATGAAGGGTCGAGGCCCGAAACATCAGCTTTTGTGCTCCTAAGATGCTGCTTGGCCTGCTGTGTTCATCCAGCTCCACACCTTGTTATCTTATATTCATAAGTTATGTTCAGTTTAGGTTCAAAGCATACCTACAAGGGTTTCAAAATTTCTGCAGTTTTTTTTTCTGTGCCTTCCAGAGATTGGGTAGAATGTAGTTTGTAACAGTCCCACAACAGTATCGCTTGTTAAATGAATCTATTGACTTTTCATAATTTATCATTGCAAGTGGAAAAACTCCTAGTTGTGCTTCATATTACTTTCCATTTCAAACCGAATCTGCAGAAGAGAATTCACTCAAATTGTGTCTTTCCAGTGCTTTCAGCATTTTTGTGTAAACCTGTGGTTTTTAGCAGCTCTGAACATTCCTGTGTTCCTCTTTACGTAGCTATACTTCTGTACAACAATCTTCAACACTAAATTTTGGTTCAACTCTAACACCATGTTACAGGTTCACTTGACAACAGTTTTGCACATATTGTGTCTTTACTGAACTTTTATTCTTTATTCATTTGCAGGATGAGGGCATTGCTGGCTAGATCGGAATTTATTGCTCATCCGTAATTGCCCAGAGGGCAGTTAAGAGTCAGCCACGTTGCTGTGGGTCTGCAGTCACATGTAACCCAAACAGGTAAGGATGGCAGTTTCCTTCCCTAAAGGGCATTAGTGAACCAGGTGGATGTTTCCGACAATCAGTAATGGATTCATGTTCATCACTGGACTCTCAATTCTAGACATTTATTGAATTCAAGTTCCACCATCTGCCGCAGCAGGATTCGAACCCAGGTCGCCAGAACATTAGTTGGGTTTCAGGCTTAACAGTCGGGCGATAATAACACGAGACCATTGCCTCTCCATTATTGTGAGCTTATTGTGGAATGGCTGGCTGCACTGAAGCCTAATGGTACAGCGTGTGTGACTACAGCAAACCAGGGAGCACTTCAATACAATTTCTATCCAAACAGTAATTATGGCTGTCACAATAATCCTCACCACTGCTCATCATTCTGTACGAGCTATCTGCTAGTTCTGCTGGTGCCACTTCCCTTGTACGGACCTTGAGAAGCCTGTATGGTCCAGTGTGGTGGATGAAATATATTGGATGCTCTAACAAAAAGCTGCTATTGTCTTAAACAAGATAGAGTTTACTGCATAATGGTAAAGATGTACAAGTTACATTAGTATGACAGAGACAGTGAAGAAGATCCAGATGATGGAACTTATTGCTTTAAAATCCTAAACTTTTCTTCCCTTAGTCTCTATGACATCGTCATCATTCGTGGTGCTTAAGGCATTCTCAGCATTAATCCTAATTCTTGCAAAACAACATCCTTCACGGTTGTGATAGCAAGAACTGCAGATGCTGGAGTCAGAGATAATAGTGTGGATCTGGCGGAGCGCAGCAGGCCAGGCAGCATCAGAGGTGCCGGAAAGTGGATGTTTCACATCAGAACCCTTCATTGGGGCACAATAAACAAGGGTTCTGACCTGAAATGTTAGCTTCCCGCTCCTCTGATGCTGCCGGACCTGCTGTGCTCCTCCAGCTCCACACTGTGTGGGCCTTCACTGTTGCAGAGTCAAAATTCTGGAAGTCCCTGGCAGCACTTAGACCTCATGGGCCACAGCAGTTCAAGAAGGTGTTACACTGTCACTTCACCTGAGGTATACAGTCATTGAGCTGTACAGCACGGAAACAGACTAACGTGTCCGTGCTGACCAGATATCGTTAATTAATCTAGCCCCATTTGCCAGCATTTGGCCCATATCCCTCTAAACCCTTCCTATTCCTGTACCCATCCAGATGCCTTTTAATTGCTGTAACTGTACCAGCCTCCACCACTTCCTCTGGCAGCTCATTCCATACACACACCACCCTCTGTGTGAAAATGTTACCCCTTAGGTCCCTTTTAAATCTTTCCCCTCTCACCTTGAACCTATGCCCTTCTAGTTGTGGACACCCCCCACCCTGGGGAAAAGACCTTGGCTATTCACCCTAATCATACCTTCATGATGTTATAAACCTCTATAAGGTCACCCTTCAGTCTCTAATGTTCCAGGGAAAATGACCCCAGCCTGTTCAGCCTCTCCTTGTAGCTCAAACCCTCCAACCCTGGCAACATCCTTGTAAATATTTTCTGAACCCTTTCAAGTTTCACAACATCTTACTTTTAGCAGGGAGACCAGAATGCAGTATTCCAAAAGGAAATTAAGGTTGAGATATAAGTATGGCAGAGGCATCTCAAGTCCACATTCCATGAAAGAATATAAATAAAAGTAATTGGGTAATGGATGTGAAATTCAGACATGTCAT
The DNA here is from genome assembly GCF_030684315.1 of Stegostoma tigrinum. Taxonomy (NCBI): domain Eukaryota; kingdom Metazoa; phylum Chordata; class Chondrichthyes; order Orectolobiformes; family Stegostomatidae; genus Stegostoma; species Stegostoma tigrinum. The sequence goes on along the minus strand of NC_081389.1, from coordinate 23,926,463 downwards.
GCCTTAACAGTTGTCAGCACCTTTAGGAGGCTCGGTGCTTCCCTTGTGGAAACATGCCATGAGCCAAAGTGCAAAAACAAATGGGCTGAAACCATCTTTGAGTGAGGATAATAAAATGTGAGGCTGGATGAACACAGCAGGCCAAGCAGCATCTCAGGAGCACAAAAGCTGACGTTTCGGGCCTAGACCCTTCATCAGAGACCCTAACTCTCTGATGAAGGGTCTAGGCCCGAAACGTCAGCTTTTGTGCTCCTGAGATGCTGCTTGGCCTGCTGTGTTCATCCAGCCTCACATTTTATTATCTTGGAATCTCCAGCATCTGCAGTCCCCATTATCTTTGAGTGAGGATGTCTGGTGGTGCCTGACACAAATACATTCTGCCCAAAGTTGTAAACAAGCACAAAGACAAGACCAACATTTCCATAAGGAGCTCTTCATTGCTGTCCGGCTTTCTGTAACACTGCAGCCTGATCTGAATTTAAGTCCGTAATAAGCTAAATCCACAATAAAAGAGGGACAGAAAAAAAGTCAGTGACTTCAACAAACTAATTACTCTGCCAGAGAACAGTCTCTGTTGTTACCATATGGTATAAAGCTCGGCCTGTACAGAGAGGATAGTCTAAGGATATCCTCACTTAATCCTTGAACTAATTGTTTTTGTTACACAAGAAGATCTTTACTTCCTTCTGTTTTTCTTTCCTCTTCTTCTGAAAGCTTGTGGCATCAGTGGGTACATAGAAACCATATGTATCATATCCAAGTCATCGACATTCACATGTAAGGCTAAATAATGGGCTAAGGAGGCTATTTAACCACAGTGGTCATCGGAACTCAATCCTATTTGAATTGAATATCCCCACAAATGAACTTTCCCAGCAACATTCATACATATTAGTGATTTGTAAGAATCCTGACTGATTATCCCCCTCTATACCCATGGACCACCCAAGTCGACTGTACCAATAAATTAGTGAAGGTCAGGTTGAACCTACCTTGTAAGAGATCCTCTTTTTTTTAGGCTGAGCCTTACTAAATGTCAGTTAAATTTCATTTCTATCAGATTTCATGGCTTTGCTCATAATCATCCCAAACTTTCCCTTATGCTATTACGTTCCTACAGTGCCCCTCTTTTCTGATGCTAGTTCCTACTTGCTACTGTCAGGAAACGCTGGGATCCTTAGCCCTAGGTCATTTTTGAAAGGCTATTGTGTACTCCAAGAAGCACTATCAGGCACCGTAGGATCCCTGCAGTGTGGAAGCAGGCTATTCAGCCCATTGAGCCCCCACTGCCCCTCTGAAGAGCATCCCACCCAAACCCACCCCTGTAACCCTGTATTCCCATTGCTAATTTACCTAACCTACACATCCATGGGCACTATGGAACAATTTAGCATGGCTGATCCACCCTAGCCTGCACATCTTTGGACTGTGGGAGGACACCGGAGCACCCGGAGAAAACCCACGCAGACACAGGGAGAACGTGCAAACTCCACACAGACAGTTGCCCGAGGCTGGAATCGAACCCGGGTCCCTGGTGCTGTGAGGCTGCAGTGCTAATCACTGAGCCACCGTGCCGCCCCTAATTTACAAACAAATCCTGCATGCTTTATAACACTTAACCCGATAAAGGCAAATGAGGGAGAATCTGTGTTGGAGGTGCTGCTGGACAGGGTGATATAGGGCAGGTTCATGCTTATGCCCCCAGGGACTGGCAGAGGAGATCATGCCACCAGCCCCTGCCAGCCTGGTCAGTGTGGTCTCAGCTGACCGCAGAAATGCCCAGCACTACAGCAAAAAGACCAGGGACCTTCTCCACTACACCAAGAGCCACACTCTCCTCTCTATTTCCATACACTCACTCTCTCTCTCTCTCTGTGACTGCATCCATCTCCGTCCGCAGATTATGGTCTACCACTGTTTCCCTGCTCACTCTCTCCCAACCCAATCCACCCACATCACTGACCCTGCATGCCCTTAGTGCTGCCAACTCACTCACCTGGGACACCTCCCCACCTTTAACCCAGCCCACCAGCACCGACAGCTGTGCCACCCTCTTTCATCTCACTTAATCCATGAGGAAATGGCCCATAAGAGGGTAGAAAGAGCTGGGTGTGCCAACAAAGGGCTGACGGTCCTCACCCTGACCACCCTAAGCAGCTGAATGATGGTGGTCAAGCTCCTGGATTGATATGGGAGGCTGTCTTTTCATACTGTGTCACTAGCCCTTGCCTGAAGGGTATCTCAGTTTGCCCTGTGTTCCTGTGAGGAGGTGAAAGATTCTGAAGGAAAAGATCAGTCTACCGAAGAAATTGAGAAACTACAGGAAACCCTCCACTGACTCCTAAAGACTGATGCATTGAATGTCTTTTCCTTCGGATTTTATCCCCTCCATGTCTGAGACCAATTTTTACTTATCCAGCTGCCTCTGTGTGTAGGGATGTTTTTGAAGGCAGTCAGAGTTTAACTGGAAGAGTTACACATCAGCTGTTCATATTTCTCTGGCTAGAATCTATTTATTTCTGATAAATAGTAGTTGTTGTAAGCTTAGAAACCTGGCTAGTGTTTTATGTTAACCTGGGTCCACAGGGAATTGGAGACTTTATGTACTTTGACAACATTTTTAACTTTGTGAAACTCCAGTTTTAGTGCATTAAGTTACCCCAGTGAGCAGAGCACTTCACATAACTAACATTTGTCCTTCCTGGTGATAGGCTTGTAAATTTTCTCTGTCCTTGATAGCTGTCCCTAATATGTGACGTATCAGAATCAAACATAATTACTCGATCTAAGGCCTAAGTAGTGTTTTATAAGGGTTTAGTGTGATTTCCTTGCTTTTGTATTCCACATTAATAAAGTGAAGGATTACATATGCTCTTGTAACAATCTTCAAACATGCCCTACCACTCTCAGCGCTTCTTTTCTGGTGTCCCTTTAAAATTATGCCTCTATTCATTTGTTGAAAGAATGTGAGCATCTTTGGTTAGGCCAGGATTTATTGCCCGCCCCTAATTTCCCTGGAAAAGGTGGTGGTGTTCTACAGTCCTTGGGGTGTAGGAGCATACCATGCTGAGAGGATGGGAACTCCAGGATTTTGACCCAGTGGCGCTTCACAAATGGTGATATATTTCCCGGTCAGCATGATGAATGTCACGAAGACGAACGTGTACATGATGGTGTTCCAACGTACCTACTGTCCCTTTCTTTCTAGATGGAAGAGTTTGCAGGTTTGGAAGGTGGTCTCCAAGAAGCCTCGGTTACATCTTGTAAATAGTACACACTGTGACTACTGAACGTTGGTGGTGAATTGTACCTTTGAGATGGTTAATAGGTTTTGAGGTGCTGGGGAGGGGGGGGGCATTGAAATTACTCGCTGCAAGATTCCCAGCCTCTAACCTACTCTTGTTAAGGTATTTACAGGCTGATACCATTCAGCTTCTGGTCAATGGTAACTGTCAAGATATTAATAATGGGAGAATTCAGTGATAGTAATGCCATTGATGGTTAAGAAGTAATAGTTAGAATCTGTCTTGTTGGAGATGGTTATTTCTGGTAACTGTGTTCCATGAATGTTACCTGCCCCATGTCAGCACAAACCTGCATTTACACACGGGCTGCTTCAGGCTCTGAGGTGAAATGAATGGTGCTGAACATCATGTAATCACCAGTAAACTTTGCCTTATGATGGATGAATAGGCTGGAGATGGTTGGTTCTAGGACATTATCCTGAGGAACTCCAGCAGAGATGTCCTGGCGCTGAGATAACTGATCTCCCACAACTATGACCATCTTCCTATGTGTCAGGTGTGACTCCAACCACCGGAGAGTTTGCCCCCTCATACCCATTGATTCCAGTTTTACTAAGCCTCCTTGACGTCACACTGTCACTCTCACCTCACCTCTGGAATTCAACTCTTTTGTCCATGTTTGAACCGAGGCTGTAATGAGGTCAGGACTGAGTGGCCCTGGCGGAACCCAAACTGGGCGTCACTGAGCAGGTTATTGTGAGCAGGTGCTGTTTGATTGCGCTGTTACTGACACCTTCCATCACTTTACTGATGGTCGAGATTGGGGCAGAAATTGGTCGGCATAGATTTCTCCTGCCTTTTGCGTATAGGATAGTTAAAAATACAACTGGAAAAAAATGAGATGAAAGAAGGAAATGGTTGGGATAAAGTCCAGGAAGGGAGCCCTGAGAAGTGAAAAGACCAGAATTTTGTAGGGGTGCAGGTGCAGAAGGGATTAATGAGTACTGCAATACTTGAGAAAGAATGACTAGACAGGAGACAGAGGTAGTTTTACAAAGGCTCTTTATATTTTGTATTGCTTGGAGGACTTAAATTTTGAAGGATTGTGATCAAAGGAGTTTACTTCACGTTTATGTCCACACCTTGAGCAGTTCCTTTGAAAGAGGTCACTGAAAGTTGGCTCTGAGAACTTTGGAGAGAGATTCCGTTGGGTTAGAGATTCCAGCCATGCCGGTGTTGGACTGGGGTGAACAAAGTCAGAAGTCACATGATACCAGATTACAGTCTTGATGAAGTGCTCTGAAAGCCTGGGATTTCAAATTAACCTATTGGGCTACAACCTGGTGTCATGTGACTTCTGACTGGGTTAGAGATGGTGATGGAAAGGCTCCAGAAAGCTAAAATGAGAAAGGTAAGCAACAAGCAGGCAACTAAAAGGAAGGTGAAATAGAGAAAGATATGCTTTAGTGAGACTATGGATATTTGTGGACACAGCCAGAGAGCAACAAAGAAGGGGGGGAGGGTCAGATACATATGCACATACACTGGGCCAGAAACAGTAAAACAGATTCATGGAGGGACAATTTGAACAAATCACCTGTAATACGTGTAAAATGCACAAATGGATTTGGTGGAATGCTCAATACTCATTAAGAACAAGCCCACCAGGAGATATTCCAATTAATCCAGTGAGAAAACTGAGCTGAATGACCACAGGAGGAGTATTTCTAGCCCCAGAGAAATACCATGAGATAGTTCCAAGTTGGTTTTGGGTGACCTCCAATAGCCTCTTCAAGGACTATAGTTTAGCCTGTTAAGTACTGGTACAAATGGGAAGAAGATATGTGGCACATGCTCCATCACTGAATGTTGCAAATGGTATTCCAAGCACCTTACTTTTAGATGAGTGAGGACTCTTTGCTACTCCAGCTAAGAAAACTGGGTGCTCATTTATTGGTTTACTTCAAGACTACATCATGCAAACATTTGTGATCAGGGATAATGGGAACTGCAGACGCTGGAGAATCCAAGATAACAAAGTGTGAAGCTGGATGAACACAGCAGGCCAAGCAGCATCTCAGGAGCACAAAAGTTGACATTTTGGGCCTAGACCCTTCATCAGAGAGCAAAATCAGAGAGGGTCTCTGATGAAGGGTCTAGGCTCGAAATGTCAGCTTTTGTGCTCCTGAGATGCTGCTTGGCCTGCTATGTTCATCCAGCCTCACACTTTGTTATCATGCAAACAAATGATGCCCGAGGGAAGGCTGATGCTTCTCTGTCATTTTTCAATTGCTGGGCACTTTTCAATGGGACGACCAGCTGTTTAAAATTTACCCTCAGAAACTCTTTGACAGATACGGAGTGAGACAGAGACATAAACCATCAGAGATCAAATGAGAAAACCCTAAAGGGAAGTACACACCTGCAGAACCAAACTACTGAGAAAAACAAAGGAATGTAGTATCAAAGAGACAGACGCATTAGAGAATCATAAGGAAAGAAAGATTTTTATAAACCTTCTGCAGAAAAAATATTCAACTTTAATTTGCAATCTTCTAACTGAGAATATTAATGTAAGACGCATTCTGAAAGCCTAATGGCTTCTGGTACACTGTGGTAGTTCTTGATCCTTACCATCCAGCTGTCAAAAGATCACACACCTAGTGGAGTTCTATTCACAAGAGCTTATAATTAGCAGAGAATGATGCCATTTACTCTTTCCTCGTTTGATAATTCATGGGCTGCAAGAATGGAATGAATTTAGTGTAAGCGAAACACGGCGATTAAAAATTCAATTATTTGTGTAATTGAAATGCCTGTTCCTTCAAAAGGAAGGATGGAGCTAATAGGCACCTGGGCATCCAGGCAAATAGTGGCACCATTATACCCATGAGCAATCAAATAGATCAAATTTACATCAGGAAATTGAGCATAAACTCACACAGAGAAATACACTCTGAACGCTAGCAAACAGGATAATTCATGCCTTTAGAAATGACACATATAATCTAGCCGTCAGTCTATAGAAAGAGACGCATTCAAATGTAATAAGCACTTTTACGTTTTTATACAGTGTTGGAGAGAAGAAAAGCTGGGTGGGGTTAAGGCTGAGTTTAAAGTTACCATTCTAAGACAGAAGAGGTTTCAGCATTTAAATTCTTCATGTGCTGACTGATTGATCCATCTTTGCAATGGACAGTAAAGATTAAGAGACTGACAAATAGGCATCTACTTACAGAGCGTTACAGGCTAATCTGCTGTGCAGGCTTTAGGAGCACAGGAGCACCAGCCAGACTCATTCACACACTGACTCCTCAGATACACAAGAAGAGCTCAAGGCTTGCAGAAATTAAGCAAGGGGGGCGAGACACAGAAATCCAGCAACTGCACATGCAACATTTCCTATCTAAACTCTGGATGCTACCTTCTTCCGAAGAGCTGGATTTTCTCTTTATTCCAAAGGTTGGCTTTTTCCTTAATCCAAGATTTTGGCATCGGCTGACCAGTTGCTCCCAGGGTGCCCAGGAAGAAGTTTTGTAGACAGAGGCCAGCTCCTGCTCTTTGAGAAGAAGAATGAGCAGCTCCTCCGTCGAGTCATTAGTAAGCCCAGGGCTGGAGGACAGCCAGACAGGTAGGAGCAAGTACAAACAACTGAATGAGCGAGAGATTGACTGAGAGAGAGAGAGAGAGAGAGAGAGATAGATAGATAGAGAAGAGAGATAGAGGAGAGAGATAGAGAAGAGAGTGTGTGTGTGTGTGTGTGAGTGAGAGAGAGACGATCACAACCAGAGACTCAGTGAAAGATTGTAAGAGAAAAAAAAGAGATTAGGAAAGCCAGAACAATTGGGCAGGTTTCAGAATAGTCAGGGAGCAAAGTCAGGGAGATGAGAAGGCACCTGTCAATGAAGATGAAGGTGGCAGATCAATAGCAGTAAAGATCCAGTTGAATAACAACAGCATTCAGCCACAAACGAAAAGGAATCGCAAACAGATATGAAAACGAATGAGAAAGTCAAAGAGAAGAATGAATCAGACAGAAATCTGTAATAATGTGAGAAAGCAAGATGGAAAAGTGAGAATGATGAAGACATTAAACAGTAAGCAAAACAGAGAGCTGATGAGTTGGTTTATAAAGTCAATTATGTCAAAGTCCAGGACTCAATGTTAGAAGGAGTGGGTAGCAAACACTTCAATAAAGGAAAACCAATTAAGAAAATGAAACACTTCAAATGTGCTCCAGACTGGAATGTGCATTTAAGCATTGGGAAAGGGTAAATGATAGGACTGTCAGTCTAAACATTTGTTTTAAATAATAAATTGACAACAATTTCAGAATGCACAAAAATATTGAGACGTCACTGTATCTTAATAGTATCCAGTATTTATTAATGTCAAATATACATGATAAAGAAACTGTCGTAGAGAATGACCCGGAGATGGAGAGAGTTCTTCAAGAAGGTAAAACTTTATTTGCAAGCAAAGGCTGTGACAATCAGAATGTGGATTCCCGATCACCCCCGACCCTTAGGGTTTGTCATGTTTTATACCTTTTCAGTTGCCATGCTCCTGTAAGGTTATCAGCATGGCCAATTGTGTCAACTAGGGTTATCTCTCTACAAACATGCAATAAACCAATTGTGTTATTTCACGTAATCTCTCTGAAGCTATTCGTCTTCTGAATCATGTCTGCCACAATGGTCTTCTACTCTACCCTTAGCCTATTGCACTATATCATTGTGGCCTTCAACATTCACATGATTTAACTACATTATGCCACCTTTGTTTGAACAGCTACAATTACATGATCACGTGATTTAACTATCCTCCTAGTTATGTTATGCCACTATTATTTTAGCAGCTGAAACTACATGGCTAACAGTTGACATTACACTGCTACTTGACTTAATTGTTGACATTTACTGGCCGGTGTCCGGCCTGATGTTTGATCTCTGCTAACCTAGCACTTAGCTGTTACTGGCCTTTGATCTATGCTAACCTAGCACTTAGTTGTTACTGGCCTTTGATCTATGCTAGCATGCTGGTGTGTCACTTTTTTTCCCATATATTCATGGCCTATTGACTTATTTGACATTCTGGTATGTTACTTTATTTTCCACAAAATCTGATTATTGAAACCTCCGTTTCATAAGAAAATACTGCATTTAATCACCAACATGTTTTAATTATGGCTATTGAGCTAAGTTAGTGGTCACTTTGGTTCCCAGTGATACATCATTTGTGTATAGATGGTATAAATGTGAATATTGATTGTTCTAATGTGCTCAGTATTTTGTGAACCTGGTTTCCAGTGAAGAACTTATTCTTTGAAGTGGTTTGAGAGGCTGTTCTAGGAAACCCTTGTGCCCTTTTTCAGGAATTTGAGTTAAGTTCTTAATGTGCTTCATCATAGCAGCAATCATCTTGAGAGTCAAAGAGTAATAGATCCTCAACAGTATGCCATTGTTCGAAGGAAAATGTCCTCCGTTCTTTCAAATAAAGAACTAAGTCATGTATACATGATTCCCTCTCTATATTGTCACTCATATTTAATTTTAAGCCGTGCCTTCAGACAAGCGAAACGCTAAGTGAAGAGTCATCAAATTCTGGTGTGGAACTATGCCTGACCTGTGGTTAGAAGTTCAATTGAGTCCAGCTAGTGACTAGTCAAGTCTAATCTGATTTACCCCTTCGACTACTGTGATAAAGGTCAGGACTGAGGTGATTACACTTTGCATATTTCTGTTCTTCATTTCAGAGAAAATTCCAAGCCCAGGGAAGTCTCTCAGTCCTGTGCTTATGTGTAAGGTCTGTGGGGATACCAGCAGTGGTAAACACTATGGTATTTATGCCTGTAATGGTTGTAGTGGCTTCTTCAAGCGAAGTGTCAGAAGAAAGCTCATCTACAGGTAGGTCAACATCATAATTTTACTCCTGTGGTAGTCTATATGTAAAAATGCTAACAGTTTGCTGTACTGTATCTCCAAAGTCACAACCTTACATGTAAGGAAAAAAGACCCTTAGAGCTCTCCCCACAACGGAGTAACAGCTAATATTGCATGCAAAAGGATCTCTGGTGCTCCTGAAGTAAAGCATCAATTGAAATGTTTTAATTTTACACCAAGACTTGCACTTACAAACTTCTGAATCTGAGGCAGGAGCGTTTTCTATATGGTCAAGCTAATACTGGCCAATGAAAATTAACTGCATGAATTATCAAGGTGATTTTATTCGCATAACTTCAGCTAATAGTCTAGGATTATAGGCTGAATGTGTAAATTGTTGAAACATAATCCCAATTCCAAGGAATTAAATGAATTCATTTACTACCATCATATGAACCCCATTAAATTCAGGCAGCATTTCTAAACTTTATATTGGAGAAATGGGAGTAAATAGGAAATAGGAACAGAGGTACAAGAAAGCTGCTTATCCCATCAAGACATTCATTTAGATCATTGACCACAAGACCATTATCTCCAAGTTGCCCAGTCTAATGTGATTAGCCAGAAAACTTACAGAAAACTGTCAATTTTTGTCATGAAGTTGTTCAATGCACGAACTTGCACAGCCCTCTGAGCTAAAATTCCAAGAAATTCACTGCCCTCAGTGAAGACATGCCTCATCTCAGTCTTGAATAGCAACAAGTGTATTTATCATAGATTCATTATAGAATCTCTACAGTGCAGATAGAGGCCATCTGGCCCATCATATATTCCCTGACCCTCCTAAGAACATCCCACCAAGAGGTTAGAATCAAACTCAGGTCCGTAGCACTGTGAAGCAGCAATGCTAACCTCTGTGCTCCAATGCAATTAGTGCAATGCAAAATCCTTAATGTTTAACACTCGTGGATCCCAACAATACACCTCTGTTTGTCGTGGGGAATCAGTAAGAGACGTAGAGAGTTCTTCAAGAAGGTAAAACTTTATTTGCAAGCAAAGGCTGTGACAATCAGAATGTGGATTCCCGATCACCCCCGACCCTTAGGGTTTGTCATGTTTTATACCTTTTCAGTTGCCATGCTCCTGTAAGGTTATCAGCATGGCCAATTGTGTCAACTAGGGTTATCTCTCTACAAACATGCAATAAACCAATTGTGTTATTTCACGTAATCTCTCTGAAGCTATTCGTCTTCTGAATCATGTCTGCCACAATGGTCTTCTACTCTACCCTTAGCCTATTACACTATATCATTGTGGCCTTCAACATTCACATGATTTAACTACATTATGCCACCTTTGTTTGAACAGCTACAATTACATGGCTAACAGTTGACATTACACTGCTACTTGACCTAATTGTTGGCATTTACTGGCCTGCATCCAGCCTGATGTTTGATCTCTGCTAACGTAACACTTAGCTATTGCTGACCTTTGATCTATGCTAACATGCTAGTATGTCACTTTATTTTTCATACATTCATACTGGTATGCTAGCAATTGCTGGCCTATTGACTTATTTGACATTCTGGTATGTTACTTTATCTTCCACATGTTCAACAACAAATATCTCCAGTGAGAGCTCTGTCGTCGCATTTATTTATTGGCTGCTCTGGCATCTCTGCTTTCAGGTGCCAGGCAGGTACTGGGATGTGTCCTGTGGATAAAGCGCATCGGAATCAGTGCCAGGCTTGTAGGCTGAAGAAATGTTTGCAGGCTGGTATGAATAAAGACGGTGAGTCTATGCAAACGTCTCCGTCTGACAGCATCTGTGAAATTATGGCTTAATGTTTTAGGCTTTAAGCAGCTATAATCCTCTAATCTCTATTATTTTTTCCATATCTTCCCCTTGGATTCTGCCTCCCTGCTCATATTTCTTACTTACTTATTCCTCCAGCCGTTCAGAATGAACGCCAGCCCCGTAGCACTGCCCAGGTCCGATTGGACACTGCTGAGCTTGACCCTGAAAAGGAGCACATAGCCACAACCAGAGAGCCCACTTCGTCATCTGCCAGCAGCCAGAGACCAGCTTCCTCCAACATCAGCAGCAGTCAGACAACCATCAGTCCACCAAACAACCACCGGTTCATGGCCAGCCTAATGACTGCTGAGACCTGTGCCAAGCTGGAGCCTGAGGACGGTCAGTAATGGGGTCCTAATCCCTTCTACATCACTTCTTTACTGTGTATGCAACTCCATTGATTAAAGAATTAATGCAGCTCCGAACAAATTAAATCTGCAACCAGTTTATAAAATCATTTTAAGGATTGTAAATTTTCTTCCTTTCACTCCCGATTACTTCTCTGGTCCTGCCAAAGCACATGCTCTTCACATGTAAAATTAAACCACATACAACCATCCACTGAGGCAAATCCTATATGTACATCTCAGTTTCACACATTACCTTGCTGCCACTGATACTAACATGAGCAGGAACTCAGCCTGATTTATCACTTCCTATCCAATATGGCTCAACACATCTCCAGCTGAGATTGGTTTATTCAGCAGAAATTGGTGACTAAAGCCGTAAGGAAGAATTCAAGGTCATATGTTTCATTACAAGTGAACAGCCATTGCACTGATCTGGGTCACTAAAAGGAAAAGGATCAGAAAGCCAATATTTGTGGCCACAGAGAGTTGGGAGCGTTAGTGAGTGTTTCCCTGTTATATATTCTGCTTGCAGTGGATGAGAACATCGATGTGACAAGCAATGAGCCAGAGAGGACATCCACCGAATACCAGATGTCCATTTACCCCCCGAGTAGTCTTGAGAACGTGTATGAGACTTCCGCCAGATTGCTCTTCATGGCAGTTAAATGGGCCAAGAATCTTCCAGTCTTCTCTAATCTACCATTCCGGGACCAGGTATCTCAGTAGACCATTGGTAGGTGTTGGGGCAGAGTCGGGGTGGGGGGTGGGGGCACTGGACTAAACCGCAACATTGAACGATAAGAAATTAATGTTCAATTCCAACATTATGTACTACATGTCTTTTGAAACATTTGAATCTGGGTTGGGGATTAGAACCTGAGGCTCAGAGATGTATAGTCAGGTTGCACTTTAAGTTTTGCAGGTTAATCTAATTCCTCTTTCATGAGGGTATCATAAATTCAATCTTATTTGGATACATTTCTATTCTGTTATCCAATTGAATCAATGAAAAATAAAAAGTAGTGACAATAGAACTTAAATGCTGAATACAGGATTAAACGCAGGATTCTCGGCAGTGTGGAGGAACAGTGGGATCTTGGTGTTCAAGTGCATAGCTCCCTCAAAGTTGCCACCCAAGTGGATAAGTTGTTAAGAAAGCATATGGTGTTTTGGCTTTCATTAACAGGGGGATTGAATTTAAGAGCCGTGAGGTTATGCTGCAACTCTACAAAACCCTGGTGAGACCACACTTGGAATATTGTGTCCAGTCCTGGTCACCCTTTTATAGGAAAGATGTGGATGCTTTGGAGAGGGTGCAAACAAAGTTTACCAGGATGCTGCCTGGACAGGAGGGCTTGTTTTACGAGGAGAGGTTGACTGAGCTCAGACTTTTCTCTCTGGAGAGAAGGAGGAAGAGAGGTGGCCTGATCAAGGTGTACAAGGTAATGAGAGGCGTGGATAGAGTTGATAGCCAGAGACTTTTCCCCAGGGCAGGATTGACTGCCACGAGGGTTCATAGCTTTAAGGTGTTAGGAGGAAGGTATAGAGTAGACGTCAGAGGGAGGTTCTTCACCCAGAGAGTTGTGAGCGCATGGAATAGTTTGCCAGTGGAAGTCGTGGAAGCAGAGTCATTAGTGACATTTAAGCGACTGCTGGACATGCACATGGACAGCAGTGAATTGAGGGGAACGTAGGTTAGGCTATTTTATTTTTGGATTAGGATTGATCCACAGCACAACATCGTGGGCCGAAGGGCCTGTACTGTGCTGTACCTTTCTATGTTCTAAACCAAGGTTAACAAAAAAAGGGTGATTGGTAAGGTAAATTAGCAAACCTGTAATTCAGTGATGCAAAGCTAGGAACTTCAAAGCTTTTAGAAGGAAAAATCGACTGAAGGAGTTAAGGTAGCAGATTGTGCAACAGATGTTCATTTCAATTGAGGAAAACATATGGAGCAAGAAAAGTGATGAAAATGGTTGACTGTAATGACCCCAAGGCAGCTACAGCTGGCAATAAACATGGCACTAACCAGTATGACCCATGAACTAAGAAAACAATTGTGGAGTAAAAAGCAAGATGTGAGAATTAGAGGAGCATAGATGACAGACATATTGACAAAAAAAATAGAAAATATTGTAAATATTCAGCAAGTCTGGTAGAATGTGTGGACAGAGAAACAGTTAATGTTACAGATGGCTGCCTACCAGAACTTTCTGACAGAAGGTCAACCTGAAACATTAAGTTCACAGCTACTGCCAAACCAGTTGAGCATTGCCAGCGCTTTCTGTCTTCATTTCTGACTTCCAACTACTGTAGCATTTTTGCCTTTGTAAAAGCACTGGCCTGTTGAATATTCCTGCCCATCAACAAAATAATTTTTCTGATGCAGGTGATCCTGTTGGAGGAAGCCTGGAATGAGCTCTTCCTGCTCTGTGCTATCCAGTGGTCCATGCCATTGGAAAGTTGCCCTTTGTTGTCATTACCTGAACTCTCCCATTGCCCTCAGGGAAAGAGTAGTCCTGCCGTGGCTGACATCCGCATCCTGCAGGAGATCATGAGTCGCTTCAAAGCCATTGCTGTGGACCCCACCGAGTTTGCATGCCTGAAGGCTGTTGTACTCTTTAAACCAGGTGAGCAGAACCAATTCATTGAATTCTCTCAGGCAATATGTCCAATCTGTTTGTTGTCCCTGTAGCCAATTGCTGTTGCAGCAAATCAAGGTGCACAGAGACCATTAGCAAACTGAATTCCAGTGTTGGAGGAGCAGACAGTGGTGTAATACACTATAAAGGAGGCAGATTCTTAAATATGCTAATACGATAAAGACTTAAGTAAAATCTTCTTAAATTATACATTTAAGGTAAAATGTTTAGAAGTTTGCTACAGACAAATTTGGTAGTGAAAGTCGTTCTGAATTTCCTCTGAAGGTAAGTATTAATTATCTACTATATCTGTGTCTGGACAACGTTGACACAGTGGTATTGTCATTGGACTAGTAATCCAGAGGTCTAGAGGTCTCACAACAGATTCAAAACCCACAACTGCAGCTGGAGGAATTTAAACTCAGGCAATAAATCTTGAATATTAAAAAAAACGGTTAGCCTTAACAATAGTCTCATGAAACTACCATAGATTGTAAATGAACAGAAGGAAATCTAATAAAAACCAAAAGAACTGTAGATGCTGTAAATCAGAAACAAAAAGAAGTTGCCGGAAAAGCTCAGCAGGTCTGGCAACATCTGAGAAGACAAGTCAGAGTTAACATTTCGGGTCCAGTGACCCTTCCTCAGAACTGTTGCCTTCGTTGGCTGGACTGGCCTACTCCAGGCCCACAATAATGTGGTTGACTGTTGACTATCCTCTAAAAAGACGTGATGAGGCTCTCAGCCCAAGGGCATTTAGGGACGGGGAGCAAATGTTGGCTTTGCCAGTGATGGCTATGTCCCATGAACTGTGAAAAGCCCTGATTCTTTTGTGATGTACAGTATGAGTAAACATACCATTCTGAACTTTTGGCGGTGGCCATGTGCATGGATTTATTCACAAGATTTGTACAAATTTCACTGGGATACTAGGGCTGTTCCATATTAATTGGCACGTTCTGGGCTATTTGTTTTACCCAGTTTCTTCCATCCTCTCCTGAAGATGCTGACTCATCTTAAGATACACTTCCATAGCCACTTGCTAACACACAGTATCTTGACAAGTGGGTATTGTTTGTGTGCCATCCCAGATGACTAGCATACATGTATATTGACTGTAGGTACCAAGCAATTCCTCTCTTTATGTTCAAAATAGTTATCCTGTGAGATCTGATGGAAGCACAATCTGTAGCTTCAGCAAAGGGCTGTTTTGACTCCCTAGATCAAGAACACTAAGATCAAAAGGACATCCCCAAATATCCATGCCACATCAGCGTGGACTGGGAAAGCAACCTCTCTGTGTCCTTTAGTGTGATTACTAACTAATTAAAGACGTACAAGTGTATATTCTAATAGAATCTTAGGAGAATTTCCCTGCAGTGAAATAAATATTCACCTATACCATGTTCTTCTTCAGAAACAAGAGGTTTGAAGGACCCAGAGCAGGTGGAGAATCTACAGGATCAGTCTCAAGTGATGCTGGGTCAGCACAGCAGGACACATTACCCAATCCAGCCAGTTAGGTAAGGAAAGGCAGATCATCAAACAATTCTCCCGCCGAAACTACACTTGCTAATCAATACCAAATGATTCTTGCATGTCACATGCTCATTATCATGCTGGTGTCATATATAACAATGAATTGCATTATTACACAGCACAACTATTAAATACAGACATAAAAAGCGAAGCGGGAAATCGACCATCTATTAGTACTCACCTTAATGTCAGTTACCACAAACCTGTCCTTCTTGGAACTGGAGTAACTAACTCCTGGGGGTCTTAAAAAAATTGTTTTGAGTATTTGCTTCCTTCAGATGAAACGTTCAACTGGAGTCTACTTACCTGCTCAGGTGGATATTAAAAATGCTATGGAAATTCAAAAAAAACAGCAAGTCCCTATTCTAACCATCATCATCAAAAGAGAGATTAATTGGATTGCATCGTTGTTAATTGCAAGACTTTGCCATGTATAGATGTCCATCATATTTATACATCTAATTGCACTAATTCCACATTGTAACTCATCATTGCTTAAGAGCGTTGGACTTTTCTAATACATACGGCATTTCCTTAATCTGAACTTGATCCTTCTCTTTGTTTTGTTGATTTGTGGTTCTATTTGTTGATGTATATTTTCAAAAGAATTTTTGCTCAGGGTTAGTTGTCTGTTTATTTTCTTATTTTTTTTCTCAGATTTGGGAAGTTGCTGCTCCTCCTACCATCACTCCGTTTTGTCTCTTCAGAACAAATTGAGCTGCTATTTTTCCACAGAACCATTGGTAATACTCCCATGGAAAAACTTCTCTGTGACATGTTCAAGAGTTGAATGTCCCAAGCAGCATCTCCTACTATGTACTGACTCCTCCCTCTTCTCAACACCTCTAGGCCCAAAACGTCAGCTTTCCTGCTCCTCTGATGCTGCTTGGCCTTCTGTGTTCATCCAGCTCTACACCTTGTTATCTCAGATTCTCCAGCATCTGCAGTACCTACTATCTCTGAAACAACCTTCTACTGTCTGTTCCCTGTATTATTCTTGCTAACTTCCCAAAAACATCAAGTCCTCTGTCTGCAACCACCACTAAGGCACTACACCCTATGATACCGTCTCTCTGACATGTCACCCTACCTATTTATTATTGTCTCACATATCAAATTCTATCCCAACATTTTACATACTCAGTTTTCCTGAACAACTAACGTTTCAAACCTTTATAATTTTTAAATGTATGAAGATTGAATATATTTCTATACAAGAATAAAACTGAAATCTGGTTACTCCCCACCTACGTCCGTGGCACCACCCACGCCCTCCACCTTCTCCAGGACTTCCAATTCCCTGGCCCCCAACACCTCATATTCACCATGGACGTCCAGTCCCTGTACACCTGCATTCCGCATGGAGATGGCCTCAAGGCCCTCCGCTTCTTCCTGTCCCGCAGGCCCGACCAGTCCCCCTCCACCGACACTCTCATCCGCCTAGCTGAACTCGTCCTCACACTCAACAACTTCTCTTTTGACTCCTCCCACTTCCTACAGACCAAGGGGGTGGCCATGGGCACCCGCATGGGCCCCAGCTATGCCTGCCTCTTTGTAGGTTACGTGGAACAGTCCCTCTTCCGCACCTACACAGGCCCCAAACCCCACCTCTTCCTCCGGTACATTGATGACTGTATCGGCGCCGCCTCTTGCTCCCCAGAGGAGCTCGAACAGTTCATCCACTTCACCAACACCTTCCACCCCAACCTTCAGTTCACCTGGGCCATCTCCAGCACATCCCTCACCTTCCTGGACCTCTCAGTCTCCATCTCAGGCAACCAGCTTGTAACTGATGTCCACTTCAAGCCCACCGACTCCCACAGCTACCTAGAATACACCTCCTCCCACCCACCCTCCTGCAAAAATTCCATCCCCTATTCCCAATTCCTCCGCCTCCGCCGCATCTGCTCCCACGACAAGACATTCCACTCCCGCACATCCCAGATGTCCAAGTTCTTTAAGGACCGCAACTTTCCCCCCACGGTGATCGAGAACGCCCTTGACCGCGTCTCCCGCATTTCCCGCGACACATCCCTCACACCCCGCCCCCGCCACAACCGCCCCAAGAGGATCCCCCTCGTTCTCACACACCACCCTACCAACCTCCGGATACAACGCATTATCCTCCGACACTTCCGCCATTTACAATCCGACCCCACCACCCAAGACATTTTTCCATCCCCTCCCCTGTCTGCTTTCCGGAGAGACCACTCTCTCCGTGACTCCCTTGTTCGCTCCACACTGCCCTCCAACCCCACCACACCCGGCACCTTCCCCTGCAACCGCAGGAAATGCTACACTTGTCCCCACACCTCCTCCCTCACCCCCATCCCAGGCCCCAAGATGACATTCCACATCAAGCAGAGGTTCACCTGCACATCTACCAATGTGGTATACTGCATCCACTGTACCCGGTGCGGCTTCCTCTACATTGGGGAAACCAAGCGGAGGCTTGGGGACCGCTTTGCAGAACACCTCCGCTCAGTTCGCAAAAAACAACTGCACCTCCCAGTCGCAAACCATTTCCACTCCCCCTCCCATTCTCTTGATGACATGTCCATCATGGGCCTCCTGCACTGCCACAATGATGCCACCCGAAGGTTGCAGGAACAGCAACTCATATTCCGCCTGGGAACCCTGCAGCCATATGGTATCAATGTGGACTTCACCAGTTTCAAAATCTCCCCTTCCCCTACTGCATCCCTCAACCAGCCCAGTTCGTCCCCTCCCCCCACTGCACCACACAACCAGCCCAGCTCTTCCCCCCCACCCACTGCATCCCAAAACCAGTCCAACCTGTCTCTGCCTCCCTAACCGGTTCTTCCTCTCACCCATCCCTTCCTCCCACCCCAAGCCGCACCCCCCGCTACCTACTAACCTCATCCCACCTCCTTGACCTGTCCGTCCTCCCTGGACTGACCTATCCCCTCCCTACCTCCCCACCTACACTCTCTCCACCTATCTTCTTTACTCTCCATCTTCGGTCCGCCTCCCCCTCTCTCCCTATTTATTCCAGTTCCCTCCCCCCATCCCCCTCTCTGATGAAGGGTCTAGGCCCGAAACGTCAGCTTTTGTGCTTCTGAGATGCTGCTTGTCCTGCTGTGTTCATCCAGCCTCACATTTTATTATCTTGGAATCTCCAGCATCTGCAGTTCCCATTATCTCTCTCTCTACCCCACTTGTTTGTTGTTCAGCTGTTTTCTTCAATATGGAAATGATACTGGGGAGAAAGTTCTTAACCATTACCTGCTGCATACTAATGCTGAACACAAAGAAAAGCTGGCATAGAAGAATTTCAAGAGGACCAAATTATGGCTAGAAGGGTGCTTGGAGGACTGAAACATAGGTTACACTATGTAATAATCCAGCATAAGAAGAAGCATTTTTAAGGAATGCAGGAAAGCTGAAAATCTTTTTGAGAAAAATAGAACATTCGCCACAAACCAGTAAAACTCAAAACTATTTCATGAGCTCAAGAAATGATACAGCATTCAGATAAGCTGTGCGATTAATGACAATATCAAACGTGAATTTCTTGAAGAATTATAGTTAAAGACAAGGCATTAAAAACATTTTTGCTTCGTAGTCCCTCATGAGATTATTTTAAAAAGGTGATGGGGAATAAAAGGGAGGAATAAATACTTTTGGTAATGGACAAGCTCTATGAAGGCCTAAAGCTTGCTATCTGCCAAAAGAACAGATGATGCTTTAAATCAAGTGGTTGTGATATCTAATTTCAAGGCTCAGTATTAAAACTTTTTTTATTTAAGCTGGAAGAGCAAAAGACATTATGTTCGACAATTTTATTAGATTCTGAGAGAATAAGTGGGAGCAATTAAATCAATTTTCACGCAGTCTGTGTTTTGAAGAAAGACAAAGAATCAAATGTTTGCACTGTTTTTGCAACTGCAAGATATGCCCTGAAATTCCTGAAGGGAACGAAACATAAAATATGAGAGTCTAGTTTGTTTTTTTAAGAAGCTCTGAATATAATACCAAGACTGTTCTGGACATCAGCAGTGACTTGTATATCAAACAAAATGGTTGATACATGGAATTATAGAGGAATCAATGACTTGTAGAAGGAATTAAATAAAGTGATTACAGACACGAGATTTTCACATGATAACCAAGAGTTCAGGAATTGGATACAATTTTGTTGAGAAATGAGGAGAGACTAAATTAACTTAACAGAAGTTTTAACATTTGAATCAAGGTAGCAATATTGATCTTCCAAATTGTTCATCACATACCAGGCAAAAAAAACATCAAGTAAGGGAAGAGACAGTAAGAACTGCCGATGCTGGAGTCTGAGAATAATACAGTAGGCCAAGCAGCATCAGAGGAGCAGGAAAGCTGACGTTCTGAGTCCGGCCCCTTCTTCAGAACTCCCGACTCAAAATGTCAGCTTTTCTGCTCCTCTGATGTTGCCTGATCTGCTGCATTCTCCAGCTCCATACTGTGTTAAGAAGTAAGGGAAGTCTGGTGAAGTTGTGGAGAGGGAAAGGATTAATATAACAAAAGCTTTGCTAGACTTCTGGCCTACTTAACACCACAATGCCCTATAGTCTCTTCGGTTTTAATCTATATTTGAAAGTGTATTCAAACCAGGATCTGGGCCTTTTGCTAATAATTTAACAGGGTTTTTTCCATGATTTAACGGTGAATATTGAAGGCATTGTTTGGAACAGATGAACCAGTGAAAGTCAACTTCAATCCAATTAAATCAATACCTCAAGAACAGTCTCAGGTTTGATTCCAGGTTTTGTTGAAGTCACGAATGAAGAAAGACAAAGAATTAAATATTTACCCTGCTCTTAAATGCGAGGTGATGCAATAAATGCGAGGTGATGCATTTTGGAAGGTCGAATTTGAAAGCTGAGTACAGGATTAAGGATAGGATTCTTGGCAGCGTGGAGGAACAGAGGGATCTTGGTGTGCAGATACATAGATCCCTTAAAATGGCCACCCAAGTGGACAGGGTTGTTAAGAAAGCATATGGTGTTTTGGCTTTCATTAACAGGGGGATTGAGTTTAAGAGTCGTGAGATCTTGTTGCAGCTCTATAAAACTTTGGTTAGACCGCACTTGGAATACTGCGTCCAGTTCTGGGCGCCCTATTATAGGAAAGATGTGGATGCTTTGGAGAGGGTTCAGAGGAGGTTTACCAGGATGCTGCCTGGACTGGAGGGCTTATCTTATGAAGAGAGGTTGACTGAGCTCGGTCTCTTTTCATTGGAGAAAAGGAGGAGGAGAGGGGACCTAATTGAGGTATACAAGATAATGAGAGGCATAGATAGAGTCGATAGCCAGAGACTATTTCCCAGGGCAGAAATGGCTAGCACGAGGGGTCATAGTTTTAAGCTGGTTGGTGGAAAGTATAGAGGGGATGTCAGAGGCAGGTTCTTTACGCAGAGAGTTGTGAGAGCATGGAATGCGTTGCCAGCAGCAGTTGTGGAAGCAAGGTCATTGGGGTCATTTAAGAGACTGCTGGACATGCATATGGTCACAGAAATTTGAGGGTGCATCCATGAGGATCAATGGTCGGCACAACATTGTGGGCTGAAGGGCCTGTTCTGTGCTGTACTGTTCTATGTTCTATGTTCTTTGAACCATCAAGATATGCTCTGAAATTCCTGAAGGGAATGAAAAGTGAAATAGATAAAGGGCAAAGAAAACTCCAGCTATTCTTCAGTGATAGCAAAGTTCTAACACTAGTCAAACTTGAGGTATTTATGCAAATGGCTCCCCTCAAGTCAATTAAATGGATCTCTCAGCCATAGGCCAAGTCCAAGAGCACAAGTTAATTTGTAGCAAAAAAGAATAAACTATTGCAGGAAGTTCAAGTGCCTGCCCTAAATAGATCTGTCACTGAGCAGCCAGGAGTGAGATATAACATGAATATTTGTCATTTAAAGCTCCTCATAAGAGGTAACTAAATTAAACAGTCTTCAACTTGGACATGTGGAATATTACTGCTAGCATTCTGTGTGATGCACTTTCATCCAGTACAGAAAATATATCAACTACAACTGGAGAGGCAAAGTAAAGCTGAATAGTTCTTTCTGTGCTAGTCAGTTGCATGATATGAGCTGGTTAAACTACAGTATATCACGATGCACGTTTATCATGCCAAAACTGTGGCCCTCGACAATAAATCTAAGAATCCATAGCATCCCTGCAGTGTGGAAGCAGGCCATTTGGCTCATCGAATCCACACTGACTCTTTGAAAAACATTCCACCCAGACCCATCCCATCCCTGTAACCCTACATTTCCTATGGCTAACCTATCTAGCTTGCACATCCCTAGATACTATGGTCAATTTGACATGGCCAATCCACCTAATTTGCACATTTTTGGACTGTGGGAGGAAACCCACGCAAAAACGGGAGAACGTGAAAGCTCCATGGGTAGAGATTTTGCATTCTATGTTGGACACACAAATGTAGTATACATTTCTGAGCAGTTTAGTGTGGAGGCCTAAACATGGTAACAGATTTCTGCAATCATATGACACATAGCTGAACAAAGACAGAGAGATTAGTGCTGAGTTTGATATCAGCAGGATGCTGCCCAGTTAGGTAGGTAGTGGTAGGGGTTGGTCAAACTTGTCCATCTTCTTCCCCACCATCCGCTCCTCCTACCTCACTGACGAATCTCCACCACTGCCTACCTGCGACCACCCATCACCATTCCACCTACATTCTCCAGCCCAACCCCACCTCTATTTATTTCCGAGCTCCCTTGCCCCTCCCCCAGTTCTGAAGAAGGGTCCCAGCCTGAAACATCAACTTTCATATTCCTCTGACCCTGCCCGGCCTGCTGTGTTCCTCCAGCTCCACACTCTTACCTCTGACTCCAGCAGTTCTTACGATCTCTGAAAACAGATGGATCCAGGTTGTGAAGACAATGAATTTAAATTTAATATTTTGGAGGACATGCAAGATCAAGTCAATGCTGGTGGATTCGAAGAACAGAATTTTGCATAGAGCTAGAAATTGCTTCACACCAACGCCAACTCAACTCAACTTCAAATCAAACAGCACAAAAGTCAGAATCGTATTGAAAAGCTGGAGTCTGTGTGTTATCCACTGCTAACAATCATTGAGAGTTTGAAACCTTGCAACATCTGTTTCTGTTCCTTTCCCATTCATGAACAGCAGTGATGAAAACTTCAATCTTTTTATTGCTTTGTCTCCGTACACATGGCTTTTCACTATTGCTCTGAACTCTGAAGACTGTCAGATTCATTGTTAAAACATCTAGGGGATACGCCTCTAAAGAATAAAGCTCTTTACTGCTGGCATGTACTCAAAATAAGACTTCCAATTGTATTTTAACATCTTCAATGCTTAGATGTTTAGGAAAAAGCCACAACCCCTAATCAGGGCTAACACGACATAAAGTGACCTTTTTTCCAAATTACACTTGTCTCAAGGATAGTCTGAAAGGATTCCATTTCATTCTCCCAGTTTGTGTGTCTCAACTATTCTGATGATGCTACCTTCTGCTGGGCTGCCTCTGACATGGCCAACTTTTTCCTTAACTGAGGGCTCCACAACTCAATACCTTCAGCCCTTCCACCCCTTCTCAGAATAATGAAATAATTCCACTTGACCTCACTTTTCATGCCCCTGGGCTTTGCATTCAAAGGATCATCCCCTGCCATTTCAGCCAACTTCAGCAGGATTCCACTACCAAACATATCTTTCCCTGGCCTCATCAGTATTTTTCCATGACACCATGGTCTACTCCTAATGCTTCCTCATTACCCCATGACACCTTACCATGCAATTGTAGAAGATGCATCACTGTCTATTCACCACCTCCCTCCTCATTGTCCAAGACTCTAATTATGCCTTCCAACTGAAGTGCACTTCTACTTCTTTCAATCTAGTGTACTGCATTCACAGCTCACAATAGTTTCATTCACCTTAAAAAGATACCCCCTGGTTTTGAACTCCTGTGCCTTAGGGAAAAGATCTTTGCTGTATGCCTTATTTACGTCCCTCATAATTTTCACTGACAGGACCAAACATAGATTGGGCGACTGTTTTGCAGGAAAACTCCATCCTGACTGTAGGAATGACCCTGACCTCCCAGTTGCTTACCATTTCAATAAACCACCTTGCTCTCATACAAACACTTCTGTCCAGGGCTACCTGCAATGTTCCAACAAAGCAGCACATAAGCTCAAGGAATGCACCTTACTTTCTGATTAGTCACACATAGCCGTGAGGCCTCAATACCGAATTCAATTACTTCAGAAATTGACATCAATGTCCATTTCTTTTACCTTCACCTCCACACACAGCCATGTTGTATTTATGACTTCTTTACTTTGCACTCATTAGAGAGAATCAGTTCTTTCTCTTTCACATCATAATTTACATAATTTTGCATTTCATGTTTTCTTTCACAGCCCCTTTGTCTTCTGCATCGGTACCTGTATACCATCTGCTCTTTTGGTTCTTATCTGCCTTCATCAAAAGGACTTAAATAAATCTATCTTCCAACACCTTTTTAGTTGTCAAGAAGTCATACCAGACTTGGAGCATTAACTCTATTTTTCTCTCTACAGACGCTGCCTGACAGAGTCATATAGCACGGAAACAGACCCTCCAGTCCAACTTGTCCATTCCAACCAAGTTTCCCAAACTAAACTAGTCCCATTTGCCTGCGTTTGGCCCATATCCTTTCAAACTTTCTTATTCATACTTATCCAAAATGTCTGTTAAATGTTGTAACTACCAGCATGTACTTCTGGAAGTTAACTCCATACATGAACAACCCTCTTTGTGAAAGAGTTGCATCTCAGGTCCCTTTTACATCATTCTTATCTCACCTTAAAAATATACACGCTGGTTTTGAACTCCTCTACCCTAGGGAAAAGATCTTTGCTATATGCCTTATCTATGACCCTCAAGATTTTATAAATCTCTTTATAAAACCTCAACCTCCTATGCTCCAGTGAAATGCAAAGTTTCTCCAGAATTCTGTGGTTTGTGACACTTACATCACATGGGATTTGATTGACTTGAAGATTTGCGTCTTTAATGTAATTTTCAAAATGGAAAGCAATGCCTATACATGATGGAAAAATGAAAGCTTACTGAGAAGATGGATATTAAAAATGCTCTATGTAGGGAAAGACAGGGGTAATTGGGGTGAAAAAAGCGACGGCAGAAAGGTTTTGGGAGGGAGTTCTGGTTAATGGGACAAACATCTGTCTCAAATCACTATTGACAGAAGAGAAAGGATATTGTCAGAAAAATATGTAGCTATGTGTTTCTGGAGAGATGGATCCAGGTTACGCCACAAGCTCATTAAACGGCAGAATAAGTTTGAGGAGCTGAATGGCCTGTTAATCTAGTCAACTCAGATGAATAGGAAATGTAATATTTTGACACATACAAGTGTTGGTCAATGATAGGGGTGTCTGACAGAAAGCAGAATTTAGTAAAAAGCAGGAATTTGAAAGAGTTAACAGTACAACTCTAATGTAAATACATTCTCATGCATCGACTGGGCATATATTTTGTTGAGCATTGTATCTAGAGAGCATCTTTCATAAATTCTGGACTCCCCAAACTGCTTTCAGACCAATGAAGTACAAAAGAGACTTCAGGTGAAGTGTGATGTAGAAAATACAGCAGTAAACTGCGTACAAGAACTCACAAATAGAAATGCAATACTGACCAGATAATGTTTTTCAGAGATGTTGGTCAAAGGATAAATATTGGGCCAAACACAGCTGAGAATACTCCTGTTTGATAGTGCCGTGGGATTTTTTTACATCCACCTCATAGGGCACAGGTGGATATCTCAGTTTAATGTCTCATCTGAACAATGGTAATTTTGACTGTACAGCACTTTCTCAGTGCTAATATGTGGAGTGTCAAGCTAGAGTTTGTGTTGTTTACAGTTGAAAACATGTTTGATCTTTTTGTGTAAACAAAGTATTAAACATAGAACCATGTGATTGTTCAGCTCTTGGCAGGTAGCCAAACTCTTCAGACATACTGTAAATTGAGCTAAATAATCCATTTGAATTGGACTTTGGGGAAATAAGCCAATCAGCTGAACTCAGCCTTGCTATCTCCCGACGCACTCAATTTACAGCAATCAGCCTTCAATGAAGAAAATGTAAATAACAGGAAGCATAACTATGATAGTACATTTTGCCTAAATAATGTTATTTAACTAATAACGGAGTCAGAGAGTACATCAGTGATAGGAAAGTGGACTTGAAATCACAGTCAGATCAGTCATGATCTTATTAAGCAGCAGAGGGCAAATGACTACTCTTGATCCTAACTTGTATGCTGCATGAAGCACTTGTATTTGTATGAACCACTCATTCCTCTTTCAGTCTTTTGAATCATAACCATATCATTTCTTCATCTTATATGGAATGCTTGTCAACTTAGCGTGAATAGCAGTGGCCAACATTGCACTTAGCTTAAATGCCCTAGGCCATTCAGAGATTTTGGAAACTCCAGCCATTTCAGCTTTTGTTGGCAAGCTAATGACCTCTGCCAGCAAGTGCATAAGTAGATGTCAAATGAAAGGTTAAGTGTGTTCTTTACAGTGTGAAGGGGATATTCAAAAAGGTGTCTACACCTATGAATGGTTTTGACTAAGTAAATAAGGAGCAACAATTTTCACCAGAAGGGTCAGTAACCACAGGGATCAGACTTAAGTCAATCAGCAAAAACAGGAGCGAGATGGGAAGAACTATTTTCTTTTTAACACATGGTAGCATTTATAGTATACTGTGTTCTGTTATTCTATCGATCTTGGTTCAGCTTTGACACTACTTAAAGTCAAACAACCTGCAAACTCATCGCCCAGAGTCAAACATTCAAGAGCAAAATTTGTTGTGTGAAGCACTATGGGATCAACCAAATTTAACAAAACCGCGCAATGAGCTGTCAGCATTTTCAGGAAAGTAAGACAGAGAGATTATTTAACATTATTAAACAGAATTAGGAAGAGTAGGCCATCTAGCCGGTCAAGTCTGCTTCGCAATTCAAGAACGTCACGGCTGATCTTTTCATGGGCTTAATTTCTTACTGTTCAAAAATCTGTCTTTGCCTAAAAACATTCAATGAAGTAGCCTCAGCTGCTCCACGGGCCAGGGAATTCTATAGATTCACAACCCTTTGGGTGAAGATGTTCCTTCTCAACTCAGTCAAATCTGCTCTCCTGTATTTTGAGGCTATGCCCCCAGTTTTACTTTCACCTGCCATTGGAAACTACCTCCCTGCTTCTATCTTATCTGTTCTCTTCATAATTTTATTGTTTCTATAAGATTCCCCTCATTCTTCTAAATTCCTATGAGTTATAGTCCCAGTCTATTCAATCTCTCCTCATAAGCCAATCCTTCCAACTTCAGAATCAATCCTTTCTCAAGTAAAGAGACCAAAATTGTACACAGTACTCCAGGTGTGGCTTCACCAACACCCTATACAGCTGCAGCTTAACCTCCAAAAGAACTGCAGATGCTGTAAATCAGAGACAAAAATAAAAATTGTTGGAACAGTTCTGAAGAAGGGTCACTCAAACCAAGAAGTTAACTCTGATTTCTCTCCACAGATGCTGCCAGACCTGCTGAGTTTTTCCAGCAATTTCTATTTTTGTGTCTGCAGCACAACCTCCTTAAACTCCAGCAATGAATGACAATATTCCATTTGCCTTAATTACCTGCTGCACTTGCAACCCAACTTTGTGGCTCATGCAAAAGAACACCCAGGTCCCTCTGCACAGCAGCATGCCGTAATTTTTCACCATTTAAATAACAGTCCATTTTGCGATTACTCCTACCAAAATGGATCACCTCACATTTACCAACATTGTATTCCATCTGCCAGACCCTTGCCCACTCACTTATCCTATCTACATCCATCTGCAGACTTTCAGTGCATACTTTGTTCTACCATTAATCTTAGTGTCATCTGCAAACTTAAACATACTGCATTCGGTCTCCAGTTCTAAATCATTTCTGTGAATTGTAAACAATTGTGGTCCCAACACAGATCCCTGAGGCACACCACTAGCCACTGATTGCCAACCAGCAAAATACCCAATTATGCCCACTCTTTGCTTTGTTAGTTAACCTATCTTCTATCCATGCTAAATACATTATCCATAACACCATGCACTTTTATGCAGCAGCCTTTTGTGCAGCATCTTGTCGACTGCCTTCTGAGAATCCAGATACGCCACATTCACCTGTTCCCCATTGTCCTTCGCGCTCATACGGCTCTCAAATAATTTGAGTAAATTAGTTAAATATAATCAGCCTTTCATGAACCCATGTTGCGCCTGCCTGATGAGACAATTTAAGGTCAGGAAAGCTTTGGACATGTTGACTAAAGCATTAAAGCTATAGCATCTCTCTCAATTAAGTTAAGGAAAAATCATTGGATACAATTCCATAAAAAAGACAGAGAGGTACTTTATTAGCTCATGGCAAATTATTAAATTAGCATACAAGATACATAGTAATGCAGTAATGTATTCCAAAAACCAACCCTGTAATTCCTTTATACCAGCCCCTTGACGCCAACACAATGCATTTAGTTACATTGCAATCTCTTGTATTACACTTAATTGACATTATTCAGTGTAGAGTATACAGAAAGTGACGGAATTTCTTCAACTCTCTTCTTATCACATCAAGAACAAATTAGAGAAAATCCAAGGCTCAAGGAGAGATCTTGCATTCCTGTGATTTGCAACGTTAGCCCGCTGGGCCCTCAAAGTCTGACAACTGCCTCATGTTCTCCATTATTACTCAACACTGTCTAACTCACCTTTTCCCAAAAAAATGCTATATTGCTCTTGGTTTTTCAAACAAATATTGAGTCAAAATATTGTGTGTGTGAGTGTGTGTGTGTATATACCCACAAGTGCACATCTCCACACATCAAAAGATATATCACCGGGGCATAGTTTTTGGGGTGCAACTTTGGACTAGAGAAGAGAAAGGGGATCTAAGGGTCCCTATCCTTATCCTGTCATCTTTGCAAGAGAGTGCATGTATGCTGAATGTTACGCAGGGGTGCATCAAACACAGCTGTCTCACAGCCATTTTCTTAGTTTGCACATGAAAAATGGTCCCTGATGGCGTCCAGCGCCTGTGCACTCCTATCCCAGTGTGCACTGCCAGTTACGGGGGAGAAATTGGAAGAGAAAAATGAGAAATCAGAAGAACTTGTGACCTAACAAATAAAAGTAAAGCAGAGCTAATTGTCACATATCTGAGCAATTCCTTGAAATTTCACCAATCTAACGACTTCATATTATTGGGGAAAGCTACAAGATGGGATTAAGCAGTAGTTTACTGCAACAGCATCTACAATGCTCCAAACGCAAATAATGTAGCAGTTTATAAATAAATGTATAGACATATTAAACAGGTCATGGTAGATCCAGATTAGTTTTCTTTTGGGATGCTGGGGTGGTAAAGGTGGAGAAAAATCACAGTCAGCAAGAACTGTAGAATGATCAAGCTCACATTGGCAAGCTAAAGCTTCCAGTAGCCTGGCAGCAGAAATGCCTCTGCTCATCAAAATGGGAATGCGTTCGTCATCTCCAACTGTTTTTGTTCTGCTGCAGTTTATCCTGTATGAGCTCTGGTCCCCTACAGATCACACTGCAAACTAGTCACTATTAAAGAATATTTCTATTTTAGTATTCTTGAAAATACAAATTTTCCATGGCCAAACCACTCCTACATAGACAGAAGTTAATAAAGGTAAACGAAGGGACTTCAAAGTGCTCCTACCTCATAAATTATACCAGCTGACTAAGTAAGGTCACCAAATAGAAGCTCCACTTCCTAGCTGCAGTGAAGCAATGAGACAACAGAAGAGTGAAAGTGTGATGCATACAAAGTTAAGAATATAACAATTAATTGTTTGATTGAATCAGGAGGCTTTGGCTACTTATAACTGGGCTTATATTTCCATTAATTTATGGCTGTTCAGAAGTAAATTTGGGATAAGGAAAAATTAAGACTTATAAACATACATACAAACATACACACATAGGAAGGGCATGAAGTCAAACATTATCAGCTTTTCCCCATGTTCAAGACATAACAATTTCATTTTTTTAAAAATCTGATGATGCATTTGATATTATTTGACACACAGATTTGACCAATAGCACTTTCAGGTTCCTCTTCTGTGCACAAGAAGAAAGTCAAGAAGTGAATTTTACAGCCCTTGTTCTTTAATAAGCTGTGGTGCATTTGTTCATAAACTTGTTTGTACAACCATACAGATACACTTAAGAAATAATACACACAAATTGCATTTTATACACAAGTTGGCCACCCTAATGGCTAACATCAAAATACAGAGCTGAAACTGTACAGAAACCTCATAATTTGGGCTGTGTTTGCTGAACAGTTTATATCAGTACTTATTATAGAATATGACACAGGATAATATATCCTTTACAAATAGATTCCTTGAAATATACAGTTATGTGCATACTATAAGTTACGAGAAGCCCAGCATGCCCGTTCCAGTGATTGTTACATTCAGTTTTGTTCCTAACCTATTCCACATACATCCCCTTTGGACAGGAAGCTACAATCTTACATCATGGAAGTAACATTTTTAGAAAAGAAAAATCAAATAAAATACAAACCTTTAAAACAAAAACATTTAACAGTGAGCTTTAGAAACCAGAATAAAAATTCTTCAAGTTGTCTTTGCTTTTAATACTGACAATTCAATAAAAGGTTTTCTTCTGAGCCAAGTTTAAAGGACCAAGCATGGTTTTGGCTTACCTATACTATCATGCAACACAGTTGACGAGGTTTAATGTAACTGCACTTTTGCTCATGCCTGATGCTGCACAGACAGATGTTGGTTTGCAAGCTCAGTGTCTAGTTGGATTGGTCCCTTTTTGCAAGGCTTTCTAAATTTACACACCCAGGTAGGAGCAGCATTAACTTAACTGGTAAAGTGGTTCCTGAAACCCTGTAAAATGTCAGACATAGTATGCACGGTTAATGCATTTTTGTACGCAGACATTTTGTTTACATTTCCAAGTGGCCACTGGCTGTTCCTAAAACATTTAAAAATCCTTCGTATGACAGCAGTGCCTCTAAGTTAGTGAGAAGTGCTGTTGAATCTGATTGTAAGCATCTAGTCTTTTTGTGATTTCTCAAATAAGCTCATTTGACGACCTTTATCTACGAACGTCAATGGAGTGTGATGTTGGGACAAAAGTTAAGATCTACTTATTTCCTTCAGTCTTTTGGACTGAATAGACTCAGCAGCTCCTTCTTTTCTGGAAGATTGATTTCTTGAAAGCAAGTGCTTCTTCAAATATGGACTTCTTGCCATAACCCTTTGGAGTGCAGACTTTCTTCTTCACTCTCGAGAACAGTGGCCAGCAGCTGTAGAAATACAGCTCAGATATTTCTTGGTATACCAGTAGGTTGTGCAGAAATTTTTCAAGAGTCAAATGGTTAAGGCCACTATACAAATCTTCCGGTGGGTTTTTAAAAAAAATCAATAGATATCACTTTCCTTTGTCATTCCGTGAGGCAGTGATGCCATCTACGAGAACTGGACATTTTGTATGTGGTGTACTTAGATAGCAGCAACCAGGAGGAAGATGATGTGTAGGGACGGAAGGAGGGCCATTATCCAATTAGTTTAAAACGTTTTGCAAATCCTTGGCCTCACACCATGAATTCATTGTTCCCAAATACCACCAGTTGCTGGTGAGCACCGAAGTCAGGTTCAGCACTGCGCTTCTTCCCTATGCTCGAGGCCCCATCAGTTGTGTCTTTGGGCTTCTGGGCTGAGCGCTTCAGCATCTTTAGTTTTTGTTTGCCCTTTTCTGGATTGAAGGTGCCTCTACTTGTGAACTGTGGCCTCTCTTCTTGAACTTTCAGCTGGCTATATGCCCCATCCCCATCTGCTCTTTGCTCAGTGCTGTTGGCAATATCGTGTGTATGGTAAAAAGCATGTGGGGATGGTGATTTTGAACGAAAACGGAATCGTCTTCCTCCTGGAGGTAAGCAAGATGATGAAGAAGACACGGTAGATGGTAAATGAACAGCTAAATCAACAGACTCCAAAGAATCTGCTTTCTTCCTTCGTGGTCTCCTTAGCCTGTTCACTGCTTCAGGTTGGTGTGGGCTGATAGAGCTCACTAATTTTTTTTCTGTTCACAAAAAGAACAAAAAAAGAGAGAATTCGGTATGAACAAATACTATTTCAGCTATTTATCAGGCTGACTGTATACAAAATTACAACTTACATTGTGAAAACAGTGTATTATATATACTAGTATCATTTTGATATTTGTACTTTAAAATAAAGCCAGATCAATTTTGGCTTCAGTTTCATCCTAGCAGAAATATCAAGCTTTTAGTTCAGGGGAATAGTTTCACCAAAGCATTTCAGCAAATTAGTTTGTGAAGTTTCCAATTTGTCCAAACTAAAAAGAAGTTAAGCTTTCTGAACTAGAAAGAAATTTTGAAACCATGTAAGCAGTCCAAGAAGGAAAACTGGAAAGTCAATTCGGTAAGAAATTAAAAATTTAAGTCGGGAATGATATTTCTCTGAGATCGAGCATCTGTAAAGGATACTACTGGAAAAAAGGGTGAACTTGTATTTTTCCTGCTTGTGTTCAGATAATTTCAAATTGACTTACATATATAGCTTTTTTTAAAGAAACATATGCCCTTGTATTTAAAGAATCTGGGCAGGCTTTTGTGAATGCGTGTTTAGTGACTAACTGTCACAGCAACCAACTACAAAAATAAAACTCAGGATTTATCAATTCAGATTTCATTCTGGGATCCGACTAGTCCAATATTACCATAGCTAGGATCATAAAAAAAAATTTACTGCGCCCAAGTAACAAGAACGTTTTTTCTCATCTTCTTCCTAAATACATTGACCTTAATTGAAGTACCAATTGACAGAAATGAGTATTTTTTTGGGTCCCTCATACAAACTGACATTTTCCTGCTGTATGATCCAATACAACGAGGTCAAGTTTAAACCCCAGGATTGGAGCTAAGGGACAATGGTTAATTAAAATGTTCAAGAACAGCCGTTACACTCCTGAACTCCCTCCAACGGTTTTAATGAGTTTTGGTTGAGGTGAGTAGCTAACCTGTTTCCTAGAATCAGGTCACTAATCTAAATATTTTGTTAAAATTGTATACATTAAGTTTTAAACTTGTTGGCCAGAAAGCCAAAGATGCGAAAGTAGGTAGAATGGCTAGGTCCAGTAACTGAGATGCCTTTCCTTCAGTGGTCCTCAAGCTAACTGGTCCAGCTCAAAGCCACCGTGACTAAATTGCCCCTCCATATGAATGAATCTATCAATCATCTATCCACAATTGCTCCTTCACCCATTCTCTGGTCCTGACTAAACTCAGCACCACCCTGGACATTGACCAAATCTCTCCTGCTACCTCTGTGGTCCACAACCAATCTACAAAATGTCACCAGCAACCGCAGCCTTGATCTATCCAGCTTGTTCTCTATCCATGTTCATCTCAATATGTGGTTTGCTGCAGTCAGAAAACTGTCCAAAGTTTAAATACAATTTGAATGAAATGTTATATTAATCCTTTCACCTTCCTGGTGCAAAATGATATTAAAAGGGTTTCTTTAAAACATGAAAGTTTAATAGGCTGGAAGCTTCTAGAAGATACAAATGGCATCAATTACCGGAACGTTCTGATGCAGCTCCCTCAGAATCCATGTTTAAATTTTCAAAGCTGTCTGCTGTTCCAATTGATGCTTCTGATTCAAGGGTTTCATCGTCAGAGGCTCGGGGCTCCAGGGCAAGCATTTCAAAAGTCAACTCCTCCCTAAAGAAAGATTTTTGTTTAAAAATAGAGCAGCATCGAAAAACTGGAAGACATGCACTGAAATATAAATGTACTAAAAATGACAACACAAGGCAGCTCCTTATGCCAAAAAATTAAAAGTATGCTTCCTTTCAAATTGCAGAATCAATGGCCCCGCAACCTCACTGGATACATTTTGTGTTTACTTTAGAACAATGCAGCCATTCTCCATGGGTAACAGCAATCAGAAAGCTAGTCTCAATAAGAGTGAGCAGCAATGGTTTGGACTCCATAGATGTACTGTTTGTCAACTCGTAACACTAAAGCAGTAATAGTGAGCCACACTCATTTGCCTAATATCATAACAAGGAACTCACACATTAGCTATCCAAGCCAAGGAGAAAGGTAACAGGCTGAAATTTTTTTCTTGACCTTAAAAAGTAAGGTTGGCTTACTGCATATGGCTATACATGACAAGCACTTCAGGAATCAGCACCATCTGATTAAGCAGCTTCTGTGGCTCAAAGTGGGGAGGCGAGCTGACTGTTTCTGTGGATCATGGCCTTGGCTTTAAAGGTGTCTCCTTAATAAGGGACAGAATCCTTTTCTTACCTTTCTAACTAAAAGGAATAGAAACTGGGAAGATAGAAACTTTTACGGAGACTTGATACCAATAGCCAAATGTTTCCTGTGGTAGAAAATCTCTTAGCACCTATACTTAGATCTACTTGAGTATAAAAGTAGCGACAATACTATCCTATAATGTCAAGAGTACATTAATACATTATACCAAAATTCAATAATACAAATTCAAAACAAAAAGCACCTAGCTGAAATCACCAAACCAGAGCCATTTCCTGGTTTCCATTTAAGCAACCATGAATACTGCAAAACGTTTGACCATAGAGACAGATGCCATCAGCTCCATCTAGCACCAGTCATATATCGAAAACTTGTATCTCTTACTTTTCTTTCTGCAGAGTCTCTATCTGCTCAGTTAGAGCCCTCTCCTCCTGCTGTATGGCAGCCTGCTGTTGCTCAGTCAAATCCATGTCAGGTGACTCATCGGCACTTGCTGTTTCTTCAGGAACATCTGCAACTGATGGCAGTCGTATTCCAATTGGAGAGCCAGGGCTGCTGTAATTTGAGCGGCGAAGACGACCTTTACCCTATAAAATTATGAAGAACAAGGAATACAGTCAGGCATCACATCAGTACTGAAGGCAATACATGACAGACACTAGTCTGTACATTTCAATATTTGGCTGCTCAAATCAAATAGCATATTCGTTTCGTTGTTTGTAATAGGCTAGAAACAGACCATACACAAACAGCCCATGCTTGCAAGCCCAAAACAAGTTTCTTTTTAGAAGTGATAGTTCAGCAAGTGTTGCTCAATCTCAAGTTCTTGAATTGCTACACTTACAACCAAAGGAAGGTGAGCAGTCGAGCTTTTAACTGGCTCATTCACGTTTGCCAGAATTGATGTACAGAGATATGCAGGGGCCCATTCTCTGCAAACAAAAGGAATATGTTCAAGTCCACACATTTTTGAATTATGCGAGAGCTTAGGAAGACTGAAGTTGCACGTTGTTTTCACCATGGCAGGGCTTCAGCCAGAGAATCAACTTGACAAACAATCTGCGCCGTTTATTTCCAATAGTATAAACTGCTGTGATCATTTGAAGTTTGGCACTGTTATATTTGTCATGTTTAATGCAAGCCAAACAACTTTGCCAACATGTCTCTTCAATTCATTCTTGAATTTCTAGCCATATGCGGTTGTTTCTTAATTTCTATTGTATCATAATTAAGCTCTGGCTTTAGGGTCAATTTAAATTGAACTCATTAACTACCCTTCAGTCATCAAAATCAGGCTTAAATCTCAGTAACAGCAAGTTCTATACTAGGTCATACGGCAGTGAAACATTCGATCACATTCTGTTTGATGCTGAAAAGCATTTCTTGTCTCTGTGCTGAAGGATATCAAAGTAAAAGCAGCTTCATCTGTGTTTGCAGGTTAGGATTGAGGCAGAAGGTAAGTGCTAACAATGTAGCGTACGATGCACTGCAATGTTTTTTAGCACTATACTTTTATAGGACATTTGTCTTAATATTATTTTAGATATCACTTGCTCCTTTCAAAGTGATTGACTTTTTTTGGGTGAAATATTTTTGTTCTTGAACTCAAAAACCAGGGGAGCTGCTTACAGTTGATTTCACCCGAACACAGAAAAAACACTGCAAATCAAAATCAAAATGTAAGAAACAAGGTCAAGCTTTTTAGCTGGGAAGTGGCAGTAAATCACTGCTGTAACAATTAGGCACCAGAAGTGGAAGGTTCTTTAGCCTTGGGATAGTGCTAAATTGAGAAAATGAGATTTTCCAGCATAATCTGAAGCTTCTGAAAGCAGTTTCTTCTCAATTCCTATCGAGATGACTAATAGCTGAAGTAATGGTCACAATGACACATAGGAGAACACCACATTTCACAGATTTACATACATGAACTATAAATATTTAGCAATACAATCTGAACACACAATAGAGCCTGCTTCCATGCTTCACTAGCACGCTTCCACTCCAGCAAATGGCCTGCTTTTTATCAGCATCTTACTCCGAAACATAGACTCAAAAGGTAATTAACAAAGGGAAAGATTAACATACTTAATAGAAGCCCCCATAAAAATATGATATTGTTAGCATCATTGTTTTGTTTTAAAGCACAGAAGAAATGAAGCCATTCAGCCCATGTGACCACCATGGAGCATCAGTATTAATCTTATTTACAGGTTCTTTCAATTAACTGAGAGCTGCAGCTGATCAATATGATGGACTTGCACCTTGGTGATAATGGTTCAAAATCTAGGCTGATGGGAGAAAATCCTTCTCTATCTTTAAAAATCCAGATGTAATGAGTTCATGTCATTCCAGTTCCTTTTGACTAAGTGTCACATTGATAGAAAACAGTGAATCTGGTACTAAATTGAAAAACAAAATGTGAAATCTAAATTCAATGCTGATCCCACACCATTTGAATATGGGATATTCCAGAGCAAGTCACATCAGAACAAAGTAGAAAAATGAACTGTTAAATTGTGATTGTAAACAGTTACTAGGTGAATCCTAAGGGCAAGAAATAAAACCTGACACCCAACGTTCAAGATTAAACTAAAAATAGTGAATAGAAAATGATTTTAGAATGCTTTTCTATATTCAGAATCATGTAGTTAGCAGGTTTTGTTGAATTAGGCATGCGTTGGAGTGGTCACCATCACCAGGAAAGGTCAATCACTACAAGCACATATCAGACGAACCATTACCTTTTTATTACCATTCGGCTGCATGGACGGCAAAAAGAAAAATGAAAATTTCAGCAAGTCTCTTACCAAACTCATTTCCAGAAAGAGACAGAGCGAGAGCGAGACAGAGCGCGCGTGAGGGAAACAGCTAGAGAGAGAGAGAGAGCGCGAGAGACAGGGCGCGCAAGAGAGAGGGCGCGCGCGAGAGAGAGACATAGAAGAGAGAGAAAAACAGTGTGTGATCATCATGAAGTGGTACAGATGTGGGGTTTAAGGATGACTCACTGGCAGTCAATCAATTCACTTCCAACCGTCTCTTATTTTACCGATGTGCAATGCTGGTTACTGATATTACTACTGACCATTATGGACATACTGACACGCATGCCATCAAGTCAAGTAACCAACTCTTATTGTTTACAAATGGGTGATTTGGTGGTGATTTAATTAAAATAAAAACTCATTGCCTGTAAGAGATACAGCACTTCAAAAGTACATCACAACATGCCAAGACGGATACAGAAATTAACACTTAAACTACAATACAAGTGCACTATGTTGCATTTTGCCCAAAAAGTTAACAAGGCTAGGTTAATGAAATTGAAGCAAAATTGACTATTTAAGCATCCTTACTGTAAATGTTTACTGTGAATAATGTAACTGCTAGCAGCAAAAATTCATACTGCAACTTGACGAACACATTAACAACGTGCATGAGGCACCACATTCCTGTAAAACCAACATGCATTGTTTTAAAAATGGGAACTTGACGATCTAACTTTAATGGGCTGATGAATAGAGATCCTACCTAAAAGTGAATAATCTGGTTGAAAAGTAGATAGACTGGTGGTCACCTTTCAATAATGTAACAATGATGGAGGGAAAAATACAAAGTGCAGAAGAGACTTGGGATGTCTGGCATCTTTCATGGACAGAGAAACAAAGTTAATGTTTCACGTCCAGTGACTCTTCGAAAGACTCCAAGAGTTAATTTTCTACAAAGCAACATTAGATATAATCAGAACTCGGGTAGACCCAAAGCCTCCGATCAGCAATATTCGGTTTTAAAGCAAGTCAGATTTTCAGAGTCACTGGTTGGGAGTTGAACCACAGAAGATGGCCTTTTATTTGAGAAACGGTGCACTTTAATTCAATTATGCATCTTATCACTTGAATATATCACGTACTGAGAATGTTAATGATTTAAGTGCCTATAAACTAAAACAGAAACATAGAATTCACAGACCCACGACCATTCTATATAATACAATGCATATAATATATATAAAAATAATGCAAGGAAATTTTCCACAAGCTCATAAAAATATAGTGTCATCTGAAAATGTGTCAAAAAAGAGCATTTGTCATAAACACACTAATGTTGAGCAGCTCTGTTTCATACTATCTCTGCTGTTGCCTGCATTTGTTGCACACAGCCAGCGACAATGGATCTTTGATTTATTGCTGGTCAATGCAGAACTGGAACGTCAGCAGTCAGTGGCATCAGCATTCTTGTTGTAAGGTTCAGAGCTGATACAAGAGTAAATTTGTGCACTATCCAGAGAAGTCACAGGATTAGGTTTAGAAATCCCATTTGAGCTTTCAGCTCTCTATCTCAGGACCAAACGTACAAACCAACAACACCACTCAGCTGATTGGAGTCTGAATCTGACATCTTCTTGGTCTGTATGACTCAGCTATACTCTGTCTTTTCCAAATTCACTCGCAGGAAGAAATGTCAGAATGTAAGAACATTTTACTTGTACCAAGCTACAAAATAAACCTAAATATTAAAATTCTTTTTGTGTTAATGATGGCCATATAATATTTTTATTTAAGTAATGAATGATTATGGATATAGAATCTATCGTGTGGAGTGTGTGGTTATAGAATCTATTTTGGAATCCTCCAATGAACTTTAGTTATCATTTAAACTAGTGGGCAAATAAATACTTCGTAACAACTGTACATACTTAGTTATTTGACAGACATAACAAGTAGGTAAACAGGCCAAATAGTGTACCTATACAGTGAATTAAGTGACAACCAAACAAACAGCATCAGCTGTATTCATACCAATAACATAGACCCAGAAGATCGTGAATTGACAAAAAGAAGGTATGAATTGGTGTAAGCTTTCCATCATAAAGATATCTGTTCTTGGAATAAAAAACTAAATAATGAGCAGAACTAAATATATTATATATAATTCCCTTCTAAACTTTTGTTAAGTATAAGAACAAAATATGAGAAATGGATTGGTGACCACCACCCAAATTATGTCAACAATATGAGGGTTAGCTAGCTTTCATGTTGAATGCCTATGAAAAGCACAGGATAGCTTCCCTCTAGTCTATTAAGTTGGGCATTTTTGACACTCACACACTTAATATGAATTCCTTATGGAAAATCATGCTGCTGACATTGAGTAGTCTCTGACAGTACAGTGGTTTCTAGCTCTCATGTTGACTTTGCTTGTGGGAAGTTATCATTTGGAACGCAATAGACTTGGGAGAATTCTGCAATAGATATATAGTGCCATTATCTAAAAAATGTACAAAACAGTTCCAGAATCTAGACACCATTTCTAGCCCATTCACACTGTGATGGAACCAAACTATAACAGTCAAATATTCTCAAAATGTGGTTCTTGAAACAATCAACAGGAGCAGAAATGCAGTCAACTGCAGGAGAATAATTTAAGTTAACATAACCTCACTTCTGTTTCAAATCAACTCACAACTAGATCATTCCCTGAACGAATGGGGCGGAATCATGTAATGAATGGCATCATGGACAGGCATTGGTGAAATGGTGGGAGAAATACCTACCGGAATTGAACTGCGATTCATGCTCATGAATCTAACCGCTATTATAACCGGTTTCTATAGTAGAAAAGAACACCAAAAGTAGAGGATCAAGTTAGTTTAATCATGCATTCAACAGCAGCATGCAGACTGCAGGAAAAGGAATGTGTTTTGCTCTGGGTTAGTTATAGCATAATCATTAAATATTAGTTGTTTGCATTCTAGAAATTGCAGACAGCAGGCTAACACCCTTTCCAACTAACGGTTAGATCTGAAATGTACTGCTTGAGTGAGAGATGGAGGCAGTTTCAACTGTGGCCTTCAAAAGGAAACTGGGTAATTATCTGAAGAAGAAAAAGCTGCAGGGCTAGGGAGGAAAAAAAACAATTGGAGAAAGTGGAACTACCCAAGTTGTTCATGCAGATAACGTTGATGATATGATAGACCAAATGGCATCCTTCCTTGTTGTACCCATTTTACAACTCCATCCCCACTTTTTCTCCTCCCATTAAAAATTTAAGTGCACATCTAATGCCATTGCGGTTTCTTTGGGAATTTCATCAAAATAAACAACATTCAAGTGTGAATCCATGATTGTCAAGTGGCTACTTAACTGTGGTGGAAATCTCTTTTCAATCTGATTCTGGCTAAGCTGATGTTTGCATGTATAGTTATCAACTGATGTTACCAAATAGCAATTAAATTAAACTACCAAAATGCAGAGATGCTGAAGCCATTGGTAGCTCCCCATGTCTCACCTCAACTGAGACCAACCATCCCATAAGCATAACTGGGTGTGTTCAGCAGGGTCTATATACCCCACATCATCAAATAAGATTATCTCTTTACTATTATTGAAGCTCTAACTTATTTGTACTGACATTCTAATTGAAGTAGTTCTGTTTTCAAATAATGATAATGTTTTTCAAATTGTCATTCATCTCTCCAAAAGTTCAGTGCACCTGTTATGAATGTGGAACTCGTGACAGATAGACAACAGCTAACATGCAAGTCAGTGAACAAGGACAGCAATATAATGAGCACTTTTCCACAACTAAAATGAATTGGCATCCTCTACAAGTGATTTAGTAGAGTGACTCCACCTTCAATTGAACAAGTTGGGCAATACTGATGCATAATGAATTTGCTCAGGAATTGAACATTTGGGTCAATAAAAACTACAAACCTTCCTCCTAGTTGGATAACTACGTTCTGTTAAGCCCAGAACTTAACCAATGCAGGTAATTTAGGAAAAAGACTACGCACAGATTGAACTGGATATACTGATTCCCGTCCTACATTTACACACTCAATTGTATTGCTTTACTCATGCACCCACATATTATTTGAATTAAAACCAGCCTCAGTGTCCTAAGTGCGCAAACAAGTCATTTTATTCACTAGCTTAAACACCCAACATGGGAATATGTACTTTTAAATCGATTTTCAATTTCTAAATTATTAAAGCAGTGAAAACAAACTGGCTGCTCACTGAAATTCAACAGAAATGATCAAAACTGAATTAACTGGATAGAGTAGGGAAAGAAGAGACAACCTGACAAGAAATATCACGAGTAGGAAAAAGAATGTTGAATCCTCTTTGTGCTGATGGATCCTTCAGGGATGAAATGTTACATACCAATTAAGATCAAATCTTTATAAGCAGATATCCCTTAAATGTTATTTTCAGCCGACCTGCACTGTGCCTGTAAAGGCAACTGAACCAAGTTTAATTTTTGCGTTGGGTTCAATTAGCACAATTGGGCAACAGAAGACTCTCTGCCAAAAATCACAGATTTAAGGGTACAGACAAAGCATGGTAATAGCTTCCAGTTTAAAAAAAATCTAGGGTTCAAGAGAGTAAATATTGTTCCTGGCTTCGAAAAAACAAACAAGCATCAAAAAGAGTTTGCAGCCTAAACAGTGCGCCATGGAGCACTTCCACTATACATGCATAAACGTTATTGTAAAAATGAATTTAAAGAAAAGAATGTGCACACGTTTTCACTGCAATAACCAGTACCATGTTGCACACAGCTGACATGGGAATCTGAAGGAACAGACTATTCCTATAATAACAGCTATTGTCACACTGTTCAATATGGCAAGACAGCATTCTCAACTTACAAATCCGGGTATTCAGACCTGGTATATGTGCAAATGTGCTAATGCCGGCACAATGCCTTAAAGCAGTCCAGAGAAGAGTGCTTTAACAAAATCAGAAATTATTTAGAACTTCAGTATGTATACAGTATTGCTTTAGGCAATGTATTTGCTATCCAGTTATTCATCAAAAGAGAAGGCCCTTTGAGAACTTGGCCAAGCTGGACATGTGATTGACCCTCACATCACATTCTGGAACTTCAACAGAATTATCGAACAGAATACAGCAGCAAGTCAAGTTGATGATGAGGAGAGAAGTAAACACACAAAAACGGAATTCCAAGTTTCAGTCCAACTGAACCAACGGAAAGATGAGAAAGATCTATTGTAAGTTTAACATGAGCGATACTGGAAGAATGAGGGAAACTAAAACTTGCACTTCTCAGTTTACTTAATTTCTGACTTACAATAAATGCCTGAGCATGTTTAGTTTCCATCTTCTAACTTAAAATAAGTTCTAACCTCATATCTGTACCTAGTAGAAAGACATGCTTAATGCTGCAGTTATAATAGCCCAGATAACGTGTAGTCAGCAGGTCCACAGTAATGTTGGGGGTTGTTAGTGGCAACATACCTGGTACATTACAGGTAGTTAGCAAATTTTGAACATTTTGAGAGTGCAGACAGGAGCGCCTAAACATTTGTAGTGGTTTTTAAGAGTCCAAGACATTCAACATTGGCCACTTGGACTTCGGCACGGTGTTTTAACAAACTCAAGTCTTGTAAGATTGCTTACCTAAGGAAGTCTTCTGTATGGTACATATCAGACTGAAACTTAATCTGAATGGCACAGTGGGTCAGTGGCTAGCACTGCTGCCTCACAGAGCTAGGGACCTGGGTGCAATTCCGACCTCGGGTGACTGTCTGTGTGGAATCTGCACATTCTTCCAGTGTCTACATGGGTGTCCTCCCACAGTCCAGAGATGTGCAGGTTAGGTGGACTTGCCATACTAAATTGCCCACTGTGTTCAGGGATGCGTAGATTTGGGGGGGGGGGGGGGGGGGTGGTGTGTGACTGGATGGGATGCTCTGAGGGTCTCTGTGGCCTTGTTAGGCTGAACGGCCATTGTTTCCACACTGTTGGGATTCTATGATTCTGTTATTATAACATAATCATAAGCAGTAAGTATATTTGCAGCTTCATTCTACTCATTTACTCACGGTGAGAAAACAGCATTCACTCTTATCATTGTTAGGAAGGGGCACACGGTAAGAAAACACAAAAACCACTAAGAGAACATATGTGAATAAACCAGTCACTCAATCTTTGTTTCAGAGATAATGGGAACTGCAGACACTGGAGAATCCAGGATAATAAAATGTGAGGCTGGATGAACACAGAAGGCCAAGCAGCATCTCAGAAGCACAAAAGCTGACGTTTCGGGCCTAGGCCCTCTCTGATGAAGGGTCTAGGCCCGAAACATCAGCTTTTGTGCTCCCGAGATGCTGCTTGGCCTGCTGTGTTCAT
Organism: Stegostoma tigrinum; assembly: GCF_030684315.1. Taxonomy (NCBI): domain Eukaryota; kingdom Metazoa; phylum Chordata; class Chondrichthyes; order Orectolobiformes; family Stegostomatidae; genus Stegostoma; species Stegostoma tigrinum. The sequence goes on along the minus strand of NC_081389.1, from coordinate 23,883,364 downwards.
CCAGCTTCACAGTTTGTTAACTCAATCTTTGTTGACATTAAACAAAGTGGTCAATTCACACGAGACTCACAGAACAGCAAATATAGATTTATGTGGTGAATCATCAATTTAATGGAATGGAATAAAGACTTGTGACATTCTGAAAGACAGACAAAATGAGAACAAATTCTACCTGATGTCGCAGGCAACCTGAACTAACAAGAATTCTAAAGAAGCTGTTTTCTGTGAGAATGCAAGTATGTGGCAATATTTCTTCTAATGCAAGTATAGAAAAGCAACCAATAAGATTTTAGTTTTACAGATCCAGATAAAAATCAAGTTGAAAGATCTTACTATAGAGCGACGTATGAGTGACAATCTGTTCTTGGCTTTGTTCTCTGCAAACTCCAAGCTGTTGATGTCCTTTAGCCTTGCTCGATACTTGTTCATTTGCTCCACGATAATCAATTCCACACATCTTCAGGAAATGATAAACAAGTTTAAAGAAATATTTTAGGTTATATATACTTCCGGCAAAGGGTTCCACTGGTAGGAAGCCCAGGTTAATGGCTCACCTGCTCCAGAGATGTACTAAAGCATCCTTGAACAGGTTGATAACATAAAAATAATTCTGGAAAAATAATGCAAAACTTTCAGGAAGGTTGGAGTGGGGAATCAACCATTTGTTTTGCAACAGAAACATAACTCACTGATTGAAAAACATGCTTATACGGTCTTCTTCACTGGCCTTCCCTGATGACTAAACCACAACTTTAACTTCTGCAGGAAACAAAAGCTCTGCCAGATTATTTCTAAACTCCCAATTTAATTTGAAATTGCATTCTCTGACCCTTATTTCCTCTTTATTAGTCAATTCTCTTCAAGGTATCTTTTTGCCCCACTACTACTTACCTATCTCCTCCTAAAGATGTAGAAGAAACTGAATTGCCAATGAGGTTCATAATATTGGCAAACTGAAAAATAAACTCAATTTGGCTATCTCACTAAATCTTTCAATTTCAATGACTAAAAAAGAAAAATTCTGCTTTCAAAACAGACTATTGTTTACTTTCTTCAGACGATATCATGATCTTAGGGAAGATAATAGTCTCGTACTTATCACTAGACTATTGGCCATGCTAAATTGCCCATAATGTTCAGGGATGTGTAGATTAGGTGGTTATAAGCGGGTGGGTCTGGGTAGGATGCTCTGAGGGTCGGTGTGGACTTGTTGGGCCGAAGGGTCTGTTTCCACACTGTAGAGGTTCTATGGATTAATCCAGAGACCCATGTAATGCTCTGGGAGGCCTGGTTCAAATCCTGCCATGGCAGATGATGGAATTTGAATTCAATAATGATCTGGAAATAAGAATCTAATGATGGCCACGAAACCATTGTCAGGAAAAACCTATCTGGTTTACTAATGTCCTTTAGGGAAGGAAGTCTGCCATCGTTAGCTGGTCTGGACTACATGTGACTCCAGACTCTCAGCAATGTGGCCGACTCTTAATTGCCTTTTTGGCAATTAGAGGTAGGCAATAAATGCTAGCCTAGTCAACAATACTTTCATCTCATGAATGAATAAAAATATTAATTTAGTACTTCGGCCTTCAGAGTTTCTGCATCCAATGTCTGAGATTAAAAAGAACACTTGTGAGGTCATGTATTGAAAATTGTTATGACTTAAACTTTCTGTAGTTTGAGAAATGCGGTTTAACTGGTACGATCTTGATCTGAGGCAATTGGCTCCATTGGTAACTTTCTTACCTTCACAACAGGAAAATTACAAGTCTAATCATTTAAAACAGAAACAGCAAACAAGCATTGTAGGAAGGAAGGCCTCACTGATTTGCACTTACAGTTGACTTCATTGCATTTCTCAAACTTATAAAGCAGATTGTACACATGGGAATTACTTGATATAATCAACATCAATATAGTGGTAAAACTGGAACTATTATCCTATATGAATGCAGGAACAATCTGCTTGACGTGAGATTTAACAAAAATAGCACTACGTCATCTACCAACATAACGGGTCAACTTGTGCTATTGTTACAACAAAAAATTCCACCAAATCTGTTTTCATGGCCCCAGCTTTGTACCATTATGACCCTTTTTAAAAAAATGTGCCAGAGGAATCATTAAGAAACAAAAGCATACTTACGCAGTGGTTTTTGAAATATCCTGTACGCTTTGTAATGGGTCAGTGGTGTCTGGGCATCGAAGAATACATGGAGCAAAGACAATAGCCAGTGCATTTGAGGACATCCGGTTGGTTTCTTCTTGCAGTGCAATTCTGAAAATGGAGGGATTAAGTTGGGTGAATGAGGGAGTAGAGAGAAACAATTATGAGAACCAGTCAATTCTGCAAATATAAAAAAATGCTGAGAATACACAGAAGGTCTTGCTGCAGTCCTAGCGACGGGGAATCTTCAAATACAAAACACACTTTTTGCAACTGAGCAAAATGAGCAATTTATAGGAAAGATTTTCATGCAGGTTTCTAAGGAAGTTCTCAAATCAAAGCTATGGGTTTTCTGCTATAACACGTGTTCTGATAACGGTGAATTGGCTATAACCCAACTGATGAATAGGGGAATGCTATTTCTAAAACGTGAACTTGTGGTGGCTATAATGCGATTCCAACAGTGTATGGGTCAACATCACGATTGTTCTGCAGGATTTGTCCCAAGCATGAACAATGCTGGCGCTGAAAGAGTTTCCACGCCAGCATCACGTCTTCTCCAGGGGTGTACTTTTGCTCAAGCAAGAGAGGTTGGATGATGGGACAATTTTTTTTTTACCTTATTGTTGATGTTTTGGAAAATGTTTTCGTAAAGTACGGCAGAAAAAAAATTGGATTTTGAGATTCTCCTCATCCTGGATGATGTGCCGTCAGCCTTTCATCATTGGTGAGCTTTTTGAAAACAGCAAAGTGCTGTTTCTACGCCCAAAACACAACCTCTCTCCTTCAACCCATGGACCATGGTGCAACAGCTGCTTTTAAAGTTTATTATTTAAGAGGCTGTTTGCAGCCACTGACGGGATTAAGGGCAGTGTTCTTCAAGTTTGGAAGAGTTTTAACATCGAAAATGTATTTGACACTATCACGGAGACCTGGGGTGATGTCAATTAGGGCTGCTTGTGTGCAGTTTGGCGAAAGCTTCTCCCAGATATTTTTCAAGATTTTAAAACATTTGGTCCATCAGAGGAACTCTCAAGAATCAATGAACAATGTGTTGATCTTGCAAAGCAAGTTGGGTTTGAAGAAGTGGAGAATGAGGATGTCAAAGAGCTGCTTGAGTCCTATTGTACAGACCTCGGTACAACTGATCTACAACATCTTGTCGCTGAGGGGGAAGTGGAAGCTGGTGATGAGCATGTTGTTGTCCAGGATGCAGCACCATGACAGCTTTCCACTTCGTGTTTTGTCTTCCACCCCGAGGGAAGCTGTTGCAACCCTTACAGGACAACAATTACATTGCAGAATGCAGCAGGATAGCATATTCTACAATAAGATCTTATTTGGCACCTATGAACAGCTTTTTCATGAAAGATGAAAAAGGGCAAAGGAGCAAAAACTGGAAGCCTTTTTTAAGCCAACCCTCAAGAAACGGTCAGAAGACAATGAACCACAGCCATCCACCCTGGAGTAACTATTTTTTTGCCCTAACCCTGCAACCACAACTGCACCTGAAGGTGATGGTGGTGACGATGATGATGACGATGACAACGACGACCCTCAGTCTTCGCATAAACAACAGAGCAACCTCAAAACTTCATCCCCAATCAAGTCATTTTGACTTTTTGTTTTACGAGGTAAGGCGTTAAATTTACTCATTTCATGATTAGATATGAATCAAATATTTATTCAAACAGGACTACCCTTTATATTAAGCCTTTGAGGGTTTTTTTTTAACAATTTTGCGTGATACTTTTTTGGTGGCCTGCCCAATACCCTGCTTTTCCCATAGGTCCTGTTATTTTTACATTTCTATTTCAGTTGTATCTCAATAACGCAATGTCGCACAGGAACGCAAATATCATGTTCTAGCAGAACCCCCCACCCCGTACGAGACATTACAATTATTTGTATGAAAAGAGGGACTTGTCACAACACTGTAATGTTCACAGAAAGAAAGGTGCAAAATGTCCTGATTCAATCTGGAAACGCATTTCTATCACGCACATGAGTTTGGATTGCAATCCATCATTCTACACATTGCAACTTTCAATAACAAAAGCAGAAACTGCTGGAAAATCAACAGGTCTGGCTGCACCTATGGAGTGAAATCAGAATTAATGTTTCGGGTCCAGTGCCCCTTTTTCAGAACTGACTTTCAGTGCTGTTCCCATTTCTGTATAATGATTCCAAAGTGGTCTGCAAAACATTGGAGCTAATGAAAAAGAAATCACACATAAGAAACATCTTGTAAGATCAGGAATTTAACATAATCTGTCCTGCACAACATTTCACTTTTCTCAAACAACAGAAGTTTGACAAGGAATTTTATAGTTTTGTGATGGCTAAGCTGCTCAAGTTTGACAAAAAAAATCATAATTAGGATTTATGAGAAGTATTCTTACCAGCCAAGTTTGGCAAATACTCTTCTGTTACCAGTGCACAACACTCAGCGTATAAAGTCAAAGTACAAATCTAACCTTCTAAAAACGGTGAGGTTGGGGAAAAAAAAACAGTTAAATAACTGAATGATCAACACTGAACTGTCTTGGGGCCAGTGGATTAATTTTAGAAACAACTAACTGAAAGAATGGAAAGGTTGTAACATTTACTACGGATGATCTAACAGAATTTCAGGCAAAATGCTCTTGCTCAGATGTGGATCATTTTTCCTTTAATGAAGGCTTGCCGACATCCAACATGAAGTGAATCTGGAACTTCAAGTATCTACATGATGTCTATGCTTAACCATGCAGAAATAGTAAAATGCCAATCGACCGACCTTCTTCTGCAGAATTACATTTATTTAAAATCGAATGCATCAGTCAAATATTTACCTTACAAGATGAAAGATGAGTCGTTCAAGTGTGTTGATGTGAGTTCGTGACAATTGATCAATTATGGAATATACACCTCTAATTATTTCCTTTCTGTCTGGGAGACCTGCAATTATACAAAATTTTTACATCACTAAACATCACAATTCAATCACATTGTGGCAAATTATATCAAGACTGAATGCTAATCTGAAACTCTGGTCAACGACATTTACTTCTTTTTTGGAATGCTTAATCACAGAACAAGAAAGCTCAAAGTTGCATTATTGTTCTGTAGTGAATCAGCTTGTTAGCTAACGGAGGAGTAGGGTTGTTAAAATTAGGCTCAGCACAGAGATGAAAATAAGTTACAATTCCCATCAATATGTACACAAAAGAACTGTGGATGCTGACAATGTGAAACAGAAACAGAGTGCTGGAGAAACATTGCAGGTGACAATTCTGTTGAGAGAAAAACAGTTGATGTTTCGAGTCCAAAGACCCTATGTCGGAACAGTTCTCATGACAGGAATGACATATTGAGGTGAAACACAAGAGGACTGTATATTCTGATAAAGCTATATCCCAGCAGACACAAGCCCTTTAATGAAGACGAGACAGAAGGTGAGTGACAAAACATTAGATGGATTAATTATATCTGATCTACAGGGCAACACAGACTGAAGCATACTGAAAGACAGCAGTTGCATGTTTTGAACATTTATTATAATTTTCAAGCCAGCCTTAACCATTTTTAAATGCAATTGAGACTGCAACATTTACTTTTTGATGAGATGGCTTGATAAGATCATGTTACAAAGTACCACATTTATTTAGTGCCTTATCTCGAAGTGCTTCAAATTCACTGAATTACTTCACATCCAGTAGCTTCCTAGCTATGCAAACATAGCAGTCATTTTAGCACAGCAAGATCTAGCGAGACATGTTCAATTTAATCTACTTCTTGGTAGTGTTGGATAAATCTTGGCCGCGGTATTGGGAGACCTGCCTGACTTTTTAGGACCTGTCTACATTCAGGTTTATTCCTCCAATATTCATCTCAGTGATTTTTTAACCCAATCAGAGAAAAAGTCAAATTTGCTTAGTGCTCGGTCCATCTTACCATATGGTGACCTGCCATTCCCCATTCTTGCTAATGGCTCTTCATTCCACAGTGCATTGACTTCAAAATCTTTTCCTGGTTTACAAATTCTTCCATGACCTCACTTCAACTAAAATATACCTTTATTTCACCAACCTACATTTCTGCTCAGTCCCTTAGCTCTCCAGTTTAATTTGCTGTGCATTTTTGTCGCAACTGAATGTTCTGTCAGAACATCTCAGTACTCCAAAATAGTTTTCCTAAACACCCAGTTAGGAGATTTTATGGAATAGTACCCAACAGCCCCATCTTCAGGCCAGAAGCTCAGGCTTCAAGTTTCCCAAGGAAAGTATATTCATACCATTGCCAAACAAATTGAATTCAAACATGTAACTTCTTCTGATATTTACCAATGGCAGGTGGTAATAGCAACAGATTCCTGGTCAGTCATGTGATGCCTCATTAATATCATGTTAGCAATAAGTGACTTATTTATTTGGGGCTGTATCACAACTCTCAAAAACGCTGCACTGAATTACTCTGAACTCTCTTGGTCTCATAGGCAAACATGACAATCATTTCACAAAGAAATTGGAGCCTATCTTATCACTGTGTGTAGCTTCAGGCTACATTATGCATATATTAACCTATGTTGCCCCAGCAACTCTGAATCCCTGGGGCTTGGTTGGCTGAATTGCTAGTGTGGATGCAATTAATGCCAAGATTGGTCCCAGATTTCTTTCTGCCTTCCCAGCCTTTAAAAAATACATGCAATATTTTCTTCATGAAAAGGTGCAAGCTGATACTTGAGCATGTATAACTCTAATATATCCAAGTCTCACACACTGTCTTAAGTGCCAATGATTGAAAAGCACTGAGGTCACCAGTGATGGCTATCTTTTCGTTGAAAGTGGAAATATGGATGGCTCAGAGTAAAGTGCTTTTTCCACAACAAATTAAAGCTAATGGCAAGAGGAATCACTTTGAATGTTTAATCTTCCCTCTTCTGTCAGACTCATGGTGTTTGGTGGCAGTAATAATGCTCCTGATTTATCAGGACAGAGTTGGTTGTCTGGGGATACTGTTTGATCATGTTTGGGGTGGCACAGTGGCTCAGTGGTTAGCACTGCTGCCTCACAATGCCAGGGAGTCAGGTTCCATTCCAGCCTCCGGTGACTGCCTGTGTGGAGTTTGCACATTGTCTCTGTTTATACATGGGTTTCCTCCAGGTGCTCCAGTTTCCTTCCACAGTCTAAAAATGTACAGGTTCTGTGGATTGGCCATGCTAAATTGCCTATCGTGACAAGGGATGTGTGGATTAGCTATGGGAAATGTAGAGTTATAGGGTAGGGGGTAGTGAGTCTGGGTGGGATGTTCATTGGAGAGTTGATGTGGATTTGTTCGGACAAATGGCTTGTTTCCACACTGTAGGGATTCTATGGATCAGGATTACAGCTTCCAAAATCATCAGATGGAAATGCTCTCCAAAAAGGTCGCACTCCTTTAGTTTAAATCTTGGTAATATGGCCTAAACCCACAACCTTCTGACTCAAAGGAAAGAGAGATTATATTTTACATTAGACCAAAAATATACGTTTCATTGCATACATCAGAAACTGATCACAGCAGCTAAATATGATATTACTAGAAAATGCCAGTCAACAGCTGCATTCTTTGCTTTTCTTCATTTCTTTTGATTGTTACCAAAATGACTGAATCCACTTCGATAATTTACAAATAACTGAAAGGACACAACTCCTGCTTACCCATTGCTCGCAGAACCTCATCATAGAGTTCAAACGTCATCAAAGGGTTAGGGAGGTCCCTCAGCCACTGTTTGAAAACACTGGCAATGACGTGAATGTTATACTCATCCAGATTCATGCTGTTAATATCTGCAAGGAGAAATTTCAGTCAGTACTGAAACAAAAAAACAGCAGGCAGGGTTAAAAGACTCCCAGATAGAAATGGGAATCATCTGCGTCCTGCATTTTAGAAATATATTCTTGACATGTGGGTATCCAAAGACAAGGCCTATATTTCACAAAGATAGTGAGCCTTCCTGAACATGTAATCCACATGGTACCTTAATGTGGAATGTTACAGAATTTTAACCCAGCAATGACTAATAAAAAGTGCACCCCATCTGATCACCAGCAGCATTAGAACATTAGTTATAACTGTTGGTATTATTTATAAAACTCTAGGGTGGAATTATTCATTGAAATCCTAAATTTTGTTTGAATTAGCCTTAAGCTCGTATATTTTAAGCTTACATTTGTCACTGCAAAACAGGTTTCAACTTACTGTGCTGTTGGAACACGTCTAAATACCCAGTCTGGGAGCCTTCCTTACCTGTGTCCAGGCCCTGTTTGAGCTCTTTGATTTTGTTTGTTGATCCAGACTTCCGATAGATTCCTTCAGTATACAAGCCATGCATTTCAATGTAGTTGATCAGTTTCTCCACGACCAATGGAACTGACCTCTCATCACTGGTAAGTCTCGAAACTTCCACTCCAAACTGCCGAGATGATAACTCAGGGTCATACTGCACATCAAAGAGAAGACTATGTAAACCAATTGCAGCCTACAATAATTAACTTCTCCAACACCATACAACTCAAATGTCTCAGCTGGCAAAATGTAACGTCCAGTATGAAGTTAATAATAAACAATAGGGGGCCTCAGTTCCCAGTCTGTAGAGTTAACCATCTGCAGAAGCATCATAATTAGTCTCAAATATTTGGAGATAGGCAGGAAAGCAATAAACAATCTATAGATCCTAATAATTAGGTAGTGTATGAGAACACCTATTTATTACTTTTGGAAATATAAAGTGCAAAGCAAGTTGAACTGCTATAACTGAAATAGCAGGACTGTTGTGGAACTTTAAAGTAAGATCAAGTGCTGCATATTTTTTGAGCTGCGAGATTTGATGTTGTTGTTTGAAGCTACGAGAGCAAGAATTTGAGACAGAATGGCACCATGTTGTTTGAATTTCTAAAAAATTCTGCCTGACAACAGCCCCATTTGGTTGAGCTGCACTGTTAAAAACCTGCGAGTATCACAGGCAGTAGAGGACAGAAAATACAAAGCCTGAAGATGGACAGCATCCATCTCTCCCAAACCCTCCTCTCTTTCCAATTGTTAAGTCAGAAGAGCAAAAAAGCTTAAAAGCAAACATTCTAAAACAATAAAAGATCTCGGGTCAAACTAATAAATTATTGCAACAAAGAAGGACTGCAGTTATGTTTTAGGTAAACGTGCATATTTGGATATGGAGTAAAGACGAAATCGGTGGTACAACTGAATTGACTGCCAGTGCTCACCACTTAACAGTCCATGTGAAATTTAGACAATGGAGTGATCGGCAACCCGTACCCATAGAACTACTAGTTGACAAGTTAGCACTTTCAGACAGGAATGGGGAAAATGAGATTGCTACAGTGGACGGAAAGATCTTTCATTTCACCAAGGTCCACACATTCTGTCCAGATTAGTAGGTGAAACAGAGGCCTACAGGTAGTTCTCCCATAACACAATAGATGCATTCTTGCGTGACCATCTGTTATCCAAACAGCGTGCACTATTCATCAATCATGTTACACCCAATTTGTGTTAACAAAATACGCATAGTAGTAGAACTACATTCAGCTGAAAATATCCAGTTTGATTCAGTTGATATGAATTAGACTCATTCCAATTTAGTTGTGCTTATGGATGAAGTTCCTACTAAATCTGGGCAAAGATTTGACTACATCAGGACTTTTGCCCCCTTAAAACTCTGATCATTCATAAAATGTGTAACAAAGCTTTGTTTTCTTCTACTAGCGATGGCTCTCCATGTGTCAGTTGCCAACACACAGGCAACAGGCTTAAATTAATCTTTTTGTAGAGATGACTATATTCTTGTGACAAAGTAGCATTTCAAAATGGAACATCGCTTGCTGCTGTTTTGATGTAAGTAGAGGAAGTATGTGTTCAGCACTAAATCTAACACTGACAAGTAGGTTATTAATAATCACGAACAACTAATTTATAGCAATGAAAGTTTTACAAATTACACTCAGAAAAAAAGCTATAAAATTCCCAATAAAATCCAGATCAAGATACGAAGCAATATTTTTGCCATAAGCACACTTAACAGATTATCTTTTGCATTTAAATTGCTAAATTCAACACTTCAGTAAAAAGTGAATTACCACAAAAAGCTGCTAATTTTATGGCTGTGCTAAATGGGATTTGGACAATTTTTTTAAAGATTTGGTTGCAGTGAATATGGCATTGAATTGAAACTTGAAATGCCTGCACTGTCTGTAGCGCTGCTTCTTAAAATGCATCTTAGGAAGTAGCATTCCCCATTTCAGCTAAACTATAATACTTGGTCACAACAAAGGAAGGATTCTGCCACTCAACTGTGCATAAATTTAGAGAACATCATCTTTTTATTCTGATGATAGCAGAGACCATTTTTATTTTATATCAACTTGCTATCAAATTTCATCCAAAATCCAAATAGCTACTAGTTTCATTTACTCATATTAGTGAAGATGGAATATAGATGGTAGAACACCACACTCCCAGATTTCCATTCAGCACTATGCCTTGAACTCAACTTCTCAACAGCCAAAAACTTTCCAGATTACGTGCAGCCTAAGGATGAACATATTTTCAACAAATGACAACAAATATTTCCGATTACTTCAGAAGCCAAACCTTTATGCACCAGGTCAAATATTTTCAAAACTGCATCAAGTCAGCATTGGCTGGTGGGAGACACGTGTTAGAGTTCGAAATTTACACAAACTGAATCAAAATTGTCTCATCTAATTTCAGCAGATGGTGGAATTTGAATTCAATAAAAATCTGGAATTAAGATTCCAATCATGACCATGAATCATTGTCAATTGCCCTGTGATTCACTGATATGTCGGTGAGCATTCTCTTGTAAAGTCTGATAAAAAGGAATGGTTTAAAACTGCAAAGCTTCCACTCACAGAACACTACTCAAAAAGAATTTGAAACTCTGCTAATTCAAGATACCTTACCTTTTTGGAGCATTTGTTAGTAGTTTTCAAGCAGCACTTTCTATGGCAAGCGTATCTACATACTGAGAGAGAAGTGGAGAAGTATATACAATATATATAACATATATGAACATATACAAAGACATTTTTATCTAAACTTAATTTTGAAAGATGTAATTCATTTGACCAGCCTGGGTAAAGTGCACAAGTGCTGTAACATTCTGATCATTAACATTTGATAAGACCTTTATCCCATTAGTTGACATGGATTCATAGAAATTAAGCTGGATACAATAAATAATTAAACGGCATCGATGAAAAGCTGGCAGGTGAAACTGCATCATTAGTATTGAGAGTATTAAAACATCAGTAACTGGGAAGAACAATGCAACTGTGATTAATTCTGGGGGCAAAATTATTTACAAAATATATTAATAATTTGGATGACAGAAGTGAATGCACCATCGCTGAATTTTGTCGATGTCACAAAAATAGGTGGGAAAGCAAGCGGCGACAGTGACACAGAATTCCACAGAGGAATATAGACAGTCTAAGTGGCTGGGTAAAAACTTGGCAGATGGAATATAATGAGGGAGAAAGCAAGATTTTTCACTTGGACAGGAAGAATAGAAGAGCTTTAAGTGGAGAAAGACTGCAGAGGAATTTGGGAGTCTTTGTTCATAAATCACAAAAAGTTAGCATCTAAATTCAACAGTTAATTGGGAAGACAAATGGGCTGTTTCCCTAACAGATAGCTTGTTAAAAGAATTGTGACAAAGTGTTACTGAAACCATACAAAGCACTAGTTAAGTCACATCTGGAATTTTGTGAAGTGTTTGTGGTCCCCTTACCTAAGGACAGATACATTGACATTGGAGGCAGTCCAGAGGAGGTTCACTAGGTTAATACCAGATACAGAGGAATTTTCTTACGAGGAAAGATTGAGTATGTTGTACTTGTACTTAATGGAATTTAGAAGAATGAGAAGGACCTTACTGAAACATACAAGATTCTCAGAGGGCTTGACAGGGAAGATGTGGAGAGTTCCCTTGCCCTTGTGGGACAGTTTAGGACCAAAGAGCATAATCTCAAAGTAAAGGGTCACCAACTTAGGATAGCAATGAAGAAGATTTTTTTTTCTCTCAAAGTGTATTTGTGGGCGGTTTTTTTACTGCAGAGGTTTAGATGCTCAGTTATTAAATATATCCATAAGATAGATTTTCATCAGTAAAGAAATTAAAAATCTTGGCAAAAAAGCAGGAAAATGGAGTTGAGAGTTATCAGATCAGCCATGATCTAACTGAATGGTGGAACAGACCCAAATGACCTAATTCTGCTCCTATGTCTTACGACAGTAGGCTACGGAAGTGGACAGAACAAGTGGTCTCATGGCAGACAATTAGATACATTTTGAGGAAAAAGGCAGACCAGGAATGTGACAAGTATCAGGCATACTATGAGGAAGTGTGAATTTATTTAAAAAGTAAAGATTTCTTAGAAGCAAAAGTCTTTGGTCTGCTCTTTAATTCTGATGCAACATTGTAGGAACTTACACTTGCAGACACAGGCTCTGTCCATCATCCAGATAAGGGAGGAACAGCATTCACAGTAGGTGGGAATACTGTACTGCGTAGATTTGAAAATATGACCATTGTATTCCTCCACCTGTAATCAGACATATTTGGCCCATAAAAATCATTCTTATATTGAGAGACAGCAATTAAATGCTATTCAAAAAATTGCATACATCCTTTCCATTATCTCAAAAGAAAATTATTTCCTGTACTCGAATGCTGGGATGCTTCAGTACAATAGGCACTCTTAAGCATTAAAGTAGACATCACATTTCTAATATTTCAACATAAATTGAACCCAACATTAAATCAGAATAAAAATATACTGAAATTCAATGTAAGTATAAAATAGAAATACAAGGCAGCCAATCATCAATAATCCTTGCACATGTTTTGAGTTCCACATATCCGTATGCTCTTGATAAGCTCTGATTGTGTTGCCATCAAGAATCTACCTATCTCAGTCTTAAAAACCTTTTACAGTTTGCATCAGTGACTTAAAGGAATCTAACATAAAAGTAAAGATGCTACGGTTTGGCTGTAAGGGTCATTAGTAAGAAGCACATCTCAAGCACTGTAGTTTTTTTCTCTATTAAAGGAAGGAGCAAATACATTGAAGGTGGTTCGGTGGTAGTTTGAGATGTTCAACGTCTCTGCTTACATAACTTTTTGACACAGAGTTCCAAGTCACAGAAATTTATAAGAAAAAAGTTCTCACATTGGTTCTAACAAAGTGACTCCTAATTTAAAAACGGTGCTCCAAGTCTGGACTGACCCACACGGAAGCATCCTGTCAATGACAACCTTATCATGACTATTCAGGATCTTATATACTTCAATCAACTTACACCTCGCTCTTCTAAATTCTAATGGAAACCAGTCCAGCTTGTCAAATCTATTCTCATGTGACAGCTGCTCCGCCCGGGTAGTAGTCGAGCAAACTACCAACAAACCACCTTCAATGCAATTGCTCCTTCCTTTAATAAAGAGACGAAAACTACCCTGTTTGAGATGTGGTTCGTACAGCCGAACCACAGCATCTTTACTTTTATGTTAGATTCCTTTAAGTCACTGATGCAAACTGTAAAAGGCTGAGGTCCCAGTGGGGTTCCACTTATGATATCCCATCAACCAGACAAGAATTTATTTATGCATACACTACTTTCAGCCAATCTTCCACCAATGTTAATATGCTACCTGCTACACTGTGAACATACATTTTCCATAATTGTCTTTGATGTGGCATCTCATCAAATGTCTTCTGAAATCCAAGAACAGCACATCTTCAGTGCATGCCCAGCACATGGGCTACTTCTTCAGAATCTAATAAATTGGTTAAGCATGATTTCCTTCCTCCACGCTGTATCTTCTCAATTATCTACAGCCTTTAAATGGCCAGCTGTGACCTAATCAAAGAATGATTCTAACACCTCCTATGACAGATATAAACTAGTTGGCTTCTGGTTCTGTTATCTGCCTTCCTTTCCTTTTTGAACAGGAATATTTGCTACTCTGCAGTCTGGTGGAACTTTTCCTAAATATACAGATTTAGAAGGTCCAAGATTAACAGGTAAATGAGTTACAAGAAGAGTTCATGAGATTTTTTGCAAGACATTTATTCAGTCACAAATTGGGTGTCAACTCTAGATGTCAGTCTAGAAGTGAGACAGTATATTTAAAACAGTAATGGTGTAAATATCAAATGCAATGTTTTGAGTAAATAGAATCACTGCAGCTCAGGAATATTATAAATCTGAAGCTTTACTGTTAGCATTTCTGACTACTCTAAAGCTATTTAAATAACTTAACATCTCTTAACAAGGCTGCTTAAAGAACCAAGTGGGTTTATGGAAAGTATAGAGAGTAATAAGTGTCCTGAATTTACATGGAAATGTAACTGATATTTCAAAAATACCATTATCATTCAAACTAGACTCGAGTTTTTGATGCTACCACAACAAAGTGAATTTTCCCCACTTGCTATCATTATAGTTCCTTGGAGCTGCTACAGCTTTTGCTTTTCCTTTTCAAGAAAAAAGTCAACTGATAAGGTAGCACAATACAAAAAAAGTAACCAGACCAAGGCCCCAAAAACAAAGTGAAGTATTGCGGTATATGAAGGATAATTCTAACTGAAGGGTAAAAGTTGCCTGAATCTGAAGTGTATGGAGGAAAACAGCTAAACTCATGCTGGAAATAGGTGCAACTGGAGGGCATTCATTGATTAACGGAACACAAAGGGTTTAGTGAAACTGACAAAGAAAGTGACCAGGAGTCAGGCAATACTTAATTACTTACAATGTCGGTTTCTTTCTTCCGTCTCTTCTTCCTTTCGATTTTTTGCACCTGAGAAACAGAATCGAATTCTTATGTGAGTGAATGTGCCAATACACCCACGCCCATGTTTCTTAGCAACAGGTAGTCAGGAAATCACACAATCTAGAATGTAAAACTGAACATGTACTTCACTGATAGAATTAACAAATCTGATCAATCGAGGGCTTTCTATCATTCTTCTGTTTCCACAAACTTCTTTCCTCTTGAACAGCTAAGCTCGAAGTTGGTTTCCTCAAATGCCAGCAGTATTTCAAGTAGTTATTCAACTCATTACAGTCCAGACAGTGTTGGCAGACTAAAGAATTATGATGAGAATTACAAATGAGTTGAAACCTGTCCTCAAACAATATCCATAGGAGGGGCCAGTGGATTGCAAGCAGCAGAATTCCTGGATGATTTCACCACAACACACTAACATCATCACAGTTTATCTCATCTAACTCAGCACACGTAAACATAACATTGAATGGTGTCTATGCCAACTAAGCCATTTAAGGGAGATGTAATTTTGATTTCAGAGCCTTTCTGAAATCCCAACAATCCAAATAGGGAGTTTTCCACACAGTCCTTAACATTGACTCTGGACCTCATGAAGTCTCATAGTTTCAGGCTAAACATAGCCAAAGAAACCTCCTGCTGATTATCACGTACTGCCCTTCCTTGGCTGATGAATCAGCACTCCTCCAAGTTGAGAAATACTTTGAGGAAGCACCGAGGGTGGCAAAAGCGCAAAATGTACTCTGGGTAGGGATTTAATGCCCACCACAAAGTGTGGCTCGGCAATAACTTTTGGGCGGCATTGTGGCTCGGTGATTAGCACTGCAGTCTCACAGCACCAGGGACCCGGGTTCGATTCCAGCCTTAGGCGACTGTCTGTGTGGAGTTTGCACATTCTCCCAGTGTCTGCGTGGGTTTCCTCCAGGTGCTCCGGTTTTCTCCCACAGTCCAAAGATGTGCAGGCTAGGTGGATCGGCCGTGCTAAATTGCCCGTAGTGTTCAGGGGTGTGTGGGTTATGGGGGGTGGGTCTGGGTGGGATGCTTCAAGGGGCGGTGTGGACTTGTTGGGCCAAAGGGCCTGTTTCAACACTGTAGGGAATCTAATATCTAATAACTCTACTAATTGAGCGAGTTCAGTCCTAAAGTGCATAAATGCTAAACTGGGTCTATGACAGGTGGTGAGGGAATGAACAAAAGAGAGAAATATACTTAACCTCATCTTACCAATCTGTCCATGTAAGTCCTCTAATGTACTGAATGGCACTACCACTGAAGTAAATGGGACAGACTTCAAACAGATCTAGCAACTCAAAGACTTGGCATCCATGAGGCCCTATAGGCCATCAAGAGCAGCAGAACAGTACTCCAGCACAATCTGCTACCTGATGGCCTGCCATATCCCCCACTCAATTATTACCATCAAGCCAGATTCAATGGAGAATGCTGGAAGGCATGCCAGGAGCAGCATGCGTACCTAAAAATGAGGTGTCAACCTGGTGCAACTACTAAACAGAACTACTTGCATGCCAAACAGCAGAAGCAGCAAGTGATAGAGAGAGCAATCCCTCAATCAACAGATCAGGTCTAAGTTCTGCAGTCCTGCCACATCCAGTTGCAAATAGTGGTGGATAACTAAACAACTCACTGAGGAGCAGGTTCAGATAAACCTCACAATCCTTAAAGATAGAAGAGCCCTAATGCAAAAGATAAGGCTGAAGCATTCACAGCAATCTTTAGGCATAAGTGCCAAATGAATGATCCAGCTCAGCCTCCTCTAGTGGTCCCCTGCATTACAGTCTTCACACAATGCAAGCGATGTCAAGAAAACAGTTAAATACACTGGATACTGCCAAGACTCTGGGCCTGATAGAATTCTGGCAATATTACTGAAGACATGTGCTCCAGAACTTGTCACTTCAGTACAGTTACAACAATTAGAAAATTTCCAAGCTAATGTCCTGTACACAAAATGCAGGACAAATTTAACCTGGCCAGTTACCGCCCCATAAGTTTACTCACAATCATCAGTATATTGATGGAAGGTGTCTTTAATAACGCGATCAAGCAGCACTTGCTCAGCAATGATACACTTCATAATGTTCAGTTTATGTTCCATCAGAGCCACTCAGCTCCTGACCTCATTGCAGCTTCGGTTCAAAAATGGGCAAAAGAACTGAATTCCATAGGTGAGGTGGGAGAGATGGCCCTCAACACCAAGATTGCATTCAACTCAGCGTGGCACCAAGGAGCCTGAACAAAACTGGAATCAATGCATATCCGAGGCAAATGCTCTAATGGTTGGAGTTCATACCTAGCACAATAGATTTTGTTGTTGGAGGTCAGTTATTTCAGTTACAGGAGCTCCTCAGGGTCGTGTCCTTGGCCCAAACATTTTCAGCACCAATTGCACTCTTCAGATACTGAAGCAGTCTATGTTCAAATGCAATAAATCTGGACAACATCTAGGCTTGAGCTGACAAGTGGCAATAACATTCGCACCACACAAATGCTAGGCAATGAACGTCTCCAGTAACAGACAATCTCATTATCACCCCTAAACATTCAATAGTGTTATCATCACTGAATCCCCCACTACCAGCATCTTGGGATTACCACTGATCAGAAACTCAACTGGACTCTTCACATAGATAGTGGCTACAACAGCAGATCAGAGGCTAGGCATTCTGAGGCGAGTAAATCACGACCTAACTCCCCAAAGCCTGCCCACCATCTACAAGGCACAAATCAGGAGTATGATGAAATATTCTCCACTTGTGTTGCACCACATCTAAAAAACGATACTCCCTCCACCATCATGCTGTTAATGAGCATTATCTCCAGTTTGCACTGCAGAAATTCACCAAAGATTCTTTAGACAACACCTTCGAACCCACAAAAACATCCATCTAGAAGGGCAAGGGCAGCAAGATACACAGGAATATCACCACCTGTAAATTCACCTGCAGGTTTCCCTCCAAGCCACTCACCATCCTGACTTGGAAATATATCATCAATCCTTCACTGTCACTGGGTAAAAATTCTGGAATTCTCTCCCAAAGGGCATTGTGGGTCAACCTACATATATAGGCTGCAGCAGTTTAAGAAGGCAGCTCATCACCACCTTCTGGGGGGGGTCAGAAGATTGGCTCAGTAGTTTGTACTGCTGTTTCACAGCAGTATGGGCATGGGTTCAACTACACCCTCAGGTCACTGGCTTTATGGCGTTTGCACATCCTCCCACTGTCCAAGAGTGCAGGTTAAGTGGAATGGCCGTGCTAAATGGCGCAATGGGCCAAATGCCCTACTTTCCCATTGTCGAGATTCTATGGTAAAGTTAGGAATGGGCAATAAATGCTGGCCAGACATCAATGCCCTTGTTGCTACAAGTAAAGAAAAAAAAAGTCTTCCCCAGTCATCCTTTTCAAGAATGCCAAAGCTTGCTATAAATCTCTCTCTCTCTCTCTGCACTGTCCCCCCTCCCCAACACATCGCCCCACCTCCATGGTCTCTTGAAATTCGTGCTGGGTGTCACCTAAGCATACTTCTTGATTTATCTCACTTTTGTGGTTATTATTTCAATATTTGTAGTCCTACATTACATGTCTTGGATTTACAGCCAAGTACTTCTCAAAAAAATAGGCTAGATATTGTAAACATCTCACCTTCCCAGTGTTACTCTCCAGAATCTTGTACTCCATCATAAACTCATCTAGAAACACCTTAAAGGTGTTGACCCACACTTTGACTGGAGATTCATTCCAATCACGTTGCTCCTGCCTCATCGTCTTTTCCAGAATCTGCTCAAATAGTGCATACAAATCTTTGTACCGAATGCTCTTCCCATTGTCCACCTGTGACAGAGGCATTACAAATGAACAAAAAATAGATATCAGCTACATCATGGTGCCCCATCCCTCCCTAATCTTTGGTGCTATATTTCAACTTGATATGTAGGATTTACTTTAAATTAAGAATAAATTGCTCCTTGCTGGAAAATAGATGATGATGATTTAACAGCAGCTTTAACAAGTCTCTTCTCCCCCAAATAAAAATCTATAGACGGGAATGAAGGCAATTCTACAGGATCAGAAAAAATATTCACCCTAGAACATCAAAAAGCAATAAACAGAGAAGTCCTTATTGTATAATTTACATCTTAAGACAAATGTTTTGTTACACTGTCCATTTGATGCCAAAATCTTCATTAATCTGAACCTACACTCACCGCTAAAGCTGCTGAATAAGAGTTGAAGATATTTAAACGGAACTCTTTAAGGGATTTCTTAAAAACAACATCCACAAATGTATCTTTCTTGCAGTCATCAGTGTCCAGGTCAGTGATCTGAAAAGGTAAAGCAAAATGATACTATTTCTTTAAATATGAATATAAAGCCTTGTTAACTTGCAGACGAAGAGTTTTTGTTAAAATAAAATTTGCCTATCAAGAATACTTGGGATACAAATGGAACCCTTTCAAAATCACTCAAGCATTGACATTCATGACTTATACAAATATAGTAGTTAATTGCTAAGTAAAGCTTTCTTCATTTTCCTCAAGCAACATGTTTCTTTACAAATCCCAGAAGGTACACTGCAAACCTTTTTTTATTTCTGCCAAACCTGCCTCTGTCTAGTTAGAATTATATTGTAATTGCCAAAGTACATTTAATGTAGGCCCTCCAATGTAGATAGGGAAAGATTTTTAAGAATTAGAATTAGAATCCCTACAGTGTGGAAACAGGCCCTTTGGCCAAACAAGACCACACCAAACCTCAGAACATCCCACTCAGATCCATTTCCCTTATAACCCACCTAAGCTACACCTCCCTGAGCACTATGGGCAATTTTGCATGGCCAATCCACCTATCCTACACATTTTTGGACTGTGGGAGGAAATCGGAGCACCCTGTGGAAATCCATGCAGACACAGGGAGAATGTGCCACACAGACAGTCGCCCGAGGCTGGAATTGAACACGGGTCCCTGGTGCTGTGAGGCAGCAGTGCTAACCGCTGTGCCACCGTGCCGCCCCAAATTCCACAAATTTATGCGGATGTGAATCTGAATCAAACTGTTTTTTAGCTTGTTATACCCACGCAGTTTCATTGAGAATCCATTTTACTGTCTGTCCATGAAAATCTGAGACTTCTTTATCGAGTTTCACACCTACCTTCTTCTGCAGGAATTCATTCATACACTTGAAGTCATTGGCACTGGTTATAATCTGTAATTCGTCGTGCTGGCACTGTATGGGCTCCAGGCCCACGTTGCTAATTTTCACACTCCTCCTTCGCTTTACCTTAGGTGATGGCTCTTTATTCTCCTTAAACTCTTTCCCTCGTTCTAGCCCTAAATCAGGACTCCTGGGAGGTGTCAGATTATGAGGTATGTGTTCCTGACCTGAAGAAGAACCAAAAAATCAAGATCAACATCAAATGAATCTTTGGACAGAAAAGTCAAACAACTCTTCAAGACATTGAATTACAGCATTTATGGAAATCTAATATCCTGAGGTTGCTCCCTATTTTGGGAAGTAGGTCCATGCCTGAAACTCTAAGCACAGTGACCTCTCAAACTCAATCACTTATTCAAGTGGAAACCAAGCACTTCTCCACTGGAAAAGGAAAGGGAAAATCTACAAGTTTATTAAATAGTTCAAGTTTAACAGAGTCCTTTCATCTGCCACATCCTCGTGAGGGCACCCAGCTTCCTAAAGGTATTCCGAAGCTTTCTTTATGCGGGACAAAAAGAAACCCAGTTGCGGCTTTATTTTAGTATTTAGTTTTATGGACCAGACCAAACCCCTTCAAAACATGCCAATGAGATAGCCTGGAGCCTAACATTTTCCTATTTTAAAGGCAAGTGCCAGGAATTGTGCTCATGATGCAATTCAATTGGTCAAACTATCAGGCTTGAAGTAAAAGACACTTTATTCATAAACTACAGTTGAAACACAGACAAAATAAAAATAAAATTGGCTCACCTGTAACTATCAAAATACTTAAAATAATCAACTACTCCTTAACTGTTCCAATATAGTTACATCCTATAAACACAACTTGGCATAGATAAATTCAGTAAGATAGATGCGTCACATGCAATTCTAACAGCAGGAAGATAACCCCAGCTTTTAGTTGTAACAGAGCTTCTACATCCAGTTTTCAGATCTCTGCAACTGCTAGTGAAAGCTAAACTAAAAATCTTGATTCTGTCGGAGCTTGACCCCACCCATTCAGGTTGTTTCTGTTGTTCCATCTATAAAAAAAAACCCTTCGCATTACAATTATTTCCATCCTGGGCCTCCTCCGGTGTCACAATGACACCACTCACAAACTGGAGGAGAAGCATCTCATATCCCACATCGGTGGTCTACAGCTCAATGGCCTAAATGTCGATTTTACCAGTTTCAAGATCTCACCACACCCCACACCCCACCCCCCCCCCCCCCCCCCCCCCGGGCTCACCACATGTCCAACCCACCCTCTCATCCCTGCCACTTTGACCAGACACAACCTGTCCGTCTTCTCTCCCACCTATCTGCTCCTCCCACCTCACTGACCGATCCCCACCACATTAGACATGCACTCACCATTCCACCTACCTTCCCCAGCCTCAACCCTCCTCTCTTTATTTATTTCTGAGCTCCCCTCCCCTATCCCATTTCTGAAGAAAGGTCCTGACCCAAAACATCAGTTTTCCTGTCCCTTTGATGTTGCCTGGCCTGTTGTGTTCCTCCAGCTCCACACTGTGTTATCTCTGACTTCAGCATCTGCAGTTCTTACTACCCTAAGGCTTTACAAGCTGTTTATTCTATTGGCTTTGAGCAGACTGCTTGTCACCTCTATCTCAAAGTTTCTTCATAAAAAAAAATTAGGACAAAATATTCATGTTAAAGCCATAGTATTGTTACACCTCCCCCCCTTAAAGAAATAAGCCATCTATGTACAAAGACAGCTGCATTTTTAAAATTTTTGGTCTTACACTATTAGTACACTATAATACATAACATTGTTTGCATGCTTAGAGTCATTCACTACTACAGTCCATTTCAGTTGTTTTCTTTTGCCTGCCATCGAATGCCTCCATCTTCCTTTAAAGTCACGATGATATGTTGGCATTTACATTCTTGCATCCTGCCAAGTGTATAGCTTTCAAATTAAATGGCTGCAATAAGTAGCTCTGTCTAAACAGTCTGGTATTTTCATCCCTGAATTTTTCCAAAAACTTTAATGGGTTATGATCAGCATATACAAATGTCTCAGTCACATTACTGGCAATATAAATGGTGAAATGTTGCAACACCAAGCTCAAGGTCTCTTACTTGATTGTGGACTATTTTAGTTGACAATTATTCAACTTCCTCGAAAAATATTTAATAGGTCTTTCTATCTTCTCGTGGTCTTCTTGCAAGAGTGCAGCACCAACGCCCACATCGCTTGCATCAATAGACATTTTTAATGATTTTGCGAATTAAGTGTGGCTAACACTGGGGCAGTGCTTAACATAGCTTTCAGCCTGTCAAATGCCTTCTGACATTTCACCATCTACTGAAATGTTCCGCACTTCTTCAACAAGTCAGTCAGTGGAACAATTACACTGCTAAAATCCAGTATGAACTTCCAATAAAAACCACTCAATCCCAGGCATTGTAGTACTTCCCTCTTCATCGAAAGTGTGGAAAACTTGTTGATACCTTCATTTTCACATCTCTGGCAGCCATTTGTCCGTGTTCAATAACATGCCCCAGGAACATGCCATGGGCTTTTGCAAACCCACTCTTAGCTAGGTTTATCACTAAACCCACCTCCTGAAGTCAGTCAAACAATTTCAATAAATGCTTCAATTTTTTCTTCCATGTGTGACTCAGAATCACCAGATCGTCCATGTACACCACACAAAGGGGTAATCCCAAAATGACTTGATTGGTTAGTCTCCGAAATTTGGCTGGTGCATTTTTCATACCAAATTGCATGGCTCTAAACTGGTGTCAAGAAAGCCGAAATTTTGCTTGTTCTTTCAGAAAAAAGGTGTCTGCTAGTATCCTCTAAGTCCAGCTTTGAAATATAAGTTGCTTGTCTAAACTTCCGAGTACATCTTCTAAATGTGAAATAGGTTATGAATCAGACTTTGTAACTGCATTGACTTTGTGATAGTCCACACAGTCATTTGGGTACCATCTGGTTTTGGAGCCAGTGGTAAGCTCCAGTTGCCACAACTCACTTAGATTATATTGTCTTTGAGCACGCATTCAATTTTTTTTTGAATGTATGCCAACTTTACAAGGTTAAGTCTATAAGGATGTTGCTTAATTGGAATAGTATTTCCTTTATCTACATCATACATAATCAGATTAGTACTTTCCAGCTTATTCCTACATCCATCTTCCCAGTTTTTCTCCTAAACCACAAACACTGTCAATTCATGTGGCGTACTTTATCACAGTGAAAACACCTGAGTTATTGTTTTTTAACTTCCTTTTCCCCCTCATGGGCATCTTTTTTATCCTGTGACAAACTATCTTTACTATCTTCGATGAGATCTCCTTTCCCATTACCCTCACAGATTGAAGCTGATATTTGAAGCCAAACTTTGATTTTCGAACCAACTCAGTCATTTGCCATGTCTGCTGCTAATCTTGCAGTTTTAACTCTCTGCTGTTCCATGCGTTCTCACTACTTCAGGAAGAACTCCTCTAAAATAATCAACGTAGAGCTTCAACAACAGAGTTAATGTTTAGTGTCTGGTGACCATTCCTCAGAAGTTCTGTTCTGAGGAAGGATCACCAGACCCGAAATGTTAATTCTGTTTTCTCTTTCATAGATGCTGCCAGACCTGCTGAGCTTTTCCAGCAACTTTGTTTTTGTTCCTCACTAACTATCTCCCAACTTGTAGGGGAGAGCAGCTGCTAACCCACGCTGTGATGCATCCAGGCAGGATGCTTTCTATGGTGTATCTATAAAAATTGGTTAGAGTCCTTGTGGCCATGCCAAATTTCGTTAGCCCCCTGAGGAAGCAGAGGTGTTGCTTTGTTTTTTTGACTATTGCGTCAATGTGGGTAGACCAGGACAGATTGGTCATCACTTGATGCTCTTGACCCTCTCTACCTCAGAACCACTAATACAGACGGAGGCGGTGCCCTCCACTCCACTTCCTGAAGTCAGTAACCACCTCCTTTGTTTTCTGATGTTGATGGAGGGATTGTCATCATTACGCCATGCTGCTAAACATTCAATCTCTTTCCTGTATTCTGTCTCTTTTTTGCTTCAGGTCTAACCAACAACAGTGATCTCGTCAGCGAACTTGTAAATGGAGTTGGGCAGAACTTGGCTCACTGTGGTGAGTGTACAAGCAGCCATTGAGGCTGCTTGTAGTGTTCTAACTTTTAAAAAACCTGAGGCTTCTCAAGCTGTTTACTGGCTATGAGCACACTGCTTACCACCTCTGTCTCAACCTCGACATTGAAAAAAAAACAGAACAAAATACACTTCTTCAAGCTATAGTATTGTCATATTAGCATATTCGGCCATTGACATTTAGGAAGGAGACTGCAACTAATCTTTCAATTTTTTCCAATCACTCTCATGTCTCATTTTAGTTTGTCATACCATACAGGCCCACTGACAGATTTGCAACCCATTTTGTTTTAAACTTTTGATATCTAACTTGGAATGCCATGTAGATTGGTATTTCAGTCCAATCAGGCACATTAATTATATCAGTTTACACATACATTCATACATGTATTGAGCTCCATTTCAAATTCACTGCTTACTGAACACACTGCTCAAGCCAATCAGTTATATCCAGAAAGTAACAAGCTTGAACACACAAAATCACTCAAATTGCCTAGCCCTTGTGTCAGTTTTCAGGTTTCTAGTTTGGTATAAATTCTCTAAGAACACAAATTCTCAGAAGAAAGAACTGCATTTCTGAACATTTCATTAATACTGTAACTCATTTATCACAGTACCTGGCTGATCTGAGGTCTCCTAATTAATTCATTTCTAGGTTCAATAATCTCCTGGTGTATTTCAAGACAGAACGTGTATATTCTGACATAAAGCAGACAGAGTGAAATTGCATTTGTCTAATCTCATACACAAATGAGCACGTTTGAAATCTGATTTATACGCTGCTCACATTCATTATACAAATGGTCTCCCTGACATCACAACTTTTATTTTTGGCTCTTATTTCCAACCTTCATATCTTTTCAAATTAACCACCCACCATTTGTGGGATGTGGGCATCACCCAATAGCCAGCATTTATTGCCCATGCATAGTTTCCCTTGAGGTGGCGGTGGTGAGCTGTCTTCTTGATCTGCAACAATCCACCTGCTGCGGTTGACCCACAATGCCATTAGGGAGGGAATTCCGGGATTTTGACCAAGCAAAAATGAAGGAATCAATATACTTTCAAGTCAGGATGGTGAGTGACTTGGAGAGAAACTTGAAGGTGATGTTCCCATGTACCTGCTGCACTTGTCCTTCTAGATGGAAGTGGTTGAGAGTTTAGACGGAGCTGTCTCAGGAATCTTGAAGTTGTGCAATGCACCTTGAAGATGGTACACACTGCTGCTACTGAGCTTCGGTAGTGGAGGCAGTGAGTGTTTGTGGGTGTGGTGCCAATCAAGGTGGTTGCTTTGGTCCGGATGGCGTCATGCTTTTTGAGTGCTGTTGGAGTTGCACCCATCTAGGCAAGTGGGGAGCATTCCATCACTCTCCTGACTTGGGCCTTGGAGATGTTGGACAAGCTCTGGGATGTCAGGAGATGAGTCACTCGTCGCAGTATTCCTGGTCTCTCACTTGCTCTTGCATACACTGTACTTAGGTGGGGAGTCCAGTTGGATTTCTAGTCAATGGTAACCCCCAGGATGTGTATAATGGGGTATTCAATAACACCACTGAATGTCAAAGGACAGTAGTTAGCTTTGATGAAATAGTAAAGGAAAAATGGCAGGTAGAGGATCAGGCAAAGGTGTTTAGTTCTGAAAGGTTAGTGGATTTACAATGAAAAGTTAAGACGATAAAGGGCTTAAATTATGAAACCTACTCAGAAAAGGAATTAAAGTGTATTCCAGAATGTTATTACCTTAAGGATAAAATCTTAGGTGGAAATGGAGAGCATGGCATATTAGTGCAGAGGAAAAGTGGGCACAAATTCACCAGATTGCGTTGCCGGTAGCATACAGACAGGAAGTATAACAGGTAGCTCACGAATTATCTGTAGGAGGCCATCTAGGATCGAAGAAGACTCAGGCTAAGATAGAGAAGCGTTTCTATTGGTGGATTACATAAAGATGCAGTTGAATTTTGTCATACCTGTTATACGTGTAAGATGGTAAGAAAGCTACAGGCAGCAATAAAGCTAGTGGGGATAGCAAGAACTGCAGATGCTGGAGTCGAAGACAACACAGTGTGGAGCTGGAGGAACATAGCAGGCCAGACAGCATCAGAGGGACAGGTAAGTTGACATCTCAGGTCAGGACTCTTCTTCAGAAATTAAAACTAGTGTCTTTGATGCCATTTCCCACACTTAAAGAACCTTTTAACGTGTGTTATGAGTGATTTGTAGGTCCTCTCCCTAAAACTGAAAGTGGGAACCAGTACTTGGTAACCATAATGGATGTGTCAACCAGATTTCCGGAGGCAATTCCATTACAGAATGTCAAGCCAAAAAGGTTGTGGAGGAGTTGCTTGCTTTCTTTACCTTTTGTGGAGATTCAGTCAGACCAAGGGTCCGATTTTATTGCCAAATTATCTGAGGTTGTCATAGATAGTTTCAGCATCCAACACTTTAATTCAAATGAATACTATTCTGAATCCCAGGGACCACTGGAAAGGTGGCATCAGACTCTAAAGACTACGCTGACCATTTATTGTTAGGATTACCCAAATGATTGGAATAAAGGTATCCCATTTACATTATTTGCTACTAGACATGGTCTAAATCAATCAACTCAGTTTACTCCATTTGAATTGATATTCAGACATGAAGTAAGAGGGCGTTTAAAATTAAGTAAGTAAAAGTAAATATCCAAAGTCAGAGATTGCACAGTTGTATTATGTATCCGAGGTGCAAAAGATTAAACAGGGTAGGCGGATTAGCTAGACAACATTTGAAGGTGACACGGCACCTAATGAAGAAGCAAAAGAAATCTAAAATTTGTACGTTTGCCCATGGAGATAATGTACTACTGCTATTACCAGTGGTAGGAGATCCCTTCAAACCAAGGTTTTAGTGGTCCCTACCAGATTGAGAAGAAGTTATGTCAGGTGAATTATCTGGTAATGATCCCAGTAGGAAAAAATATTATCAGGTATGTCATGTGAACATGCTAAAACATTACTATGACAGGGAAAGGGAACTGGAGAAAGAGGATTTAGTTACTGCCACTCAGAGTGAGCAATCAAATGCAAATGATTTGGATTTTGATATGCCTCAGGATAAATTGAATAGTGCGGAAGCTCTTAAAGAATAGGACAGGATAGTGAGTGGTCTGTCCCAGGAACAGAGAAGTGAATTAAAAGACTTGTTGCAGCTCTATGAGGACATACGTAAAAATAGAATGGGGAGGAGTAAAACCATTGTACATGAGTTTGACATAGGGAATGCTCTTCCAATAAAACATCACCACTACAGGGTTAATTCTCTCAAAACAGCACAGGTTCAGAAGAAAGTGGAAGAGATGCTCCAAGAAGACATCATAGAGTCGAGTCAAAGTGAGTAGAGTTCACCGATCATATTGGCTCCAAACTTGATGGTACTCAACAAAATTCTTTGTAAATTATCAGAAGGTCGATGCTGTGACCAAATCAGATTCATATCTAATTCCGAGGCTGGAAGACCTTGTGGAAAAAAACAGGACATCACAAAATTGGACTTAGTTCGCAGTTACTGTCAAGTACCTTTGTCGGAGACAGCTAAAGAAGCTTCTGCTTTTGAATCCCAAATGGGCTACATCAATTTAAAGTAATGCCCTTTGGAATGAAAAATGTCTCAGGTATTTTTCAAAGACTTATGAACAGAGTTGTGGCAGGATTGAGTGATTGTGCTGTCTACATAGATGACTTAGTGATCTTTAGCCCTTCGTGGAAAGATCACATGGAACACTTGGCAGAGTTCTTTGAGAGACTATGGAAAGTAAAGTTGGTCATAAGCTTGGCGAAAACAGAATTCACAAAGGCGGAAGTGATATTCTTATGGCATAACATTGGCCAAGGACAGATGATACCAAGAAACTTGAAGACAAAGGCCATTGAGAAATTTCTAAGAGCATCCTCAAAGGGGGAAGTGATAAGATTTTTAGGATTGACCAGATGCTACATGAAATGTACCAAATTTTAGAACCATGGTGGCACCCCGCTGACGGATTTGTTAAAAAAGAACATTAGGTTTTGGTGGACACAACAATGTCAGAAGGTATTTGAGAATTTAAAGGCTGTGTTAACCACTGCACCCATTTTAGCCACCCCAAATTTCTTGAAACTCTTTAAAGTCACCACTGACACAAGCAATGTAGGGGTTGGAACTATGTTGTTACACGCGGATGACTGTGAAACTGAAAGGCCAATCAGTTATTTTTCAAAAAAAACTTAATATCCACCAGAAAACATATTCAACCACTAAAAAAAAGTTGAGGTTGTAATGACTGTACAACATTTTAATATTTATGTCGCAAACAATGCACCAGAGACGGCTGTGTATACTGACTACACTCCTTTGAAATATTTGGAAAGATTTAAGGACAAGAACACCAGATTATTTCATTGGTGTTTTCTGTTACAAGCATTTAATTTACAGACTGTACATGTTACGGGGCATGAAAACGTTGTTGTTTCTGTTACAAGCATTTAATTTACAGACTGTACATGTTGCAGGTCATGAAAATGTTTAAAAGAAAGATGTGTATATAAGATAGAAACTCCAGATATATCTATGCAGAATTAGCAGGAAACATGTAACTCTAAATTAATGAACTATAGATCTAATGATATAATGGCATTAAGGTTCAGAAAAAAACATGAAGTCATTTTTTTGTAATGATTTTTTTAAGGTGGGAGATGTTGCGAAGTTAGGTAGAGTACTTGTGAACTGGAAGGCAGGCTGTTAGAATTTGGTGTTTGTAAAATATTGATGTTTATAAATTGATAGGGGGAAGCAGTGTGTGATTCCTTTAAAAGGTGGCATGCTTTCCTAGGTTTGGAGATTTGAAAAAATATTTGTCGGCAGTTTGTGGGTTTGCAGGTGCACATTGTAACATTTGTATCAAAAGGCTGGACAGTTAACAGGCCAAGCCACAGTTTTATTATCAACACAAGTTTTCATTTAGCCAATTAATTTAAACCAGGCACTTTGATACTAAAAAACAATTAAATTTAAGTCCGATGATTTTGACATTAGACCAATCCTATTGTAAGAAATTGATATATCAGCAAGGGTATAAAAGACGGGGACAGTTGCAAAATCAGTACAGAGCAAACTACCATCTACTAAGAGATCAGCTCTCTCAGCTCTTAGAAAAAGCATCAGATAAATAAAGAAACCGCAGCATTCTTAGCTAATGTTCTTGACAGAAGAATTCAACGGCGGTATTCCTGACAAAAGATCAATGAAGAAAACAGAACATTCCCGAAGATGTAACCTGGCTTTTTTCAAGAGACGATATTCTAATTTTTTAAAAATATATTTTGGTCTGTATAAGTGGGACTTTTATTTATTGGAACAGCATACTAGTAGAATTTTTTTTTGGGAACAGTTAGTAGTTGGGGGGAATTGCTTGATTTGTTAATAGTTCAGTTAATTTGTTCACTGTTACAGTTATATAAATAAATTGTTACTTGTTGATTATAGAGTGGGTGTCAGGTGTGTATTTCATTCAGCTACTCCTTTACAACAGGTTGGGAGTAAGGGGTAAGTTTTTTTTTTACACTTCTTTTAACAGGGTGAGGTGCGCCTCTCTGGGTGTTTCAGTTTTAGTTATTTCAAGGGGGATGGTCGACCTCAGCTTTATAACAGGTATCAGGGCTCATAGCCTTTGTATTTTCGTGTCTCCAACCATTACTTGATCTCATGCGAAGTGAATCAAATTGGCTGACGACCGGTATCTGTGATGCTGGGGAGCACTGAAGGAGGCTAAGATGAATGATCCACTCAGCACTTCTGGCTGAAGATTACTGTGAAAGCTTCAGCCTTATCTTTTGCACTGATGTGCTGGGTTCTTCCATCATTGAGGATGAGACATTTGTGCAGGTGCCTCCTCCATTGAGTTGTTTAAGTGTCCACCACCATTCATGACCGGATGTGGCTGGACTGCAGAGCTTGGATCTGATCCATTGCTTGTGGGTTCACTTAGCTCTGCATATCACTTGGCTGCTGATTTTGCTTGGCATGCAAGTACGTCTGTTTGGTAGCCTCACCAGGTTGATAACTCATCTTTTGGGTTAGTCTGGTGTTCTTTTGGCATGCCCTCCTACATTCTTCACTGAACCAGGACTGATCCCCTAGCTTGATGGTAATTGTTGAGTGGGGGATATGGTGGACTAAGAGATTACATATTGTGCTGGAGTACAATTCTGCTACTAATGATAGCTCGCAGACCCTCAAAAATGCCTAGTCTTGAGTTGCTAGATCTGTTCAAAGTCTGTCCCATTTAGCACGGCGATAAGGCTACACATGATACAGGTTATTTTCAACGTGCAAGCAAGACTACATCTCCACAAGGCCTATGCAGTGGTTGCTCTTACCAATACTGTCACGGACAGATGTATCTGGAGCTGGCAGATTGTTAAAGATGAGGTCAAGTATGCTTTTAGCTCCTGTTGGTTCTCTTAGCACTGGCCACAGATTCAGTCTGGCAGCAATGTCCTTTTAGGACCTGACCAGCTCGAACAGCAGGAGTGCTGTCGAGCCACTCATGGTGCTAGACAGCAAAACACCCTGCCCAGAGTACATTTTGTAACCTTGCCATCCTCATCGATTCCTTTAAGTGTTGTTCAACATGGAGGAGTACCGCTTCATCAGCTGAGGGAGGACTGTAAGTGATAGTCAGCAAACTGTTTCCTTGTCCAGATTTAACCTGAAGCCAATCGACTTCATGAGGTCCACAGTCAACGGTGAGGACTCCCAGGGCAACTCCCTCCCTCCATACCTCTGTTGTGTTTGTCCTGCCGGTGGGATAGGACTTATCCAAGGGTGGAGATGGTGGTGTCCGGGATGTTTCACATAAGGAATGATTCTGAGTGTACTAGTCTATGAGGCAGGTCTACCAATTTTGGCACTAGCCCCCCTGATGTTAGTAAGGAGGATTTTGCAGGGTCGACAGGGCTGTTTCTGCTGTTGTCTTTTCCAATGCCAGATGATCTGCCCAGTTTAATTTCTTTGAGACTTTGTCGTAATTGGTACAATTGAATGACTTGCTGGAACATTTTAGAGGGCAGTTGAGTGAACCACATTGCTGTGGGTCTGGAGTAACATGTAGGCCAGACTAGGTGAAAATGCTAGATTTCCTTCCTTAAAGGACATTAATGAAACAGATAGGCTTTTCTGACAAATGACAATGAAATTTGGTTCTTCCAGCTCTTCCCTTCCTGCATGCATTTACTCTGGAGCATATTACAGAATTAACATCTATGAGCAGATTATTCTCTGCATTCAAATCAGGATCATCCAAATTCTGTCTTGACATTAGTCAAGATTTTATTAAGGTTATGGTGCCTGAAAGCAGTGCCAGTGAAAACAGGGGAATTCAAACTGAAACTGCATGATGCTATTTTTCACGTCTTTCACTTTGAAATATGCTGTGTTTCCACCAATGATGCTTCAATTATGATGGGAAAAAAAATTAAATGGATTTGTCACCGTACTGGATAGGAGCAATTTAAAACATATTGCATATAATTTGAATAAAGTAGTCATAAAGTGGAGAGTTCAACCCCCATTACTCAGAGGCAATCCAGGTAAAAGGCCAATGTAAAACACAGGCTGTCAGTATTCAGGTGTCAAAACCCAAATGACCTGGTACTTTTTGTGCTTCTGTTTCTGATTCGTTAGTTGTTGATTTTGAACTTTATGATTCTGAGAAGATTATGAAGGACCATTTTTAAGCACTTCTGCATCTTGTAGATGACTATTCTTGTTCTTGTTTAGGGTTTATCACTGCAGCCTGAGAAATCTCACATCAAGATTAAATGCAGACTTCAAACGTGGAAGATAATTTCATAGTATGAGCATGTGCAGCTGGAGATAGCAAAAGCTACAATACTGTGATCTTGGCTGATACTCTGCAGTATTGGGAAACGTCTTTTAAGTGAGATGTTAAACACCTGTTTAGTCTAATGATTCAGTTGGATATGTAGCTCTTTTCATATTACTTGATTAAGAGCAGTGGTTTAAGTTCATATCCTGACCAATATTGTTTCCAACAGCACAGATTTCATGATATTTATCTCATCCCTTCTTGTTAGATCTCACAATACACAAGTAGCTTCAACAGTGACCACAAGCCAAATTAATCCACATACGTGAAGGACTTTGAAAGGTTTCTGAAAGACAAAACAACCCATTTGGTGAACTTCTAAAAATACCGGTTTGAACTTAAGGTAATTCTTCCTTATTTACCTTTAAATGTACTGTCCCTTCCTTCTGTCAGTGACAGATTGAGTGCAGCCTCACTGGGTCTGAGCTCTCCTCTCCATAGTGGCCCCTGTGCATCCTGATCTACGCTGAGCTCCTGCAGCTCTGCCTGAGTAGCTAGCTTCTCTCGAGACAGCTTCTTTTCTCCTTGTTTTCTGTTTCCCCAGAATCTCATGCGACCCTTCAAAGCAGCTCTATGGCCAGAAAACAAATGTTAGTCAACATGCTCAGTCAAACATGGGTCATGCAGCTATGGACATAAATTGTGAATAGGAATTATTTATTCTTGTTCAGGATCTCCATCATCTCCAGTGTTGTATTAGATAATGGTCTGAAAGAGTTAACATTTGAACTGACATCCACACAGTCTGATGATTTCACAACCTCATCAAAGTGAATCGGTTCAGATCTGGTAGTCTCCGGATGGAGTTATATGTGTATTGTCTACAATTTATAAGTGATAGTTGATATACCTAAGTATTAAGGTAACTTGTATCTTGTTAATGTTATGTAATACACTACATCACATTATCCAAGGCAAGCGTCTCTTCTGCAAAGACTTTTTCATGGCTCATCTTCCACCACAGATGACTAAATGGCTATTTAGACAAGCACTGGAAGGAGGCTTGGTGGCAGGACTTAGCGTCACCAGAAGCCACCAATGGTTGGTACCCAGGCAACAGAATATAACATGATGCCATCATAGACATCGCATTACGTTAATAACACCCACTATGTTTACTTTTGCATACAAGGTATTGCTTGAAAAAGCAGGTTATGTTTGAAATTCAAAGATAGGAAACCCTCTAGTGAGTGGTCAACTACAATAAAAATGCAATGTGCATCAATCAACCTCAGTGGCTTGTCTAAGTATCCTTATATTCACTAATGCAAGTGATGGAGATTCAAGGATCTCTGTCCAATAGCTGCATTATCACATCAAGATCATCAGTATCAATGAAATAAATGGGGAGCTTATCTTCATTCACAAATGAACAATGGGCATTGTGGCACAGTGGTAATGACCTTACCTCTGGGCCAGAAGATTCAGGTTGTCGCCTCATCTGCCCCGGAGGTGTATCCTAACATATCTGGACAATTTGATTAAAAATATCTACAACTGATCAATTCAGATCCTAAACTAAATAAGAGTATCATGCATGGCTGACAGCTGGTTGAAAATGAGGAGAGACAGTGAGGTGTAAAACTCATTCTCCAGAGAAACAGAAGAAAATCAGAGACATGAAGGAATGTTATGCTTTGATGAGAAGTTCAGGGTTTCTTTGCATCACAACACAATAACCATTATGCAGTTAAAATTATGTTGCAGAAAGTTTCAATTTTTAAAAATTAAAGTAAAATGAACCCCAACATATGGTTTCCTGACATTGCTGTCACAGCCATGGGTTTGTAACAAACCAATTACTGTATCTGCAGTCTGAATATAAATTAATACACATGATCTATCCATCACTTTTATAAAAACATGCACTTGATGTCAATGTTTGTGAGGTATCATGAAATGCAGATGAGGGGTAATTCGGTGTGTGTACTGAAAACAGCAGGGTTTCCAAATTTGGTTTATATTAATATTCATACTAAAATGATATTGGAAAAAACAAATCAATCAATCTCCACAATATTTTAAAAGTACTTTTTTGTTTCAAATTTTCTTCCCTTGACTACTAAAGACGCAGTGTGGTACATTGAACATCAGCAACTCCAAAAGTTCTAGGTTGTTACCTTTCTGAACTGAACCTAGACAGGAAGTGACTGTCGATTGAAATTGATCAGTCAATTGAAATCATATCAGCACCCAGCATGCAAGAATAAACACTTTGTACCACATGTGACCAGACAGTCATAAGCCATGACAACTGTTGCTAATTATTCTGGTCTTCAGCCCACCCATAACGTTGATTACGGCTGTAGCACAGATTTATTATTAAGTCTCATCTCTTGTTACCTGCCATCTGGGACATTACTCTCTTGAACAGGGTCCAATCTGCCCAACTCATCTTGAGACTGTGCCTTATGCAGTTTCTTCTGGTCTTCATTTCGTGTAGACTGCATCTGCAAGACAGTTTAAGCACTGTGAACCCATGCTTATCTGTTGAGCTGACAAAGTAATGTATAAAATCTGTTTATGGAGAAGACAACAAACATTTTGTAAACTAACTGGTTAACTGCATGAACAGTGAATAAAACCAGGGCAAAATGATGTTCAATTGCACTGCTGTTACAATAATATAGGACATGTCTAGCTTTGCTCATAACCCTTACAGAATTTGGGGAGGGCTGAATTCGGGGAATCGATGGCCTCGTGGTAATATCATTAGACTTTTAAGCCAGAAACTCAGCTGGTTCTGGGGACCCAGTTCAAATCCCACCAGTAAAGAGGAGAGTCTGGAATGAAGAATCTCCTGATATTGATTGTCAGAAAATCCATCTGGCTCACTAATGTCCTTTGGGAAAGGCAATTTGCCATCCCCACCTGGTCTGCCCTACATGCAGCTCCAGAGCCACAGTAATATGGTTGACTCTCAACTGCCTGAAACGGGCTAACAAGGCACTCAGTTGTATCAATTGCTACAAAGTCTCAACAAAGAAATGAAACAGATGGACCATCTGTTATCAACCTGGGCATTGGAAACGACAACGGCAAAAACAGCCCTATTGACCCTGCAAAGTCCTCCTTACTAATTTATAGGGGCTAGGGTCAAAATTGGGACAGCTGTCCCACAGATTAGTCAAAGCAACAGCCTGATACAGTCACACTCACAGAATCATACCTTACAGACAATGCTCTAAACATCACCATCACCATTCCTCAATATGTCCAATCCCACTGGCAGGACAGAACCAGTAGTGGAATACAACTGGGAGGGAGTTGTCTTGGAAGTCCTCAAAATTGACTCAGGACACCATGACGTCTCATGGCATCTGGCTAAATGTGGGCAAGGAAACCTCCTGATCACCATGTGCTGTCTTGTCTCATCTGGTAAATCAGTCCTCCTCCACATCGAACAACACTTGAAGGAAACAGTGAGTGTGGCAAGGGTGACAAGGATGCAAAATACACTCTGGTTGGGGAATTTCACTATCCACCACCGAGTGTGTCTAGGCAGCACTACTCAACTAACTGGTCGGGTCCCAAAGCACATGGTTGCTAAACTGGGTCTGTGGCATGTGGTGAGGCAACCAAGAAAACATACTTGACCTTGTCTTCACCGTGGCGCTATCACAATGAGATTGTAGACATGCTTGCCAAGCCAGTGGGTTTGGCTGCAAATGTTTCATCATCCTGCGAGGTAACATCGTCAGTGCGCCTTTGGTGAAGTGTCAGAGTTCTGTCCTGCTTGTTATTTATATGTCTCAGTATACCAACCACTCCAAGCCAGACAGAATATTTTCTTTTGGCACATAGCAAGATGGTTGTGGTTGTTGGAGGTCAGTCATCTCAGGACACCCCTGCATGAGTTCCTAAGGGTGGGGTTCTAGGCCCAAGCATCTTCAACTGCTTTATCAATAGCCCTCCCTCTATCATAAGATCGGAAGTGGGTACATTCACCAATGATTGCACAATGTTCAGCACCACTGGATTAGAATGTAAGATGGACTGACAAGTGGCATGTACCATTCCATGCCATACAAATGCCAGACAATGACCATTTCTTTTAAGAGACAATCTAACCAGTGCCCGATGCCATTTACTGAATCCCTCAGTATCCAAACCCTGAGAGTTACTGTTCACTAGAAACTCAACTGTGCTTGCTATAAAAATACAGGAACAAGAGCAAAGTTGCTGAAAAGCTCAGCAGTCTGGCAGCATCTGTAAAGGAAAAGAACAGAGTTAATGTTTCAGGTCTGGTGACCATTCCTCAGAGCTGGATAAATAAATTGT
This sequence comes from Stegostoma tigrinum, assembly GCF_030684315.1. Classification (NCBI taxonomy): domain Eukaryota; kingdom Metazoa; phylum Chordata; class Chondrichthyes; order Orectolobiformes; family Stegostomatidae; genus Stegostoma; species Stegostoma tigrinum. The sequence continues at coordinate 23,846,808 of NC_081389.1, read as the reverse complement.
GGCTAGAAGAACAGGTCAGAGGCTAGGTATATTGCATCTCCTGATTCCCTAAAACCAGTCCATCAAATACAAGGCACAAGTCAGGAGTGTTTTGAAATAGTCCCCATTTGTCTGGATGAGTGCAACTCCAACAACATTCAAGAAGCTTGACACCATCCAAGACAAAGCAGCCCACCAGAATGGCACCACACCCACATGCATCCATTCCCTCCATCACCAACACGCAATGGCAGTAGTGTGTATGATCTACAAAATGCACTGCAGAAATTCACCAAACATCCTTAGGCACCATCTTTCAAGCTCATAACCACTTCCATCCAGAAGGACAGGGCAGCAGATGCATGGGAACATCACCACCTGCAAGTTTCCCTCAAGCTACTCACCACCCTAAACTGGGAATAAATCCCGGTCCTCAAAGTTGCACAGTCAAATTCCTTCCTCAGAGACATTGTGGGCCTACCTACAGCATGTGTGTTGCAGCAGTTCAAGTAGGCAGCTCATTGCCACCTTTGCAAAGGCAGCTAGAGATGGGCCATAAATGCTGGCTGGCCACAACATCATGAGTCTATAAAAGAATTCTATGTTCAGTTGCATTGCTCATATTACCGATAAAGTAATTGGATTATAATTCAGAAAGAATTAATCTATCAAAGAAAGCTACTATTAACTACTCAGAGATAGTAGAAACTGCCTACGCTGGAGCCTGAGATAAGGTGTAGAGTTGGATGAACACAGCAGGCCAGGCAGCATCAGAGGAGCAGGAAAGTTGATGTTTCGGGTCTGGACTCTTCTTCAGAAATGGGGGAGGGGAAGGGCGCTCTGAAATATATAGAGAGAGGGGAGGCGATAATAGAAGGTGGATAGTGAAGCAGAGAGTCGGAGATAAGACGGACAGGTCAAGGAGGCGGGGATGAAACCAGTAAAGGTGAGTGTAGGTAGGGAATTGAGATGGGGACTGGTCAATGGGAAGGGAGGGGCGGGTAGGTGGGAGGGAAGATGGACTGGCCAAGGAGGCACTGGAAGAGGCCACAATGATGTCACCCGAAAACTAGAGGAACAGCACCTCGTATTCCAGCTGGAAACGCTACCACCCAATGGTCTCAATGTGGACTTTATAAGCTTCAAAACCTACCCACCCTGACCTCATCCCAAGACCAGCACCCCCTCTTGTTCCCGCCTCCTCAAATCTGCCCGTCTTTTCTCCCATCTATCCGCTCCTCCCACCTCACTACCAACCCCCAGCCCTACTTCCTACCTACACACACCTCACCTCTACTAGCCTCATCCCCACCTCCCTGACCTGTCAGTCTTCCCTCCCACCTACCTGCCCCCTTCCTCCTCACTGACCAACCTCCATCCCAACTCCCTACCTACACTAACCTTTACTGGCTTCATCCCTGCCTCCTTGACCAGCCTGTCTTCTCTCCACCTATCTGTTCCACTATCTACCTTCTATTATCGCATTCCTGTCTTTCTACCGACTTCAGAGCCTCCTTCCCCTCCCCCATTTCTGAAGAAGGGTCCAGACCCGAAATATCAGCTTTCCTGCTCCTCTGATGCTGCCTGGCCTGCTGTGTTCATCCAGCTCCACATCTTACTATTAACAACTGTTCAGTTGCATTACTTAATTGTCATTCTATGAAAATAAAGGATTAACAAACACATAAAGTAGGAGAAGATAATGCTGAAACAGGCACATTGACTCTTTGAGAGTTCATGATTCATCCAGTAAACACTATTATATAACATTTTCTAAATAAGCAACAAGGGCTTGTCCTCAGCTGTTGAAATGTGCAACAAACAAGTTGACAAAGTTTCCAGTTGTCCTCAAGAATTATTCTTCACTTGCGTGGTGACTACAGTTTCAAGAAAATATCAATTTTAGACACATTCACAACAATGTCTTTAATATGCACGATGAATCAGGGATTATTCACATTGAAAAACCACTACTGTGCACAAAATACTGCTATTACTTTACAGTCAATTGTCAATTTTGTGACTGTAAAGTAAAAATTTCATTGTATATGAAGTGTTTTTAGATATTTTTGATATATGAACAGGAGCACATTCAGATCCTTCCTACATTTAGAGGACACTTTGATCATCAAATCTGTTAAACATTCTGACAATGTAGTCAGGAAGAGCAATTAGTACTTGAAAGAGCTTGGTCAAAGTAAGTAAGCCAGATAAGAAATGATGCATAGAACTTAATGTTGAAATATTAACACTCCCACGTTTAAACACAAAAGTCAATGCAAAATTCTTCTCAGGAAACCTAATCAAGCATCGGCAAATTACCTGAGGCCGTTTGGCTAAATGTCAAAACCCGTTAATAACTGCCAATCGTTGGCAGGGAATGCAAAATAAAATATTGAACTTTGGGCAGTTTTCCTTCAAAACAACATCACAATTTGATTCCAAGATAATAAAATGTGAGGCTGGATGAACACAGCAGGCCAAGCAGCATCTCAGGAGCACAAAAGCTGACGTTTCGGGCCTAGACCCTTCATCAGAGAGGGGGATGGGGAGAGGGAACTGGAATAAATAGGGAGAGGCGGACCGAAGATGGAGAGTAAAGAAGATAGGTGGAGAGAGTATAGGTGGGGAGGTAGGGAGGGGATAGGTCAGTCCAGGGAAGGCGGACAGGTCAAGGAGGTGGGATGAGGTTAGTAGGTAGATGGGGGTGTGGCTTGGGGTGGGAGGAAGGGATGGGTGAGAGGAAGAACCGGTTAGGGAGGCAGAGACAGGATGGACTGGTTTTGGGATGCAGTGGGTGGGGGGGAAGAGCTGGGCTGGTTGTGTGGTGCAGTGGGGGGAGGGGACGAACTGGGCTGGTTTAGGGATGCAGTAGGGGAAGGGGAGATTTTGAAACTGGTCAAGTCCACATTGATACCATATGGCTGCAGGGTTCCCAAGCGGAATATGAGTTGCTGTTCCTGCAACCTTCGGGTGGCATCATTGTGGCAGTGCAGGAGGCCCATGATGGACATGTCATCTAGAGAATGGGAGGGGGAGTGGAAATGGTTTGCGACTGGGAGGTGCAGTTGTTTGTTGCGAACTGAGCGGAGGTGTTCTGCAAAGCGGTCCCCAAGCCTCCGCTTGGTTTCCCCAATGTAGAGGAAGCCGCACCGGGTACAGTGGATGCAGTATACCACATTGGCAGATGTGCAGGTGAACCTCTGCTTAATGTGGAATGTCATCTTGGGGCCTGGGATAGGGGTGAGGGAGGAGGTGTGGGGACAAATGTAGCAGTTCCTGCAGTTGCAGGGGAAGGTGCCGGGTGTGGTGGGGTTGGAGGGCAGTGTGGAGCAAACAAGGGAGTCACGGAGAGAGTGGTCTCTCCGGAAAGCAGACAGGGGAGGGGATGGAAAAATGTCTAGGGTGGTGGGGTCGGATTGTAAATGGCGGAAGTGTCGGAGGATGATGCGTTGTATCCGGAGGTTGGTAGGGTGGTGTGTGAGAAAGAGGGGGATCCTCTTAGGGCGGTTGTGGCGGGGGCGGGGTGTGAGGGATGTGTTGCGGGAAATACGGGAGACGCGGTCAAGGGCGTTCTCGATCACTGTGGGGGGAAAGTTGCGGTCCTTAAAGAACTTGGACATCTGGGATGTGCGGGAGTGGAATGTCTTATCGTGGGAGCAGATGCGGCGGAGGCGGCGGAATTGGGAATAGGGGATGGAATTTTTGCAGGAGGGTTGGTGGGAGGAGGTGTATTCTAGGTGATTCAAACAGTCAGAGAAGTTCATTGAGAATGAATATGAAAAAGTAGCAATGCAGGACAAACTCTTTAAAATTCCTACTTCTGGGAAGAACTTCATGAAGTACAAAGTATAAATCAAGAAATAATGGATATTCATGAGAACTACAGTTCTCGTAGGTGATTTTAATTTGCATATTGATTGGGCAAATCCGATATGCAAGTGCAACATGGCAGAAGAATTTACAGAGAGCATCAGGGATTGCTTCTGAGAGTAGTATGTTGCATAAGTTACAATATGCCAGGCCATTTTGAGATTGAGATAAAAGTGATGTTAGATCTTTTGAAGAGCATCAAGGTGGATAAGTCCCGAGCGCCCGATGGTATCTACCCCAGGTCATTGAGAGAGGCAAGAGAAGTGTTTTCTGGGGCCTTGACCAAAATCTTTGCATCCTTGTTAGCCACTGGAGGGGTGCCAGAGGACTGGTGAGTGGCTAATGTGGTTCCTCTGTTCAAGGAAGGAAATAGGGATAATCAAGGAAACTATAGACTGGTGAGACTCAAATTGGTGGTTGGGTATCTGGTAGGGAGAAGTCTTAGGGGTAGGATTTACGTACATTTGGAAAAGCATGATCTAGTTAGGGGCAGTCAGTACAACTTTTGTGCAAGGCAGGTGATGTCTTACTAACTTGACTGAATTTTTCGAGGAGTGACAGAGGTGATTGATGAGGGTAGAGCAGTGGATGTTTTCTACTTGGATTTTAGTAAGGCTGTCAACAATGTCCCTCATGGTAGGCTCATCCAGAAGATTAAGATGCATGGGACCCACAGTGACTTGGTTTTTGGATTTCAAAACTGCCTTTCCCATAGGAGGCAGTGGGTAGTGCTGGAAGAGTGTTTTACTGGTTGGAGGTCCATGACTATGGGTGTTCTGCAGAGATCCAAACTGGGACTTCTGCTGTTCGTGTATATATTAGATAATATATATATATGTGACTTGGTTGAAAACGTGATGGTTGGGTTGGTAAATTTGCAGGTGGCGCAAAGATCAATGGAGTTGAGGATAGTGTAGTACGCTATCAAATGATGTAATAGGACACTTCTCTTGCACAAATCAGTTGCAGATTTGTGTGGAGAAATGGCAGATAGAGTTTAATCTGGGCAGATATGAGGTGCTGCACTTTGGGAAATCAAATGTTAAGGAAAAGTAAACAGTTAATGACAGAACCCAGAACAGCATTGATACATAAAGGGATATTGGGGTTCAAGTCCATAGCTCGCTGAAATTGGCCACACTAGTAGATAGAGTGGTAAAGGAAGTATATGGCATGTTTGCCTTTATTACTGGGGCATCGAATACAATAGTCGGGATGTGATGTTGCAGCTCTATAAGATTTTGGTTAGGCTGCATTCATAAGTATTGCATTCAATTCCAGTTGCCACATTACAGGAAGGAGGTGGAGGCTCTGAAGCAGGTGCTGAAGTGGTTTACCAGGATGTTGCCTGGGTTACAGGGTATGAGCTATAAGGGGAGGCTAGAAAAACTAGGACTGTTTTCTCCGACACGGTGAAGGCTGAGGGGAGCCTTGATAGAAGTCTATAAAATTATGAGATGCATAGATAGGTTGACAGTGAGGATCATTTTCCTCAGAGTTGAAATGTCGAATGCGAAGGGGCATGCGTTTAAGGTAAGAGGGAGAAAGTTCAAAGGAGATGTGAACAGCAAATTTTTATTTTTACAGAGAGTGGTAGGCATCTGGAACACATTGCCAGGGTGGTGGTGGAGGCAGAAATAACAGGGGCATTTAAAGAGCTTTTAAATAAGCACATGAATACGCAAAGAATGGAGGGATATGGACCAAGGGCGGGCAGAAGACATTTGTTTAATATGGCATTATGTTCAGCACAACATTGTGGGCCGAAGGGCCAGTTCCTATGCTGTGCTCTTTCATGTTCTAAGCTATTTTAGATGTAATAATACAATTAGGTAGGATTAAGAGATCTCATAGTTAATGATCCTCTGGACAACAGCTATCACATCATAGTCAAATTTCAAACTCAGCGCAAGGACAAGCCACTCGCGTCTCAACTTCAGTAAAGGTAACTGCAGAGGTATGAAGAAAGACGTGCTTAAAGTAGGCTAGAAAAATAGACGAATAGCAAAACAGTGCCTGACCAGAGGTAAGCAATTAGGCAGATATGTCATAACAATCAACATAAATTTGTTTCAGTCAAAAAAGGTTTTTGAGAAGGATCGATCTCCCAAGGTCCACACAAGCAGTCAAAGACGGCATTCATTAAAAACTAAGGCATGCAGAGCAGCAAAAAAAGTGGTAGGTCGGAAGATTTGGATTTTTTTTTCAGGAACCAACAGATGATAAGAAGATAACTGAGAGGGAGAAATTGATTATGAGAAAGTAAATTGGCAAGAAATATAAAGACAAAAAAAACTAAGAGATTCTATCAGAGCATTTAAAAAGAAAAAGAGCAGGTAAAGTAAGTGTGGGACCTTTGGAGGATATGGCTGGGGATTGAGAATGTGGAACAGGGAAATGGCAGATAATTTAAATCAATATTTTGTATCAGTCTTCACAGTGAAAGATCCTTCTCAAAGAGACTGATAAGCTAGACACTAATGGAGGAAAAGTATAGCAACTATCTGTATCATAAGGAACAGAGCATTTTGATAAACAAATGGGATTACGAGGCAAACAAGTTTCAATGACCAGATGGCCTCTATCCAAGGGTCTTGCACAAAAAGTTCCAGTGCTCACTAGATTGTAGGACGGTTCCAGTGGATTGGAAAACCAATAATATTATTGACTTGGTCAAGTAGGGTGGGAATCAGAGAGCAGGAAATTATGGGCCAGTTAGCCTAACATCTATCTCTGGGGAAATGTTAGGGTTCATTAAGAAAGAAACAGCAGGACATTCAGAAAAGCTTAATGGAATCAACCAAAGTCAATACAGTTTTCTGAAAGGAAATCATATTTGATAATTTTTCTAGTGCTCTTTGAGGAAACAAGCACATTTGACAAAAGGGAATCAGCAGACATAGTGTAGATTTCCAGAAGGCTTTGATGAGGTGCCCAAAAAAAAGCGCACAATAAAGGAACTCTCAATATTATAGGCTCCACATTAGCATGGATTGGAGATTGATTAACATAGAGAAGACTGAGGCAGGGTTAATGGACCTTCTCAGGTTGGAAAGATCTAACTAATGAATTGCCACAGGCATCAGTCCCAGTGCCTCAATTATTTACTATCTATATCAATGGCTTGGCAGAGGGATGCGGAGATACAAGTGCAATCGATACAAATTTGCTTGATTATATAAAAATAGCTGCGAAGGTATGTTGTGATAAGACCATCAGGAATCTGCAAGAGGTGATAGGTTGAGTATTGGGCAAAAACATGCAAGATAAAGTTTGATGCAAGAAAATGGGAGATCACATACTTTGGTAGGAAGAACCAAAAGGCAGGCTATTACTTTAGTGGAAAGAGACTCCAGAAAACACAGAGCAGCGAGATCTGGACTTTCTATTGCATGGAACTCTCATATGTTCTTGTATTCTTATAAGTGTTGTTGCTTTCGTAAGATCATAAGATATACAAGCAGAATTAAGCCATTCAACCATGACTGATGTTCCTCAACCCCATAACCCTTGAACAAAAACAGGAAGTTGTTGAAAAAGCTCAGCCGGTCTGGCAGCATCTGTAAAGAAAAAAATCAGAGTTAACATTTCAGGTGAGGTGACCCTTCCTCAGAACTGATGGCAGCTAGGAAAATGTCAGTTTATATGCAGAAGATAGGGAGGGGGACAAGGTGGGGAGTAAATTACAGATGGGGATAGAGGCCAAAGAGAGGGAAGAGCAGTTGGATAGACAAAGGAGTTGATAACAATCTGGCTAGGAAGCTGAACTGTTAATTGCTGTTAATAGGAACTGTTAGTGAGTAACAATAGTTAGCGTGCAATGGCAGACAAAGTGATAATAAGGCCTGGTGTGTGGGGAAGAGGGCTAGGACGTGGGAGAGTTTAGGCCCTAAAATTACTGAATTGAGAGAGTCCAGAGGGCTGCACGGTCCCCAAGTGGAAAATGAGAACATAGATGTTCTGCAATGCGATAACCCAGTCTATGCTTCATATTTCCAATGTAAGGAGGCCACATTGTGAGCAATGAATACAGTAGATTAGATTCTGGGAAATGTTGCTTTACCTGGAAGGTATGTTTGGGCCCTTGAATACTGGTGGGGGGTAAATGGGCAGGTGTTACACTTTTGCCGGTTGCAGGGGAAAGTGCCATGGAGGGAGATCCTTTACCAATCAAAAACCTATTTCTGTCTCAAATACACTCAATGACCTGGCCCCCACAACCCTTTGTGGCAATGAGTTCCTCAGATTATCTAGCCACTGTCTGTTCAAATTCCTCATTTCAGTTCTAAATGGTCACCCCTTCACTCTGAGGCTGCAAACTTGGCTCCTAGTCTCTCCTCCCAATGGAAACATCTCCATGTCCATTCAATCCAGGCCTTTCAGTATTCTGTAAGCTTCAATAAGATCCCCCTATATCTTTCTAAACTCCATTCAGTACAGACCCAGAGTCCTCAACCACTCCTCATATGACAAGCCCTTCTTCCCTGGGGATCATTCTTGTAAGCCTCCTCTGAATCCCCTCTAATGCCAGCACATCCATTCTAGATACGGGACCCAAAACTGCTCAGTATATTCCAAATGCAGCCTGACCAGGGCCTTATAGAGCCTCAGCAGAACATCTCTGTTCTTGTATTCTAGCCCTTTTGAGATGAATGCTAACATTTCATTTGACTTCTTAACTGCCAAGTGATCCAGTATTTTAAACTTGAGAGTCCTGAGGTAGGACTCCCAAGTCCCTTTGTGATTCAGATTTTTGAAGCTTACCTTCATTTAGAAAATAGTCTATGCTTCTATTCTTTCTCACACTTTCCCACACTGTATTTCATCTGCCACTTCTTTACCCACTCATCTAGTGTTTCCAAGTCTTTCTGCACCCTCCTTGACTCTCCACCTATCTTTGTATCATCTGTAAACTTCGTAACAATGTCTTCAGTTTCTTTGTTCAGGTCATTAATGCATAACATGAGTAGTTGTGGTCACAACACAGACCTCAGCAGAACTCCACAGGCTGCCATCCTGAAAAACACCCCCTTATCCATACTTTCTGCCTTCTGCCAGTCAGCCGATTCTTTATCCACGTTAGTATGTTGCCCCGAACACCAGTCTTACCTTATTTATCAGCCCCTTGTGCATCGCTTTGCCAAAGACCTTCTAGAAATCCAAGCAGATTAGGTCCACCGGCTCTCCTTTGTCTAACTTGCTCATTACCTCCTCAAACAGTTCTAGTAAATTGTTCAAACATGATCTCCCCTTGATGACTGATTCCTATTTTACCATGTTCTTTGAGCATTCAGCAATCTCATCCTCAATAATGAATTCTAAAATATTACCTATGACTGACGTCAGGCTAACCAGCCTACAGTTTCCTGTCTCCTGTCTCCGTTGCTTCTTAGCAGGGATTTTATTCCAGTCCTCTGGGGCCCTTTCTGGCTCTAATTAATCCTGAAAGATCACCACCACAACCTCTACAATCTCCTCAGCTATATCCTTCAGAACTCTGGGAGGAGTCCATCTGATCTGGATGAATTATCCACCTTCAGACCTTTCAGCTTTCCCAGCATCTTCTCCTTAGTGGTGACCACTACACTCACCTCTGTCCCTGGTCTTTTGAAGTTCTGATATGTAGCTGTGAGAACAGTCAGTTTCTTTGCCATTTTTTGTTCCCCATTACTATTTCACCAGCCTCATCTCCCAGCAGTCCAAAGACCATTCTGAACTCTCAGATGTTATAGAGTCATACAGCATGGAAACAGACCCTGTGGTCCAAACAGACCATGCTGAACATAATACCAAATTAAATTAGTCCCACCTACCTGCTCCTGGCCTATATCAGTCCAAAGCTTTCCTAATCATACATCCATCCAAATGTCTTTTAAACATTACATTGTACACGCATCCACCATTTCATCAGGAAGTTCATTCCACATGCAAACCACCCTTTGTGTAAAATGCTTGCCGCTCACGTGTTTTTTTAAATCTCTCTGCTCTCACCTTAAAATGTGCCCCCTTGTCTTGAAATTGCCCATCTTAGGGAAAAGCTGGCTACTATTAACTCTAGCTATATCTCTCATGATATTATAAGCTTCCATCAGGTCATCTGTCAACCTCCTATGCTACAGTGAAAAAGCCTATCAAGCTTTTCCTTATAATTCAAACCTTCCATGTCCCACAACATCTTGGAAAATCTCTTCTGAACCCTCTCCAGCTTGCTAATATCCCTCCTATAACTCAGTGACCAGAATTGGACACAATATTCCAGAAGAGTCCTTGCTAATGTCCCGTGCAACCTCAACATAATGTCCCAATTCCTATACTCAAAGGGCTGAGCAATGAAGGCAAACATGCTAAACTTATTCTTTCGTTCTTGTGTATAGCTCATCATTTTTTAAATGATGCCTGAGGAGATTTAATACTTGTTTCCTTAGAACATACTTAACACTCGATATATACACTATGAGCAATGACTGACTTAGAAATTTATTACCTGTTCTGTCTTCATTGATTAACATATGCACAATTATTTTAGTACACCTAGAATTTCTTTGCTGCCTCAACCAACTACCATTCAACCTTAATATAATCTGGAAAGATCATATTAACTTCTAACATGTTACACGACATCAAACTTTAGCAACAAAGTCCCTCTCTCACTTAACAGTCTTGTTCTTACATTTACTGCTGAGTCACATTGTTTGCTAAGCAAAGCTTGCATTATCAAATCTTCTACATCGTTATTTTTCATCAACTTCAATTGGTAAGTGTGAAAGCTTTTCATTCTTTGAAATTATAAGGAAAGTCAATTAGCGAAATGTTTACGGCTTCTTACAGAAACAAAGGCAGCTTTAGTCATGGATTAAAGGCATAGTTAAACCACATTCTCCTCTGACAAAGCATGAGAATTTCCTTTTACCAGAGATACTGCAGTACTGAGGCTGCAAGATAACTAGCTCTTTAAAAGAAAAAGTAATTCAATTTTTTGACTTAAGACATTTTTCTTCTCAACAGTATAACTGTGTCAAATCTTACCATTGACTGCAAAAAGAATCAACGATATGTAGCAGAGTCTACTTTTGTCTAAGGTGAACATGACTGACACACACACAAATGCTTGATGCATAGAAACTCAATGTTTAAAAAAATGTCTGTCTGCAGCCCACAAATATATTTATGCTAATTTAGATGCTGGCAGAGAGAAAGTCATCAGAAAAGCATGTAGCACTACAATGGTTAGCACAAATCTAGCTACTAAAAGGATTTTGACTTTCCTGCTTGTGGGTTTTGGTTGAAGCTCAATAATTAGGAAGCATAATTCTAAAGTGAAAGACAGGAGGTTGACAGGAGATTTGAGGAAAACCTTTTTCACCAGAGGGTAGTGGGATCTGGAATGCACTGGCTGTGAGGATAGTTGCGGCTGGAAACCTCACAACCTTCAAAAAGTACTTGGCTAAGCACATGAAGTGCCATAACATTCAAGGCTATGGGTTTACTGTGGGAAAATGGGAGTACTGTAGATAGCATATTTTTGGCAGTACAGACCTGACAGGTTAATGACCCTACCCTCCCTCGACCTCTTCATCTCCAACTGCCGTCGAGACATTAACCGCCTCAACCTCTCCACCCCTCTCACCCACTCCAACCTCTCCCCCGCAGAACGGGCAGCCCTCCGCTCCCTCCACTCCAACCCCAACCTCACCATCAAACCCGCAGACAAGGGTGGCGCAGTGGTAGTATGGCGCACTGACCTCTACATCGCCGAGGCCAGACGCCAACTCTCCGACACCACCTCCTACCGCCTCCTCGATCATGACCCCACACCCGCGCACCAAACCATCATCTCCAACACCATTCACGACCTCATCACCTCAGGGGACCTCCCACCCACAGCCTCCAACCTCATTGTTCCCCAACCCCGCACGGCCCATTTCTATCTCCTTCCCAAAATCCACAAACCTGCCTGCCCTGGTCGACCCATCGTCTCAGCCTGCTCCTGCCCCACCGAACTCATCTCCACCTATCTGGACTCCATTTTCTCCCCTTTGGTCCAGGAACTCCCCACCTACGTCCGTGGCACCACCCACGCCCTCCACCTCCTCCAGGACTTCCAATTCCCTGGCCCCCAACACCTCATATTCACCATGGACGTCCAGTCCCTGTACACCTGCATTCTGCATGGAGATGGCCTCAAGGCCCTCCGCTTCTTCCTGTCCCGCAGGCCCGACCAGTCCCCCTCCACCGACACTCTCATCCGCCTAGATGAACTCGTCCTCACACTCAACAACTTCTCTTTTGGATCCTCCCACTTCCTACAGACTAAAGGGGTGGCCATGGGCACCCGAATGGGCGCCAGCTATGCCTGCCTCTTTGTAGGTTACGTGGAACAGTCCCTCTTCCGCACCTACACAGGCCCCAAACCCCACCTCTTCCTCCGGTACATTGATGACTGTATCGGCGCCGCCTCTTGCTCCCCAAAGGAGCTCGAACAGTTCATCCACTTCACCAACACCTTCCACCCCAACCTTCAGTTCACCTGGGCCATCTCCAGCACATCCCTCACCTTCCTGGACCTCTCAGTCTCCATCTCAGGCAACCAGCTTGTAACTGATGTCCATTTCAAGCCCACCGACTCCCACAGCTACCTAAAATACACCTCCTCCCACCCACCCTCCTGCAAAACTTCCATCCCCTATTCCCAATTCCTCCGCCTCCGCCGCATCTGCTCCCACGAAAAGACATTCCACTCCCGCACATCCCAGATGTCCAAGTTCTTTAAGGACCGCAACTTTCCCCCCACAGTGATCGAGAACGCCCTTGACCGCGTCTCCCGTATTTCCCGCAACACATCCCTCACACCCCGCCCCCGCCACAACCGCCCTAAGAGGATCCCCCTCGTTCTCACACACCACCCTACCAACCTCCGGATACAACGCATCATCCTCCGACACTTCTGCCATTTACAATCCGACCCCACCACCCTAGACATTTTTCCATCCCCTCCCCTGTCTGCTTTCCGGAGAGACCACTCTCTCCGTGACTCCTTTGTTCGCTCCACACTGCCCTCCAACCCCACCACACCCGGCACCTTCCCCTGCATCTGCAGGAAATGCTACACTTGTCCCCACACCTCCTCCCTCACCCCCATCCCAGGCCCCAAGATGACGTTCCACATTAAGCAGAGGTTCACCTGCACATCTGCCAATGTGGTATACTGCATCCACTGTACCCGGTGCGGCTTCCTCTACATTGGGGAAACCAAGCGGAGGCTTGGGGACCGCTTTGCAGAACACCTCCGCTCAGTTCGCAACAAACAACTGCACCTCCCAGTCGCAAACCATTTCCACTCCCCCTCCCATTCTCTAGATGACATGTCCATCATGGGCCTCCTGCACTGCCACAATGATGCCACCCGAAGGTTGCAGGAACAGCAACTCATATTCCGCTTGGGAACCCTGCAGCCATATGGTATCAATGTGGACTTGACCAGTTTCAAAATCTCCCCTTCCCCTACTGCATCCCTAAACCAGCCCAGTTCGTCCCCTCCCCCCACTGCACCACACAACCAGCCCAGCTCTTCCCCCCCACCCACTGCATCCCAAAACCAGTCCAACCTGTCTCTGCCTCCCTAACCGGTTCTTCCTCTCACCCATCCCATCCTCCCACCCCAAGCCACACCCCCATCTACCTACTAACCTCATCCCACCTCCTTGACCTGTCCGTCTTCCCTGGACTGACCTATCCCCTCCCTACCTCCCCACCTATACTCTCTCCACCTATCTTCTTTACTCTCCATCTTCGGTCCGCCTCCCCCTCTCTCCCTATTTATTCCAGTTCCCTCTCCCCATCCCCCTCTCTGATGAAGGGTCTAGGCCTGAAACGTCAGCTTTTGTGCTCCTGAGATGCTGCTTGGCCTGCTGTGTTCATCCAGCCTCACATTTTGTTATCCAGGTTAATGACCCTATTCTGTACATTACGGTTCTATGAACTCATATGTTCTAGGATTGCTTTGATCAGTTTTGAATGCACATTTAATTCAAGACAACATTATGAAGCAAAGCTCTGCTCTCCTGAGCTTTTGGTAATAATTAAAACCCTGGGATACTGAAATACCTCCATGGCAGGCAGACATAACACTGAACATGGCAGAGAAACGCATAAAGCAGTGAGTGCCAGATTACATTTAGGTTTGTACTGAGTTAGGTGAGCCCAGCATGGACAATAGGGGAATTAGCATAATCTTAAACTGTGAAGACCAACTGCAACTACCGCCCCTGATCACTCTCAAGACCCTAACTGGAAATTAACAGTGTGCACATGCGTGTATGCATTAACCCTAAAACAAATAACTTGGGCCTAATTTATTACTCAGTGCTGCTGGTTTCTGCTGAGATTAATTTCATAATCAGTCCCAGGCTCAGATATTATAACGTTCAGAACAAAGCGTTGGTTGGAGTAAAATTAAGTCTCAATACATACTTTTAAACAAAACTGAAGATTAAAATAACAATCTCTTTTCAGGGAAACATCTGTTTTCTCACTGCACTCCTATAAAACGTGCACAGATTGTTAAACCTCACTGAATGAGCAAACAACAATAGTGACACTCCACAAGGTGATGGGACGAAAAGACGCAACTGGTACATGTAAAGTCCTGTAGGTGGCAGTGTCTCATTAAAATCATCTTAAGATAAGTCCAAACACAGCTGTCAGGATACTATAATTCGGCTATCATGACAGAAAATTAGATTCAAGTTACTTAAATAGAAATTCGTTGAAATTGAAATGTGAACAGCACATAATAATGAATAGGTTATATTGCCACGAGACAATTTTATGCAGACTAGAAGTAACTAGTCAGTGTCAAGCACAACCACACATTGCAAGACAACAAACCTCAAGTTGACAAACACAAGTTGGGATGATTATCTGCGATACTGGAGGTCAGATAAAGATTGCAAGAGATGTTTGAATAAACAATGATGGATTATAAAATAAAATCCTTGATGCAACAATAACACTTTGCAAGAAGTCACTTTATGACCTTCAGGTTGCAAATTAAAGCTTCAATGATAGTGAAAAATACCTAATCAAAGTAGCTTTGCATACAATTAACAGAGGTGCATGCAGCTAAAGTTAACATTCCAAACTTAGTCAAGATAAAATTAAAACACAATTATCCTCTTTTACAAATTTGCAAAATGCATTGCAAAAGTAAAATGTCATGGGAAAAAAAATTATACCGCTGTGCTGTTAATAAACCCACAAGTTAGAACCGATTGAGATTCAGGTGTTAAAAGTGAAAGAGTTGAAACAGTTGTGTAAGTACAAACCTAACAGTACAGTTAGCAAAGATAGGTCATGCAATAATTTGCCAAATCAAGTCAACTGCAAGGAATTGAATAATGCAAATGCTGGGCACAAGGCAGTAGTAGAGGATAGTCAAAAAGATTGGTTTAGCAATAGATTGGCCATACCCAATCAGAAACAGTGTGACCAGATCTCCTAGAGTTTGAAAGAGATTTCCAGTGTAGGACAATGGTGATCTAAGTCCCAAATATATGGTTGTTTTAAAAGGAAACACTCAAAACACGTTCAAAAGTACTTTACTCAATATGTTCATAATTTACTTTTCAATTTTATTTTCCTCTCCTGAAAATGTTGTCAGGGAAATGCCATTGCTGCAGTACTCCTGTGGCTTACTCTGTTCTTTAGTTGAGTACAGACAGCTACTTTTGATTCATATTTCACCAACATGGGTCATAACAGTCAGATTTATTTCAACCTTCAACACATACTCGAGTAAGAGGACTTTTTCTTTGTCCCAGATTTCATTCCAAATTTAGACTCAGTTACTATCTTAACTGGGATGTTACAACTGGCCTCAGTATTTTCATTCGGGGTGCTAACGGCAGGTATGGAACTGCCTGCAAAAAGTGAGTGCCTTCTAAAGATGAAGGTAAGACAAGGGACATGTAGACATATTTTTATGCAAGTTTGGACTATTGAACTAACAAAATCTTCACTAATTTTCAGACATCAGAATAAACACATAAAACTGTGCAGTTGACACCACAAATTATAGCGGTACAGAAATTGACAAGATGACTATGTGACAAAAGGCAACCTGGTCACTCCTAGTCATTTGGCTACTGAATTCAGTAATTTCTCATAAAATGGCAGGCAAGTCTACAACTCATTATTTAAAAATCCCTCAGCTTAACTAGCCAGATGGCTCTTTGCAATGTAGTGTGAAGCCAACTGCATAGGTTCAATTCCCAAAATGGCTGAGGTTACCACAAAGGACTTCTTAACCTCTCCCCTCAGCTGAGGATTGGTGACCCTCAGGTTAAACTACCACCAGTCATCTCTAATGACAGCAGCCACACTATGGTCCTCTGGGACTACAGCAATTTGACTCCATTGTTATAGTACAGTTGGCACGAAATTCATAATATGCCTTAATTTGCTACATTATAAACAAGCTTTAACTTGCTAAGTATTCTCATTTTCAACATTCCATACAACGAATGTTAAATACAGAAAACAGATTGGATAACTTTTGCTGAAGTTAGGAGATATAATTGTCAATGGCAGTTGGATACAGCAGCAAAACTAACTGCAAAAAAAAATGCAGTGATTTATAGAAAGGTGCCATCCTTATGCATTGAGTGTTACCTTCTAAAATCTGAAAGGCAGGGAGGTTAAGCAGTTCCAGATGTCAGTATCACTTTCTACCCCATATTAAGGGTTAGGTAAGAGATGCTTCCAGATTTGACACACCCAATTGGCCAGATTTTATTTACCATTTCTGAGTCACTGTAACAGGCCTGTCCGGCACTGTCCTTGGGCCTCAGCTCAGGCCTAGGTTGGTCGGGAGAGAGAGGGGGCTCAACGAAGGGGCCATCATACTCCTCTTCCTCAGACTCTCCCTCCCCTTCAGCGTTACAGCCTCTAGTCAAGAAATCAGAGCGGGTCCGCGCCATGCGGGCTTTCTTTTTGTGCGCTGGTCTTGCAACCTGATTGACCGAATAACATAAACACATCAAAATACAAGAAAAATTCTCAAATGACATGATCACTCAGCCCGAGTCCTAAAGATGACTACTTTGCAATAACAAACCATCCTCGTCTACAAAGGCATAGCTAAGAACCAACAAAGCAATGATTAAAAAAAGAAAAGCGCGATTTAGGAGTGAAGAATGTAACAGCAGGAATTTCAAAATACCTTCTGTGTATTTAATTAAAATATACTAGGTCCCTTGTAAATAGTGACATCATGCTTGTGCGGTATTCAACTGTACTGGCCACAAGTTTTCAAGCTTGAGATCCAGTTTTAACTTAATCAGTGAGGGTTCCTGCCTATGGTTACTTTCCAGTGGCTCCTGTTAGAAAGTGCAACATTGAATGCCGGATGAAAGACTGCCAGATCCAAGATTGTGCTTGGATGTGACATTCCCACAATCAGACTGTAAACGACCGAGGTCCTTGCTCACTTGAGGAAAACAATTACTTTGATGAGATACTCGAGAGCAGTTGATGATGTGGAATGACAACCTTAAGTAAATAGCATATTTGGCAAATGGGAAAGATAAAACATACATGGAAGAAATAGAAGATTGAGGCATTTTATGCTTGTGATACCACGTCTATAAACGGCAAAGTGCAAATATTGGCTGTAAGTTTTGACTGGAGCGCAGCAGACTGACTTTAAATAATCCCCGTTCACAAGCACTCATTCTTCAGAAACTACTTGATTCCGGTTCTCCATACTGGTCTCTTTCACAAATTACTAAGGAGATATGATTAAATTGCTTACATGAGTTAATTTTAATCGTGATGTTGTAGCCATCTTTTCTCTGAAAGTTTGACCTTCTTGGGAAAATTCAGATTTTTCCAGATTCACAGAATCTTTGTCAAACCTGTGAAATGCAGTAGTAAAAATAAGCAAAATTCATCTGTGTCATGGTAGATTTTTCATGATTTAGAAGCAAACATAATTTAAGACTTTTCAATAGCCCAGTGGATATATGTACAAAGAACACTGTAGTCCTGAACAACACAGACGAAGATTCAGTTCCTGCGTAATCTGTGGGACAATTTGGGCAGACAATTTTCATCATCATCCCAGTTGATGGGAGCAGAGACACAGTTCCTGCTCCTGATCTCTATCCAATGACCTAGCTCATACAGATCATCAAACTAAGCAAATGATCAAAAGTGGCAACATTGCAAATCCCCACCTTTCGGAACAGAAATTAAACTAAAGTCCCATCTCCCTTCAGAGGAGGTTCTAAAAAAACCCCCATCTCAATAGTCAAAGAAGCAGACAGTTCTGCCATTGTCTAGGCTAACATTTATCCTTCAACTGCAGTAACAACAGATTATCTCATCTTGTATTTCATGAGCTAGTTGTGGGACCTTTCGGTTGTAGTTTCATAAACTACAACAGTGACTACACTTTCAAAGTATTCAACCTGGTGTGAAGTAGTTTTGTTTGTTCTGATATCTTGAAAGGTATTGTACAAGTCATAAGAACGTGATTATGTTTGGTTGCAAAAGCACCACCAACATTCTTCCCCAGCCTCACATCAAAAACTATTAATTTGACATGGTGTCAGAGGAATGCCAGCACCCTGACAAGAATGAACAGCAGAAAGAGTATTTCTCTAACTTAATAATATCTCTTCAGCACAATACTCAACTCCATGTTCAGGATTCCTTTACAAAGTACCCTCCTCGTCCATTAACCTCTAAGTCAACATTCCACAGTTAGACAAAGGTATTCAGTAGATGGAGATAATGTCACTGAGAAATGCTTTTCTTTATTAAAAAGTTGTGACTCATCATTTTACCTATTTTGTGCTATAAACAATTCATTAACCAATACTCATACAACAACAATCACTGAATAGTTTACTTGATAAACCAAGTCGTCTAAACACACAAATCAGCAGGTTAGAATTCCAAAACTAGGGATGATTATCATTAGGTTTCTGTTCATGGAGTTCTGAATGATCTGAGTATTTAGGAAAAACCACATAACATTGCCACATCAACCAATCTTCAGGAATTCTACCTGTTGACGCTGAACTGATACCTTTTTCTAGTAGTCAGATAAGCTATTAGGTAGCTGTACATTCATATTGAATATTGGCAAACAAGGAACTAGTAAGGAGTTTTAAAAAAACCCTTCTGGTACCATTTCAGACATGTTATCAACCTAATTCTGAATTGAACAAAATCCCTGAAACTTTGTGGCATCTCAAAACCCTCAAAGCTCTCAAGAAATTATATAATGACAAACTGGATACGTTCCTTATTCATGAGTTTAGTTTTAAGAGGAGAATTTGGCTACCAACAACTCCGTATTAATTCTGCAAATCTAATTTAACCCCACGCTCTCTGTAACATGTTTTTACCTACTTCTGCAGAATTCTACCCAATACGGCAGTTCACTTTACATCTCTGACTTCTGATAGTCTCCAGTTTCACTTCATTCTCTCGGTTTCTTCATTTCTGTTAAAGCTCCATATTACACAGCTCCTGCCACTATCACTGCCTCCATCAGATTCACTACTTCTGCAAAAATGCAGTGCCACATTTCTATTCCTCTCTCTCCTTACAACTAATTCTGGACGGCTGTATCTCCATACTTCCACTGCATGCAAATTTTCCTTTCTTTGTAATTTCATATGACTGCAATTTATGCCTTTGACTGTGTACTCGACTGTTGTTTTCCCTTATCAGAGGTGACATGGAACCAGATTACAAATAAAGCAGTATTAAAAAGCCACACAAAACATGAATACGACATCTGTTTTGATCTTGCATAATCCTGTGTTTTTAAGAACATTGGCTACAATGCAGTAACATATAGGCAATATATTCAACAATGCTCTACATTAAAGAAAAAGTGCTGGAAAAACACAGATCAGGCTGGATCAGAGGGCAAATAATCAAGAGTTAACATGTTGAGTTGAAAATTAGTCAAAGGGACCACAAAAGTTGGACACTGCTATAAACTGAGGATGTACCAATAAAGCATTTTTCTCTAGAACTTGAAGATAAGAGGAATTGTGCAGTGTGCACTTTAGCTACAAAAGTCAATATCAATTTTCAGAGCAGTGAGATTGATAATTTGAGAGAAACAGTGTGGCACCTGGAGTCTTTGAGTTAAGGAAAAATTGCCTAATGACAACATTTGGATTGGTCTAGTTGCACAGTGCAGTGTAGTCAAAGTCACACACTTTTCAAGAGTGACAGGACAAAAAAAGACTAGACTCTAAAGAAAATATTCTCATGTAAGAAAAGACATAGGTCCACTCATTCAGCTACTGAATTGAAGATCAATCATTGTTCTATAGATTGAATTTTAAACACATAATAATGATCTTCTTGTTAATGACGAAATGTGATGTGAATTATTTTTTACTTTAATAGTAGTCTGTCAGGCATGCTGATTATCTTGGTGGCTTGATTGGGTGACTACACAATTACATTTGTGACATTTGGAATAGTGGAGTTGGATTATCAGTGCATTTTCCTCTCCCAAGATCCTGTCAGATCTATTAAGTTTTTCAAGCATTTCCTATTTTTAATTAAGATTTAGAGAATGCAAATTATTCTGTTTTATTCTCCATCTTAAGAAAAACCAAAAGAAACAGGAGCAGGAGTAAGCCATTCAAGCCCACTCTATTGTGTAGTGAGATCACAGATACTCTACTATTTTAAGGCCATTTTCCTGCAGCGCCAATCTCAGTCCTGAACATACTCAATCACTGAACTTCCACAGCCATCTAAGGTAGATAATACCAACAATTTATTACCGAAGTGAAGAACTTCTTTCTCTTTGCACCATAAATAGTTTGCCCCTTTTTTTGAGACTGTGTCCCTGGTCTTAGATTCCCTAGACAGACGTAAAAATCCTTTCTGCATCAAGCCTGTTGATTGTGTAAGAATCATGTTTGAATGAGAGCATCTCTCATTTTTCTAAACTCCAAAGAATATAGGCTTAAATCTACTTCATATTTCCTCACAAGACAATCCCAACACCCTAGGGAATCAAAGATTACAAAGTGTGGGGCTGGATGAACACAGCAAGCCAAGCAGCATCTTAGGAGCACAAAACCTGACGTTTCAGGCCTAGACCCTTCATCAGAAAATCACCTTTTCTGATGAAGGGTCTAGGCCCGAAACGTTTAGCTTTTGTGCTCCTAAGATGCTGCTTGGCCTGCTCTGTTCATCCAGCCACACACTTTGTTATCTTGGATTCTCCAGCATCTGCAGTTCCCATCATCTCTGACCCTAGGGAATCAGTTTGATGAACCTTCATCGCACTGCCTCAATGGCAAGTGCAAAAACCGAAGTTGCTGGGAAAGCTCAGCAGGTCTGGCAACATCTATGAAGGAGAAAACAGAGTTAACGTTTCAGGTCCAGTGACCCTTTCTCAGAACTGGTTCACAGTTCTCCTTCACAGACGTTGCCAGACCTGCTGAGCTCTTCCAGCAACTTTGGTTTTTGTTACTGATTTACAGCATCCACAGTTCTTTCAGTCTCTACGGCAAGTATATCTTTCCACACATAAGGAGGCCAAAACTGCACACAACTCCAAATGCTGAGTCATCAAGGCCATCTATCACTTCAAGACATCTTCATTCTTAAACTCATATCCTCTTGTACTGAAGACTAACATATGTTTTGCCTTAATACCTATCTGCTAATTTTCAATGATTCAAGAACAGGATACCTAAAATTCCTGCGAAGGTCAATAATTCCCAGTTCCCTGCTGAACAGCCAGCTCCTGTTCTTATTTCTTACGCTTTTAACATTTCAGAAACATTCAGTATTTCAATTTTTCTAATGAAGTGGATAACCTCACACATCTGAATGTTGTATTCCAAATTTTGGAATTGGCAATTTTTTGTTCACTTACTTAACCTCTCCAAATTCCCTGGAAGTGTTTTAGCATCACCTTCATAACTCCTAATCTGTGCACTGGCCTTTCTAGGGGGAGTAAATAATTTATTATAAATTTAACCTGATGTGGATCAAGAATTAAATCTGTTAACTATCAATATTAATTACTTGCACCTAGTTATTTTTTGTCAACTGCAAACTTGAAAGCATTACCCTTAATCCTCACATGCAAATGCATCATCGATATAGATTGTGAATACATGGGACCCAAGCACTAATCCTTTTGGTGCTACAGAATCCCAGATTGTCATTCTGAATGTGACCCATTTAATCCTTCTCAGTTTTCTGTTCATCAACCAGTTCTCAATTCATGCCAATACATTTCCCTTAATTCACATGCTGTAATTTTGTTTACTAACCTCTTGCGTAGATACTTATCAGAAGTTTTCTGAAAATGTAATGAACTCACATCCACCAGTTCCCTGTTACCTATTCTGATAGTTATAGTCTCAAAAAACTCCCAAAAGCTTTGTCAAACATGATTCCTCTTTCATAAATCCAAGCTGATATTTGGCAGCAACTTGTTTTCACAAGTCCTGAGATTCTTTTATTTCTGAAAGGTTTTAGTATTTTCCTCCATGAAGGCAGACACAAAGTATTTCTTTAGCTTCTCTGCCATTTCTCTATTCCCGACTATATATTCTCTTCTTGGAATGAATTCAGACTGGTTTTTGCTAATCTTTTCGTTTTACAGACCTACAGAAGCTCTTATGACTCATTTTTATATTTTTCATTTAATCTTTTTTCTTGGTTGTCCTTTTAAAATAATGTTTTGTACAAGGTGCAGAAAGCAGCGACAGTTTCCACTACAGATACCATTTTACCCGAGCCAAATAAAACTCTCTACACTGATTTATACACTCCCAAATCAGTTACAGATCAGATGGAGGACAAATTAAGTCTCTCAGAGGTCATATACAGCTTGGAAGAAAATGCATAAGGGACTAGAATGTTGGGAAGAGGGGCGATAAGCTTAGAAGTTTCCATTATACTGCTGCGTTAAACTCACCCAGGCCTGGTATAGTATAAACAGATGCAAAACTCTCTTCAACAATGTCACAAAGCTTCACCCTCAGACAACAACCTGTACTCACTATTTCTCCCAATACTCACATTCCTGAGTGAGACTGAAAGTTAATTGACAAGATTATAAACAATTTTGTGGGTTCACTGCTTGCTGTAAAGACTCCATCTCATTCTCTCAGTTCCACCATCTCCATTTCATACGTTGAGATGAGGCCCACTTCAACAAGGAAGCCTCTGAAGTGTCCAGCTGCTTCCTCAACCAAAGACCCTCCCAGCAGCGCAGTTGACAGGGCCCTCAACTGGATCCGCCCATCTCCCTCATGTTTCCCCTCACCCCTCTCTTCTCTCACGCAACAGCGGTAAGGTTCCCCTTGTCCTTACCTATCATCCCACCAGCATCCACATCCAGAAGATCATCAGGCACCATCTCCACCACCTCCGGCGAGACGCCACCACCAGACATATTCCCCTCTCCTCCCTAGTCCACTTTCTACAGGGACCGTTCCCTCCGGGACATCCTGGTCCACTCTTCCTTCACCGCCAACAATAACACTTCACCTGCACTTCCCAGAATCTAATCTACTGCATGTGCTACTTACAATGTGGTCTCCTTTACATTGGGGAAACAAGGTGGGGGCTGGGTGATTGCTTTGCAGAACATCTACGACCTGCTCGCAAAAAAAGACCCTGAACTTCCAGTTGCCTGTCACTTTAACACACCGCCCTGTTCCCTGGCCAAGATTTCGGTCTCTGGCTTGCTGCTGTGTTCCAGCAAAGCTCAAATCAAGCTGGGAGAACACCACCTCATTTTCAGCCCTCTGGGCTCAATACTCAGTTCAGTAATTTTTAGGCCTAAACTCTCCCATGTCCTAGCCCCCAACCCCAAAGAGAATGAGAGAATGAGATGGAGACTTTACAGCAAGCAGTGAACCCACAAACACCAGGCCTTGTTATCACACAGCCTGCCATTATACCCCATCTATTGTTTGTCATAACAGTCCCCATTAACAGCTATTCACCCTCCTAGCCAGATTGTTATCAATTCCGAGATAATGGGAACTGCAGATGCTGGAGATTCCAAGATAATAAAATGTGAGGCTGGATGAACACAGCAGGCCAAGCAGCATCTCAGGAGCACAAAAGCTGACGTTTCGGGCCTAGACCCTTCATCAGAGAGCTCTCTGATGAAGGGTCTAGGCCCGAAACGTCAGCTTTTGTGCTCCTGAGATGCTGCTTGGCCTGCTGTGTTCATCCAGCCTCACATTTTATTATCCTGTTATCAATTCCTTTGTCTTTTCAACTACTCTTCTGTCTTTAGGCTTTATCCTTTATCCTATCCTTTACTCCCAACCCATCCACCTCTCTAATTTCCTTAATGAAGCGGTAAAGTTACTACAGTCTTAACACACCATTGGGCTGCTATCTTATTAGAGCCATTAATTTTAAAGAACACCTCTACTTTGTATAGTACAATGTTCAGACCATTTTTCAAATGAATTTCTTATACGTCTATGTTTACCTCATTCCATACACGAGCTTTTGATCAACAGAAGCAGCAGATGGCCTGTTCATTAACTTTGCTGAGATTATTCATTACTATCTTGGTTAGCTTTTCCCCACAGCCAAACATCAAACTAACAATAGTGTCAAAGCTGTTACTCTATCATCCCATTGACTGTGTACAACATCACCAATACAGTTATGCAGCTGCTAAATTAGGCATCTGAATATGCAAGGAAAATAACTTACTTGCTTAGTGTGTTTTTGTCTTTGGGCAAAAAAAACAAGATATTGGTCCTGTCATCTGTAGACTCTTCCTCCACGTTTGCAGCCCCTTTCTGAGATCTAGGTTGTCGGGGTTCCCCTGTACCAGGTTCACGAGACTCCAAACTGAGTTTTGGTGTCCACCCATCTAGCTTATTAATTTCTTGTAGGCCACTTGGTTGCAGATCCTTCTTATCAAAAAACATACTGATAGGTCTATCTTTCACTCCAGGGCAGCCTGTGGTATTGTAAATATCAAAAAATTCTGCAGTGTTTAACATTTTAGATTCAATGGATGATATTAATTGAGAATCTGAATTGATACTTGAATCCCACTTTCTGTCTGAGAGCAAAGCAAGACAGGGCTGAGGTCTGTCTGTCTGTTCGCTTGGAGATATCAAAGGAACCGGAGCAATATCATTCTGTCTGCACTGTTCTATTCTCTGCAGTGCTTCCCCTCGCTGTCTCTCAAACATGTCCTTCTCTTGTTTTTCAAAAGCTTTGCGTTGCTTCTCCAGGATTTCTGTCTGCTGCCTTATCTGTTCCATCATCTCCTTCTCATTCTGCTGCCGTTTCTGCTTTTGTCTCTCTGCCTGCTGCACATTTAACTGTTCAAGTCTTTCCAGAATTGCAATTTGAGGAAAGGGACTAATGCCTGAATTGTCTGCTGAACAAGGCTGTTCATCTTCATCCTTACAAAATTCACCATCAAGTGACTGATTGAGTGGAGCACTGTCACCCGCTTCATCCGTTTTGGGTGCAGCAATAGTGCCTTCAATTGTATAATGGTCAGAATGTACAGTGATAGTCTCATCTGGCTTTGAGCTACTGGATAGGCTATCTTGATTCGGCAACTGAGTAGACAGACTGCAGTCCACTTTATAACTTGAAAACTGACTGTCGCTCAACCTTGGTCTGGAAGATCGATCTTCAGAATTTGATCTCCGAACATGGAATTCCTTATTGGCTGATTTCGGACTTCTGGAGTCAAGACTAGTATAATTAGTGTTCATATACGGACTGGAAGGCAGGTTCTTTCCATAAAGTGTCAGGTCAGAGGACAGACCATGATTATTGGGCGTGGAATTTATTGAAAGATAATCCTGAACAGTATGCAGGCTGGAATCAGAGACTGACTCATCAGAAATAGTTAAAGACTGCTTTCTCTTCTGTTCTTCTTCACAAACAGGCGCTTCAAAACTACCCCTTGAGCTTTCACTGTCCGGCGTTCCCTGAGGAGATCGGGAGCTCACGCCATCGGATACTAGCTCGGTGGACCAGCGCCCCTCCTCTGAGGGAGACACACCTCCTGATCGCACCTTCAGCAATTCAAGGCTAAATTTGGCTTGTTCTAACTCTCGCATTCTCCGACTATGTCTTTTGGCACGCACCACTTTCTGTTTGTCAGAGTCTCCAGAAAGGGATTTTGGTCTCTCCCTGACAATCACACCCTGTGGTATATTTGTAATATTGGAAAAGTCAGAAGTTCTAACCTGCAAATCTACTGAATTACTGATACATTCAGAATGGATTTGCTGACAGTCATTTTCTATTGAAGTGCACGTCTTAGTTAGTTTATGCCCAAATTTGCTCAGCTCAGGCCTGACGATTTCAGGAAGGTTTTCATCTGGGATGTGTTTGTTCAAGGTATCTATCTTTTCACCATCCAGCTGCTGCTTCTTTTCTTTGAGTTTCTGCTTTTTCAACGCCTGAAACCTGAAATAAAAAGATAGGAATTAAATTCCCCCAGGCACTTGACACTCTAGAAATCATCTATGTGAGTTGCTCTGATTCAATTCAAGATCAAAGAAGTTCTCCAATAGGTCAGTGGATCAATGTACTGCCCATTCAGATTAGAATATTCCAAGGTCAGCTCTGGGATTTGTTTTGAATAGGCTGCCACAGCTGAGCTTGCAAAGATGCCATTATTAACGCCAGCACTGAAGTTAGGGAGGAAGCTTTTGGGAGAAATGATAACTATCCAATTAATTTAACCAGAACAGAAACCCCTTAACGTTAAATACAAGATAACAGAGGCTGTACTGATGGCTGGTCATATATACAATCCAAATCTGGAGTAGACAAACAAATAGACAAAACTTGCTCTGTATAACAGTTACCTGCGCCGTACTACAAAACCTCTGTTAGCAGCTTGAATCTTTACTATGCTGTCCCTGAATGCTCTGTATGCTTGCATTTCTTTGTATCGTCGCCAGTGTTTCTGAATGCACAGTGCAGCTAGTCTATACCTGTGGCAATCACGCCACCACTTCTGTATGACAATTGCTGCATCATGCATTCGCAAAAGTATCCTTCTCTGTTGGTATCCTTTCCACACGGCCTGAATACTGGTCGCTGCTGCATTTAAGACAGTGGGGTCTGTGCAAATTAGGTGCTCTTTCATTTTGTAGCGTCGCCAACAATTCTGCAGAGAAGAATGGAAGACAAAAAAGTTATATTTGAAATATCTATGAACTACTCTCATGAAAATCATTGAAACAAACTTCTTATACATGAGCACCCAAAATAATCTCTTAAGTAATGTAACATTTAAGGTGATTTTTAAAATACAAGATCCATGAAATTTGCTGGAAATATATTTCCACAGTAGATTTATCACTGGACTAACCTCTGGCACTCAGATTCAAGCCCAAACTGTGAACAGGCTTACAGCAAAATCAGTGTAGGCAGTTCTCCTTTCAGTTCTAGGTAGTGGAAGTCCACATGAATTGACAATTCAACTGATGAGACCACCAATCTAAGGAAAGCTCTTTCAAAGCTCCCAACATACATAGCCCAAACAGGTTAAACCAGTGGAAAGGAAATGATGGCACAAACAGAACAGAACTGCCCAAACTTTGTGGCCTAGGCAGCATATAGCACACAGGCAATCATTTGAATACCTGAAAATTATGCAGTTCAAGATGCTTTTTGTTTAACCTTCAAAGAAGCTTCTTCCTAAGACTTGTGTTAAGATTTCAGCTGAGATTCTACTGACAAAGTTGAAAAACAGCAGTTTCCACTATTGAACAAACCTGTATTTTAACTGCTGCCCTCTTCTTTTCAAGAAATTGTCGCTGTTCAAGCACAGCACGGAACCAGCTCTGAAGCAAAACAATTCGTCTCAGGACCTCCTTGTGCAGCATGTCCTGCAGCTTTTGACGCTCAATCTCCTTCAGGAATATCTATGGAGAACCATACAACAGTAAACGATATTAGCAACAGAGAGTGGGAGAAATATGGATAAGTAAGTATTCAAGGAAAAACCCAGCAGGTCTGGCAGCATCTGTGGAGAGAAAGCACAGTTAATGTTTCAGGTCCAGTGACGCTTCATCAGAACAGGTTCTGAAAGGTCATTGGACCCGAAATGTTAACAATGCATTCTCTCCACAGATGCCGCCAGAATTTATGAGTTTCTCCAGCAATTTCTGTTTTTACTTCTGATTTCCAGCATCCACACTTCTTTGTTTCTTTTAAGTATTCAAGAATACTGGTCAAATGGAATTTTTAAAAAAACCTTTCCTGAGATGCAGGCATCGCTGGCAATACCAGTTAGCTGGCTGTTCCTAACTGATCTCAAACTGAGTTGTTTGTCAAGCATTTCAGAAGTCAGCTTAAAGTCAACCACACTGTAGCAGGTCAGGAAACGTGCAAGCCAGATCAGGCAAGAATAGCAGTTTTCCTTTTCTAAAGGTCATTAGTGAACTAGATAGATTTCTATAATTGATGACAGTTGTCATTGCAGCATTACTGAGAATAATTTGAGATTATAGATTTATTAATTGAATATATATTCTACCAACTGCAGTTGAGAGATTTGAATCCATGACCCAAGGCATTAGCCTGAGCATATATATTGTTAATCCAGTAACCTTCACCACTATAATACCATTTTACAACAGCAATTCCTTCATACAATATTTTCAGTGTAGCAAAACAGGCAGTCTGTGAAACAAAAAGAAACAAATGGTTTGCAGGTCTCATTCAGACTTCTAATAAATGCCAGAGAAGAAGAGATAAGAGATAGTCAAAAACTGTTAACCTGGGAAGGATGCAGCAGTGCAGAGGGGTTTAGCAATGGAATTGGGTGTAAACATCAGCTGAAGTGAGGTAATGAAAAAATTGCACATAAAGTTTAGTCAAAGAAAGCAAAAACTGCAGATGCTGGAGTTAGAGGCAACACAGCAGGCCAGGCAGCATCAGAGGAACAGGAACATTGACATTTCGATTTGGAGCCCTTCTGCAGAAATGGGGAGGGGGAAGGGAGCTCAAAAAAATAGAGAGGAGGGTTGGAGCTGGGGAAGGTAGGTGGGATGGTGATAGGTGATTGCAGGTAGGGAGTGGAGGGGATTGATCAGTGGGATGGGTGGGGCAGATAGGTTGGGTTTGGTCGAGGTGGGGATGAGAGGGTCGGAAATGGAATGAGGCCGGAGGTAGTGAGATTTTAAAACTGGTGAATTCCATGTTCTGACCATTGGGCTGTAGGTTCCTGAGGCAGCATATGAGATGTTGCTCCTCCAGTTTGCAGTTGGTGATATTGTGACACTGGAGGCAGCCCACGATGGACATATCATCCAGGAAGTGGGAGGGGGAGTTAAAACGGTTGGCAACCTTAAGTTGATTACTGTTTTTTTTCAAAAGAGGGAAATAAATCTCAACCCAAGCTCCTGCTCAATATCAACTGACTCCAATTGCAAAGTGTGAGGCCGTGGACATTTAATGGGGACACATCAAACTTGCATCTATAGCTACTACAAACTGTCCAAAATGAAAACTGGTGTCGGGAAACTGCTAGTTTTATTCATGCTCAGCATGAATGCTGGCATTCAACAAACGAAGAGATTTTCTGAAGGAGGGTCTAGGTCCAAAACATCAGCCTTCCTGCTCCTCTGATGCTGCTTGGCCTGCTGTATTCATCCAGCTCTACAGCTTGTTAGCTCAGATTCTCCAGCATCTGCAGTTCCTGCTATGTCGGAAAAGCACTTTTGTTTTCAATTGACAAAAGACCAGCTACAAATTCTTCGAGTCCTCAGCATGAATAATTTAAAGTCGCAGCATTGGCTGCAGAGATTACAAGAAATAAATTATAAAAATACTTCATAATCTGAACAATATGATCCATCTAAAATCCCCAGAAATGTAGGACACAGATGTTCACCTTATGTTCCTCTATTAGAAATTTCTGAACCAGCTTGCATTATCTGTGCACATCATTTTCAAATAGGCATATCAACTGGCAGTTGCATAACAAAATTATAACATACCATTGTTTTTCCTACTTGATAAGTGGCTACGTCGAGGTTTGCATTTCTCATAAATTTCCTGATATTGCACTGAGAACAGATGGTGCCTTGTGGCAGAAGCACATGGAAATGAGCCACAAATTCCTGAAAATGATTCAGAAAAATTATAGAATTACTTTCACTATAGCTTTACAGTGATACCAAAATGTATCAGTTTAACATTATTTAAAATAAAACTTACCACAGAAAAGATTACATTATCTAATGACAATTAAAACCATACATCAGATAAGGATTACATTCCAAATTAACCAGTTATGTTCCTCCTTTTGGAATGATGGGAAGGTACATCATTTGATGAAATTCCAAAACAAATAAACTCCAGGATAGTCCCAGGTTTCAAATTTGGTTGATGCTGAATGAGTTGACTCCAATAAAGGGAACAGTTGGACATAACAAAGGAGCTTAGTGGGAGAGAATGAGGGAAGACAGAAAGAATGGCAATTCAGTGAAGCTTTCCCTTCCTGAATACTAACCAGGGATTCTACTAGTAATAGAGATGCAGTCATTGAAAGAGGGATACTTGATAAGATATTACCAACAATCAAACAGCCTGAAGAAACTCGATGCATGGGTTTGAGAGTGAACAGTGATCGCTTGGGAGCGGTAACAGGCAATGCTAACAATAAAACTAATGCAGCAAACTTTACTGCATACACTAGAAAAATCTAGGACATGTTTTTTTAAAAATCACTCTACAAAGCTAAACTGACAGGAATGAATTAATTATAACTTCCAACCAGAGTGCTCTGAAAGATCACAACCCATAATGCAGCCAAAATCATGCAGTCGCAGGTGATGTAAGAAAATCAAATTCAACTCAATCAATTATTTTTAAATCAAATGTAAGATTGCACTTGATAAAATTGCAAACTAATCCACTCAAGCCTGGAAAGGAATTAACTTCTTAAATTCAACTTAATTTGACCTGTTCAGCGGTGGGCACTTCAGTTCAAATTAACATAAACATTATGGAAAAATTGGTATTTCACTTGAAATTGACACCATCCATTAATTCTGAAAGCAAACTTGAGCAATGGACTGGAATACTTACACTTCCAAATAACCAGAGGTTCTCACCTGGAAAGTATATTTAATACTATAACCTGATTGTCGTATCCTCACTGTTTCCAACATGCCTGTGTACCGTAGCTGTCTCAGGACTAGGTGATCATGGAAGCGCAAAGGAAGCTGCAATATTCACACAAGATCGATCTCAGGCAGGTAAACAAAACAATTTCAATCTAAAAGTAATAATTTACACAGGAGAAAGTGAATAACATCTTGAGCATCTCTTCACAATCTAGGAAGGCTTTGTTAATATCTGTTAATAATCCTGGACAGGTAATAGGAAAATTGCCCATGCTTATTTAGAAAGGTAAGAAATCAATAAAATAAGTAACTATAGATCAGTTGGCTTAACATATATTATTGGGAAAATGCGAAGAGTTTATTATGAAGGGTGTAACAACACAGCATTTAGAAATATAGAATATCATTAAGCAGAGTCAGCATGGCTTTGAAAGGGACATCACGACTAACAAATTTATTCAAATTCTTTGAGGAGGTAACAAGCAGTATAGTTAAAGGGGAAGCAGTGAATGTAATAGATTTGAATTTTCAGAAAGCGTTTGACCACAGGTCAGGCTACTTAATAAGACAAGAGATTATGGTGCTGGGATATTAGTATATGAGCATGGACAGGAGGGTTTAACCCTAACCCTAACCTTATTACATAGATAAGGGGAGTTTTTAAGATGGTAACCTGTAAAAATGTGAGGTGCCACAGGAATCAGTGCTGGGACTGTAATTATTTGCAGTATATATTAGTCACTTAGATGAGAAAAATGAATGTACCACATCTGGATTAATGTGACAAATTTTGGTCCTTTTATGTAAGGAATGATATACGGGCATTGGAGGCAGTCTAGACAAGGTGCACTATGTTCATCCTGAAAATAAAAGGACTGTCTTATGAGGAGACATTGAATAGATTGGGTCTGCACTCATTAGAGTTTAGATGAACGAGAGGCAGCCTTATTGAAATATACAAGATTCTTCAGGGATTCGACATAGTACATGCAGAAAGATTGATTCCCCTTGTGGGAGAACCCAAGGCCAGAGGGCATAATCTCAGAGTAAAGAATTGTCTATTTAAAACAGAGGTAAGGAGGAATTTCTTCTCTTAGAAGATAGCGAATCTGTGGAATTACTTACCACAGCGGGCTGTGGGTCATTCAGTACATTAAAGTTGACATAGATTTTTTAACAAAACAGTAGGGGAATCAAGGGTTAATTGGGTGAAGTCAGGAAAGAGAAGATGAACATTTTCAGATTAGCCATAATCTCACTGAAAATAAGATGAAAAGCCTACTTCTGCTCCTATCTCTTATGGTCTTAACACACGATAAATACTTGAGTAAGAACTGTGCTCTTACTTCTAAACATGAATTTGCTGTAATTTCCCTCCCATCTTCCCACAACCAATGCATTGCTAACTTTACGATAATTGTCCAACCACATTTCCCATCAAAAGCCATATACACTGTCGTATACGTTTCTCTTTTTCCCTATGTCACCATTGTGCTGAAATCAAGCCTCATTGTAACAATCAGGATCTTTATACCCACCTCAATCATTTCTCCCTAATGTCTGCAAAAATTTAAATAGATTGTCACTAAATCACAACATCTTGAAATATAATCAGACTTCTTATTCCTTATTCAATAGATGTGATGCTATGTTCATCCTGATATTATTTAAATGAGAAAAACCTGAAAGCCTACCCAACTTTTGGCAGCCAGGTTTTTTCAGCCTCATTGGTAAAATGCCTTCATATTAAAAGTCGTCACATAAAGTTTTCAGTGGCTGTTTATTCTATTCATGCAAGCAATGACCTAACATTATCTTGATTTATCAACCTATTAAATTTCCAACAAGCATAGCTACCTTTTCCGCATTTGATCGAATGCATTTGACAAAGTAGGGCTCTGCCTGTCCCAGAGTCTCCATCAGTTTACTGAGAGAAGCCTGCAGAAAGAGAAAACATAAAAAGGTGAATTATTGTAGTAAAACCCAAAAGAGCTGCGGATGCTGTAAATCAGGAATAAAAACAAAGTTGCTGGTAAAGCTCAGCAGGTCTGGCAGCATCTGTGGAGGAGAAAACAGAGTTAACATTTTGGGTCCTTCCTCAGAATTATTGTAGTGCCTGGAATGAATGGGTCAAAGTCAAAAGAACCTTAGATAAGAAAATTTAACACATCTTAAAGACCCACAAAAAGTCAGACAAATTCCACTGCATTCAGTTCTATTTGTTTTAGGTGAGAAATTTTTCAACAACATTTTCTCAAAACTTCTATTTGAATTTCAAAACATTAGTTTTCTCTTTATTCTCCATCTAGTATGTTTTATTTGCCATTTTTAGCTGAGTGGTTGGACTACCGCCTTTCAAGCAAAAGATTGGGATTTGAAGCCTAAAATCAGGAATTAGAAAGACTATCCGAGGTGACGCTCCAGAACAGTCCCAACAGCATTGTAGCATCAGAGATATCATCTTTCAGACAAGGCATCAAAGATGCCCGCATCTCAGGAGGATTAAAAGATCTAAGGGCATTATTTCAATGCGCAACAGGGGTTATTTTCCTTCCAGTCTTGACTACAAGTCATCACTCCACCAATATTAAAACAATTTAAATGTTCATAGAACTAATTGTTGCTTGTGGGATCACAACAGTGAATACACATCAAAATTATTGCGTTACCAATGCAGTGCTTTAGGGTGTGCTCAGCAGGTGAAAAATAGATGTATAACTAATTTGTGCCCCATTTAGAATACTGCATCCAATTTTGGGCCCCACACCTCAGGAAGGACATACTGGCCCTGGAGCCTGTCTAGCGGAGATTCACACGGATGATCCCTGGAATGGTAGGTTTAACGTACAGTGAACGGCTAAGGATCCTGGGATTGTATTCGTTAGAGTTTAGAAGGTTGAGGGGAGATCTAATAGAAACTTACAAGATAATGTATGGCTTAGAAACGGTGGATGCTGAAAAGTTGTTTCCATTAGGCAGGGAGACTAGGACCCGTGCGCACAGCCTTAGAATTAGAGGGGGTAAATTTAAAATGGAAATGAGGAGACATTTCTTCAGCCAGAGAGTGGTGGGCTTGTGGAATTCATTGCCACGGAGTGCAGTGGAGGCCGGGACGTTAGATGCCTTCAAGGCAGAGATCGATAAATTCTTGATCTCACTAGGAATCAAGGGCTACGGGAAGAGTGCAGGGAAGTGGAGCTGAAATGCCCATCAGCCATGATTTAAATGGGGGAGTGGTCTCGATGGGCCGAATGGCCTTACTTCCACTCCTATGTCTTATGGTCTATGTTTTCCGTTTCTAAGAGCTGCACAGTCTATTTAGATATCCTAAAGAAAACTTCTGAAAGGTTCTTCTTGCTCTCAGAGGTAAATCCAAATCATCTATTCAACTTTATATTCACAGAATCTCTATAGTGTGGAAACAGGCCCTTCGGCCCAACAAGTCCACATCGTACTTCAGAACATCCCACCCACACCCATCCCCCTATTACCCACCCAATCTACACCTCCCTGAACACAACTGACAATTTAGCATGGCCAATCTACCTAACCTGCACATCTTTGGACTGTGGGAGGAAACCGGAGCACCTGGAGGAAACCCAAGGAGACACAGAAAGAACATGCAAATTCCACACAGATAGTTCCCCGAGGCTGGAATTGAACCCAGGTCCCTCACGCTGTGAGGCAACAGTGCTAACCATTGTGCCACCGTGCTGTCCCATTGTACTACTGATATCGTACATTGGTTATATCATTTCCAAAGTCTAGGTAGTTCAGAGGTTAACTTACAGTATTTTATACAGTCAGATTGGGTAAAACTCAGACTTAAAATCATTTCAACCCTTTTTATCCTCAATTCCACCATTTACTTGTTATCAATATGGCTTTTACTTTTACATATTAAAATGAACACTACAGAGATTGCATTGGCAGTCATGTCTATTCCTCATGCAGATAACTGAGCAGTGGGCAAATGAGAAAAGTGTTTTTAATCTCAAGTCTTACTTGAGAACTGTGGAACTATACCCATACTATGAGAAAGAAGAAATTTACTAAATGATCATCTTGTACAATGATTTATGTATTGTGTAACCTCTGGTATCATTAGGACAGAACTGACTGTGCAAGTGTAAATTACAAGAAATGAGGTGTCTTTTGAAGGCAGTGTTTATAGGGAACAGTGTGATAATCATTTCCATTAACAATTGATTTGCTATTTAATATGGATCTGAATCATGTCAAATTTAGGTTTTTTATGGCAAGCTGCCAAATGATTTCAGTGATTCAACATGTAGAGATCTAGGTATTCAAGTAACAAGTTTCAATTAATCAAGGTATTTTCTCATTCTTGATTCTTTACATTCTTACGTTCAAATAGCCTGTTTAATTTTATGATGGTCAAGGTTAGCAAGGAGGAGGATGAAGCTCTTTAGAGTTGAGCAATCCCCATTTTGAACCAGTTAACACATATCAGGCAGCCCCAAATACAACAAACCACAACTTTAAGTGCTCAAAGTCATGTCACTGACTACCTTACAATCAACACTGGCATTTGAGACTACAGTTTAACATCTCTATATAGTTCAAGGAAGGTAGGCAGTAAAATTGGACAACCAGTCAAACGCATCATGTATTTACCTGAAATTGGGCACTAATGCTGGGTGGCTTTTTCTTTTTGTGCAAATGAAGTAAAGACTTGGTAATACGGTCATGAAGTGTCAGGCTTGTCAGGTACTTCAGTGACTTCACATCTAACAAGTGCTAGAAGGTCAAGATAAAAATGGTAACAATACTAAATCAGCTAAAAGCAATACACAGAACCTTTGTATTTGTAAAAGTATTAAAATCGAGATAAAAATTACAGTAAGAAAGGTCAGAGAATGACTTAGACAATCTACAAATCTATTTAACTGAAACAAAACTAATATAGAATAAGGGAAGTTGCTAGCACTAGAAGCGCTGGAAACAGATCAGTCAACATTCTTAGAGTTTCTTAGAATCCCTACAGTGTGGAAACAGGCCTTCCGGCCCAAATATTCAGCAAAGAGAATAACAGGCTAAACATTTTCAGTACCAATCCTTCATCAGGTCAAATGTTTATTTTTCTCATATATTCATTGCCTTTTAAAAGCTACTATTGATTCTGTTTCCACTATTACCTCTGTTGAAACACCCCAAGTTCTAACAACTCTAAGCATAAAAATAAAGACTTCTAACAAATCCTTTGTTATTTTGGTAATGATCTTAAATTCACATCATCTAGTCAGTAATTCACCAGTTATTTAAAAAAAAGTTTTAAAAACTAATATCACATTGTGAACACCTTAGAGATATCCTCTCAACTCTGTATTGTAATGAAAAGAGCCCTAGATCCTCTAGTTGTACTTCAAAATTTCAAACATTACATTTGCAATCTACATGCCATTATTACAGGATTAAAGCTGCTTGATGTTGCGGTTTCCATAAAGTGAGATTACTCACACTGCATAATATTTTGGTTCTCTCCTATATTCTTAAAACAGTGATTGGACATACCTCAAAGTGATAATTTGTACATAATTCATCATACCTCGTAAAAAATACTAGTTTGCCTAGTTTTGGTTGTAAGGTTTTCATTCAACAAACCTTAGTCCAGTTGAGTAGCATTGATACAGATTGACCATTAGATGTAACAGCAGAAGCAAGCGATTTGGCCCAATCGATCTGGGGTCTACCATCCAACGAGATCTAGCTGATCCTCAACTCAAATTTCCTGCCTTATCCCCTTAACTCTGGATCACTTTACTGATTAAACATCCACCTCAGACTCAAATATGATAAAATATCTCTTCTCTGCAGCCCCCTGCAATAAACAGTTCCACAGATTAACTACACTCAGGAAAGAATTCCTCATCATCTCTGTCTGAATTTGGCAACCCTTCATTAAGATTATGCCCCCGTTTCTAGATTCTACCACAAAGGGAAACAACCTGTCCACATCTACCCTGTCAAGTTGCATCAAAACCTTGTCTATTTCAATAAGATCACTTTTCATTCTGTTAAATCCCAATGCATATGTGCCCGACCTAATACATGAACAAGGAATTTTAAACAAGTGTTCTAGGGAGTAAGATCATGGCTGACCTGATTTTAACCTCAACTCCTGCATGCTGATCATCTTCTTGGTAATCAAGAATTTATTGAAAAATATTTCAAGACCCTGCCTTCACTGCCTTTTGAGGAATGGGATTCCAAAGACTTTCAATCTTAGATTAAAGAACATTTCTTCATCTCTGTCTCAAATGGGTGACTCCTTATTTTCAAATTACAACCTGTAGTTCTAGATTCTCCCACAACAGGACCCATCGTTTCCACATCCACAGTCAAGTCCCCTCAGGATCTTATACATTTTAATTAAGTCCTGCCTGACTCGACAAAACTCCAGAGATAAAGGGCCTTGCCTGTCTAGCCTTTCCACATAAGGCAAGCTGCTCATTCTAGTTATTAGTTCATTAAACTGCTCTGAACTGTTTTCAACACATTAACGTTCTTAGCTATTCAAACTCTAAGAGAATCCTTCCACGCCTAGAATCAACCTGGTTCTTCTGAACCACCTCCAACATAGTAGGTATTATACTAATCACGAAGGTGTCACCTGCATATCAGATCCAAAGTGAGGAGCGCTGTCCGTTCTAACCTTTGCATTACAGTTTCTGCAATTAGACTTGATGTTGGGGATCCCATTGGTGCTCCGTTAATTTGTTTGTAAATGCTGTCGTTGAAGGTGAAGTGCGTTGTGAGGCACAGATCTAGTAGTTTCATGGTGGTGTCCCTATTGATGTTGTTCGTGTCCCGGGTTGCCTGCTTACATGATTTGTCCAGCAGAGTGGCAATTATTTCTTTGACTTTTACTTTTTTACCACACAAGGACTGTAGGAAATACTACATAGGCCAAATTTGAAGAAAAGTAACAATACGGATACACAAAAGCTAACTAGCCACCGAGAGACATAACCAATTCTCACTTGTCTCACTACACACAGACAATGAGAGACATGAATTTGACTGGAATGACACATCCATATTCATGCAAGGTATTCCAACCGGAACGCCATCAACAAATACATTGAGTTATACTCTGTTTACAGACCTCTGAGAAACAAAACCAACCACTCCAGCAAACGGAGGGATATAAATAACAAGTGGGACAGAACACAGACGCTTCACAGGAGGTGCACTGATGATGTTACCTAGCAGGTTGATGAAACGTTTGCAACCAAATCTACCAGCTTGGAGAGGTCTACAACCTCATCCACAACCCGCACTACAAATCTTCTCAAAAACTTTATAGTAGGTACTTTGCATCGGTCTTCGATAAGAGGACTAAAACTATTGACAATATTCTTGGTGTTGTCTAAGTATGCAATGTCAGTTTTAACAAGACTTCCCTAATTTGCGTAGCTTAATTCCCTTTGAAATACAGGCCAAAGACTCTCAAATCCCTCTGTGCTGCAGCTTTTTGCAGTCTACCTCCATTTAAATAATATTCACCTTCTCGTTCTTCCTACAATCTCACACTTTCCATATAGTATTCTACTTTTCAAGTTTTTCCCTGCACACAACCTGCATGTTCTTTTTGTCATCTTCCATACTTGCCTCCCAACAAATTTTGTGCTAGCTGCAAGCTTGGCAATAGTACAATTACTTCTCTCAGTCAAATCACTAATATACACTGCAAATAACTGCTGACAAGTTTGTGAATTTCCATTCAACGGCAAGCCAGAAAGCTTCTATCTTTGATAACTAAGCTAAAAAGGAGAGAAGCACCGTCTCAACCCCAATTAACAGCACATTCATCCATTTCCAATTCGTTGTTTGTTTCTTTACTGCTAGTACTTCTCCATTCCTATTAACTTGGTCCAGATTTGAATGAGTTCTAATTTATTATTTTAAAAAGGACCACTGTTGTTAGCTGAAGATAAATGATTCTTCTTTTAGGTTGCACATTATTCAGATTTCAGAAATCTAGCTTGTTACCATTCAGGAAAGAAATAAGGAGATACTTTTTATGCAAAGAGCTGCAGATATGTCTGGCTCTCCCAAACAAGCCAGTCTATGATAGATCATTTGATCATCACAGTTCTAATGTCAATGGAAATTTGTTAGCCAAATAACACTGGATAAGTCCACATGGAGGATTGACTGAAATTTTGGGTCCAAGAGAAGTGAAAACTTGGATCCCAAATTAGCACAATTGAAGGAAGAAAATGAGAATGAATGAGGAGTGCTTTTGCAGCTGGGATCAACAGGACCTTTGGAATGCAAGGCTTTTTTTTTAAGGTGGCAGGACAGAGACATTAGTTCTTTCTTCTCTCATAGGAAGTGGACAATGCTACCCAAATCTTTATTCTTTATCCGTTCAGGGGATGTGAGAATCATTAGCTAGGCAGCTTTCATTGTTGATCCTTAATTTCCCAGAGGGTGTTAAGAGTCAACCACATTAGCTGTGGGTCTGAACTCACATGTAAGTCAGCCCAGGGAAAGATGACAGTTTCCTTCCCTAAAGGATATTAGTGAACCAACTGTGTTTTTCTGATAATCAGCAATGGATTCATGATCATTATTGGACTCTGCATTTTTTTTTAAGCTGAATTCAAATTTCACTATCTGCCATGGTAGGAGTTGAACCTGGATCCACAGAACCTGGGTCGCTGCATTAACAGTCTGGCAATCATACCACTAGGCCATTATCACCCTGTTGCATTTATTGTCCTTGAAAAAGTTAAGAGCTGTCTGCTTGAATTGCTGTAGTCCATGCAGTATAGGTACCTCCACAGTTATGTTAGGAAGCAAATTCCAGGATTGTGACCCATCAACAAGAGATGGTACATGTTTGGTGGGGATCTTAAGGCGATGGTGTTCCTACATATTGTTGGTTTGGTCTTCACGATCAAGAAAACACACAGAGGGCATATCTCATTGGCTATGATATAGATTAAAACAACAGCGACATCATGCTACAGAACATGAGTTAAACCACAGCTAGGGCATTGCATTTTTTTTTCTGATTACCAATGTAAAAGGAAAAATGTGGTTACACTAGAAAAATAACAGAAGCATTTTACAAGATTGCTACCAGGGCTGAAAACTTCTAGATTAGCACAAGAGGTCAACAGTCCAGCGGAACAGATTTAAAGTAACTGGCAGGAAGACTTGGAGAATCTTTTACACTGGTGGTCATGGTATGAATAAGTGATAAAGACAGCAACTCTCATCATGTCTGGATAATGCCTCAACCTACAGGACTACAGACCAAAAACTTAAGTGATATTAGATGGTCTCTCTTTGGGCTGGTACAAGCATAAATGACACAGAAGGCAGTCATCCAGCCCAAGGACTCTGCCTGTAAAAATGATCCCAAGCTTCTACTTGTCTGCCACTTCAATAACTATCTTGCTCCGCGCCAACATTTGTGTCTCAGGCCTGTTGCAGTGTTACAGCAAGGTTCAACGCAAGCTAGAAGAACATCACCTCATTTTCCACTTGGGCACCTTATAGACTTCAGGTCTCAACACTGTGTTTAGCAATTGTAGAGTGCGACAACTGCTTCCTTATCTTTTACCTATCTCCATTATGCCAAGTCCTATCATGAAATAGGATCAAAAACAGAAGTTGCTGGAAAAACTCAGCAGGTCTAGCAACATCCGTGAACAGAAAATCAGAGTTAACATTTTAGGTTCGGCAACCTGAGGAAGGGTCTGACGAAAAGTCACTCGACCCAAAATGTTAACTCTGATTTCTCCAGCTGCTTCTAGTTCTGAATTAGGGTCACAAGAATCAAAACGCTAATTCAGTTTTCTCTCCAAAGACGCTGTCAAACGTGATAAGTTTCACCAGCAATTTCTGCTAATGTCTGTTTCAGATTTACAGCATCCACAGTTCTTAATTTAATATAACAGTGATACTAAACAGTTATGATCTCATTAGAAGACAGAACACGAGGGCTGAATGGCCTCCTGTTCAGCTTGAAGAAGTGTGCCGTTATGGGTTGACAAATGAATATTTGGATATGGTATTAGTGGCAATGCCTCCACTGTACTCCATAAAAGACAGGAAGAGTGAAGGGAAAGATAGTATTTTTAAAAATTGCAGTAAAGCATCATAATGCTCAATTTGAAACATAAGAAAGGTCACTTGAATCACATTACAACTAAAGATATTTGCACAAAATACAATGAGTGTTAGGTAGCACAATTTACAATTTCACTTTGAAGACAAGGGGTTAATTCAACCGTTTCAGGTGGAATATAGAAAAGCAAAGGTTGTGTTCTCACCTTTGGTAAAACAGGTTTAGTTTTGGAGTTCCTATTCCTCCTAGTGAAAGAGCATAGTAAGTGTTACAAAGCAAGCACATCCCATTTTGTCAATGAGTCAGCAAGTAGCCAGTATCACTACAGCACTATATTTAACACTAATAATAACCATTGCCAAATTTTACTGTGTAGAAGTCATCTGTATTCCCAAAATTCCAAGAAAGAAGCATTCTTAGAGACTACATACTCAGAAAGCCCTTGTTCTGGACTGTACAGTGTCTTAGGGCTTATTAATGGTGTTAGAGGATGTCAGCAGCATTTATGCTGAATCTGCTTAAGACACTAATTGGATCTCAGATGGAGTATGGCATAGAATTTTGGGTGCCACATCTTAGGAAGAAACTGAACACTTTGGAAATGGTACACAAGAGGTTTATTAGAATGGCTGTAGAGATGAAAACTTTAACTTTGAAGGTGAATTATAAAAATGGGGCTGTTTTCTTCGACAAGGAGCAAGATAACATTAGATTTGAATAAAGTTTTCAAGCTTGACAGGTCAGACAGAAAATATCTATTGCCATTCATAAAACAGGTAAGAATGAAAGGGCACAGATCTGGACTAATTTGTAAAAGTAGTAAAGGTGATACAAGAAAAAACTTCTCCAGAGGACAGGTGGCTTGGGTCCGAAATTTATTGTTTTAAAGTGCATTTCAATCGAGGCCTTTAGAAGGAAATTAGATGGCTATTTAAATAGAAATAATGCACAGGGTTAAGGGCAGAGGACTGGAGAATGGCACTGAAGCATGATGCTCATTCAGAGAGTCTGTGCAGGCACAATGGGCTGAATAGCCCCTTCTGCAATGCAATAATTCTGTAACGCTGTAATTCTAAACTTGAAGAGTGCATCAGCTATACAAAGAAAAATATTAAACATAATTTTCACTGTAAGTGAGTAACTTTTGGGCAGAGGTCATGGCAGATGCAAAGTGTCTCTTGAAACAATGCAGCGATTTTACACCCCAGTATTTAACTGCATGAGCCCTGTCAGCCTTTTCTTTAATCCAGTGGAAAATGCAATCTGGCCACTAAATAAGAGTGGGATTTTATTCAACATGGGAACCAC
Organism: Stegostoma tigrinum; assembly: GCF_030684315.1. Lineage (NCBI taxonomy): Eukaryota > Metazoa > Chordata > Chondrichthyes > Orectolobiformes > Stegostomatidae > Stegostoma > Stegostoma tigrinum. The sequence continues at coordinate 23,804,385 of NC_081389.1, read as the reverse complement.
TACAAGAAACCCAAAAGAATACTGAAAAACCACAGACCTGGAACATTAACTGTTTCTTTTTCCACAGGTTCTGCCATATCTGTTGAATGTTCCCAAATTGTGTGTTTTATCAAACCAAAGAAAATGGTATCAGCAGTCAGGTAATCAGTTAGAAGGGATCAGAAAGACTTTTAGCACAATTTAGGCCAAAGAAGGTATGACTGATCATCCTCGCCCAAAAAAAACATAAAAGTGACAAATTTGGTAGCTTTCACTTGTCACCAGAATTGAAAGCACTACAGCTACACTTCAATGGTTTTGGATTAAAATTGCAACCACATATTCCTAAGACATAATCAATATTAATTCTGCATAATCTTAAAAAGAACCACACAATCTACTGCTGAACATAGAGTTCACCTACTATGTGCTTAAATAATTGCTTAAAATTGAAACTTGTATTGGATATGGTGAATCAGTGATCATTATAACAAATTTCTCACTTTATTGCTCCATTACTATTATTATCATTATTATCACCCTTGTTATTATTTCCACAGCTGTACATTAGTAAAGTTCTAGTAAGTGAATGAATTCAGAGAAATTAGATACAGAATACAATAGAAAATTCAAGGCATTGTCAATCTATGTCAATCTAAGGTACTGTCAGTCTACAGATCAAGAATACTTAATGCCCTTGCAGAAATCAGTTTGAAAATTATTCCAAGGAAGGCATCGAGAGACTTGGGCTTTCCAATATAACAAGCCAGAGTTTGGGAAGGGACTGAGGTAGGTCACCAGGAGTTTCAAGGCTCAACACAAATACAAAATGCAAGAAGAAATCTTATATTTTAATCATAAATTTTTGAATGTAGAACTAAAGTCACATTTTAATTGTATTGATTCTTGCCTGGGTGGCAACCATTCAAATATCAAATAATTTTAAATGCTTAAAATGACATAACTTCATAGATGATAATGGATAAGTGCACACATACAAGGACAAATGCGAATTCATATCTGCTAGTGAATGATTCATTAATAGAAGAATAGAAGAAATAGTGGTATGGCAAGAGTAAACTGTAGACATTCTGCACTCTGTCGTAAAATACATGCAAGCAAGAACATTCAAACTGAGTGGTGAATGGCAAATAAATGAGCTATTTCAGAATATTTGTGTCACCTTTCTTTCCCAGCCTTTCCACTTTGTGTTCCTGAGTTCAAAAAGGCTTACTGGTCTACAATTTCCACAGGCACCGGCACTTCTCTGATTCCTTGTCCAACTGACCATTATTCATTTCCAAACTCACAATGAGAAAATTGGCAAGGTGTTCAACAATGGAAAGCATCCTAATTAAATCCAGCACTGACATTCACTTTCCAAAAGGGATAAACAGTATGATTAGTAGCAGGGCAACATTTTTTCCCCTCTTCTCCTTAACTGAAAGTTGAACTGGAGTGTTGTGGCCACTACATTAGGATTCTGACCGAGCAGCATAAATTGTCACAGTTCAGCAAGAGACCAAAACGCCCATCTTATTCGTAACTGTGCTGAGCATTTTAAGAGTGGCAATCTCTTGCCTTTGCCTGTGCCCTGCATATATTTCCGATTTAAATAATCACCCAATGTCCTCCTGAATGTCTCAATTGTACAACCTTTTATCACACTTCCAGGTAATGCATTCCTATCCTGACAGTTTGCTGTGTGCAAGTTTTTTTCTCACTTCACATTCTTTCCTCTTGAAAAAGACTTTAAAATGAAGCCCTCTAATTCTCAATCAGTTTATGAGTGGAAACAGCTTCCCTCTATTCACTGCTTCCAGGACCATTACAATTTTGAAAATTTTTATATTATTTTCATTTAGTCTTCTCCTTAAACAGTCCCAACATCTCAATTCTACCCTCATAACTGAAGTGTCTCATCCCTGGAATTAACATCTTAAACCTCTTCTGCCCCCTCTCCTGTTCACATTATTCGTATGTGGTGGTGCCCAGAACTGTATGGAATACTCCATCCAAGGACTAGAATATCAAATCTTTATTAACAGCTCTTTCTATCTGTCCTGCCATCTTTAGTGACTTGCATCGATGGGCACCCAGGTCTGCCTACTCATGAATGCACTTTAGAATAATCCCCTTTATTTTATGCTACCTTGCCATATACTTTACAACAAAGTGCATCACCTCACACTTTCGCATTCAAACTTCAACAGCCACCTATCCGCCCAGTGAGGTCACAATTAAGGCTCTGCTTCCTTAACCACACCCCTCACCTGACATGCTGCGACCCTCAGGTTAAGCTTGCCACCATCCGTCTCTCTCTCTCTCTCTCTCTCTGGGTGAGCAAAAGGTATCAGTGTTCTTTCAAAGTTGTAATCTATCATCCTTACAGTTTACAATTCTACTGAGTTTTTGTCATCAGCAATTTGGAAATTGTCCCTTGCATGAAAATCTAGATCATTAATGTACATCAGGAAAAGCGTGGGTCCTAAAACTGATCTCCTGGGGAACTCCATTACAAACCTTCTTCCAGCCTGGAATACATCCATTAACCATTACTTGGTTTCTATCCTTCAGCCAGTTTTGTGTCCATGTTGTGACTGTCCCTCTTGCTACATGACCTATAACTACCTATAACTGTCCTTACAAGTCTGTTGTGTGGCATTGCATAGAATGCCTTTTGGAAGTCCATGGGCACTGCATCAGCATTAATTTCAAATCTCTCTGTCATGTTTTCTAAAAAGCTTGCACAAGTTAGATAGATTCAATTTTCCCTTAACAAATCCATGTTGACGCTTCTAAATTAATGTATATTTTGCCACGTGACTACTAAACCTATCTCAAATGACATCAAGGGCTGAAGGGCCTGTACTGTGCTGTACTGTTCTAACTGCTTCTAAAAACTTTCCACACCATTGAGATTCAACTGAGCGATCTATAATTGCTGTCAACTTCTCCAATCCAGGGAAGTCTGAAAGATAACTGCCAATTGCCTTTGCAATTTCCATTCTCACTTCGGTTAAAATCCTTGGATGTTTTTCTTCCAGTTCCAGTACCTTATCAACTTACAGTATCAACATCTCATCCAATACCTCCTCCTGATCAAATTTAAACCCTACCAATCAGTTTCCTCCTCTGTCATCATGGGTTGGCAGCACTTGCTTGTACATCTTACCCTAACCCTAACCCTAACACTGCTCAGTAAATGTTGTCCCACTGTCAGTGAGCTCGTTAGTCCGCCTTATTCCAAAGACCTAGTCAAGCAGTGATGCCTTTCTTGTTAGACTGACAGACACTGCTGCAGTAAACGTTTGTAAATGCGCTCTAGGAACACTAGTCTTTCATTGCCCTTTACACTACCATTATCCCGGTTGATACATGGAAATTTAAAGCCCTCCCCAAACCACCCAACCGTTATAACTACTCTATGCTGTCTATATGTTTGTGATTTCTTTGCAGATTTTTTTATATTCTTCTTACAAGTTGCTGCTCTATACATTATACTGAGCAGCAGCAATACTCGTGTTATTCTTTGCCTAGAGCAATATTCTCCATAACAAAAAAACCTAACTTACCTTTTTTAGACTCTTTCCAACATTGCAAAATTACCATTATTTGTTTCTTGAAATAAATTAGATTTGAGTAATACCTTTTGTATTCCAGTCAACATTAATTATATTAATATGAGTAGCAACGTACCCTGTTTGAACACTGGCTTGAAGCTATTCCTTTTCAGTAAATGTTCAAGGTGGCAAATTAAGCATTTATACAAAATTCTGCTTCTCAGTACATAGAAGCTGTTTGCATTTCCTGGTAGAAAAGCTGCATACTCACATCAGGATGCCATGAGCTCTCTCCAATAGCTTTGTGCTAGAAGAATTCAAAAAAATCCCTTCATCATCAATCAACGAATGACTACAGGGAAGCCTTGCAGCGTGAACTCCTGTCCTGCCATTCCAGCTCATTCCACGTAGGTCACTGTTCAAAGAAAAGAAACATCAGAGTTTAACAAAAATAAACTTTAGATGCTAGACACCGAAAATAAAAACAGGAAATACCCAAAAAACACAACAGGTTAATCAAGGATAAAGGCATGTTAATACTTAAAACTGTACAGCCCTCAACAGAATGAGCACAAATTATGAACACAACTTACAATTATACTCTCCTTCAAATACAAAGAGTACAAATATAATGCACAGCAATATCTATTGTTTCAAGTGCTATCTTTCCTATAATTAAAGACGCATCTGTATTATGCAACAACAACCGTGATTTTATATTACTAGGAACGTAGCACAAGAAGAATAGTTCATTCGGCCCATTGAACTTGCTCTGCCATTTGAACAGATGACGGCTGACCAGCTATTTTAATGTCACTTACCTGCATTATCCCAGTAGCCACTGATGGCATTAATTTCCAGAAATCTATTTCTGTCTTGAAATACTCAATGATGATGTTTCTGTTAGAAACCTTAGTTCAGTTTCTCTGTCCATAGATGTTCAGTAATTCCAGCATTCACGGTATTTTCTTTTTATTTTATTAACCCATCTCTTGAATGGAAGACTATGAATGCTCAATTTCAGTTGATGTGACACAAAAACTCATATTCTGTCAGCCTTGATCCAGCCCAGATCCAGCCTGTACTCACTCAGTAATTAACCGCCTTATACTGCCCTTAGTAACAGTCCCACTGTATTGAAGTCACATTACCCCAGAAAAATGAATTCAATGAATGAAATTAATTTTGTAACAATTCTCTTAGGAACAAATACAATTACTTTCATATAAATTGTGTGCAGACGTCAGGCCAGCATTATATCGTGGTTCACTCGTTGTCTTAACTATCTTCATGCAGATGACTCTGCTTTACATTTTTCAGTTATAATCAGCCAAGCTAGATGCCAGCATCATATCTGCCATGCAAACATATTTAAATGGATATTCCAGATTCTTGATTTTAAAAGAATGAGAAACTATTAAAACTTCACCATGGATAACATGAAAGATCTTCAGCAAGTCAGTATGTGAAAATTTGAGACAAAAGAACAAAGATGAATTGAGAGCGAGAAATATTCAGCAAACCAAGACCTAAGACTTTCAGATACTTCTAAAAGTATGACTCTAAAGTAACAGGACAGCAGCAGAGTAGGATTCCGGAGCTGGGGCATGCCTGCTCCATCGTTTCTTTTTCCTCTTTTCTCCCCCCCTCCCGCCCTGTCTCTCTTTTTGCATTTTTCTTTTTTCTCTTTCTTTTTACCTCCTATCCTTGGGTGGCATTGACGATGTCTGGGGTAAAAGCCAGCACGGACCTCTGGCCTCAGTATGGACTCGGACTTGTGGCCTCATCGTGGATTTGACTCCCAGCACTCCCAGCCTCAAGATGAAGACCTGCAGGGTCTGGCTTGGATGGACTGTTATTCTGAACTCTTATTTCCTTATTTTTCCAATTTATTGCTGGACTTCTTATTTCTTTATTTTTCTAATTCATTTCCCCTGAGAATTTGTATTTAAAAATCTGTATCTAGGGTACCTTTGTACCTAAGACGGTGCTATAAGTGGTGACTGGTAAAACATTTCGGTTCTCATGTGAGTACATATGACAATGTAACTAATTCTAATTGCTACTTAAATTGAGAAACACAGATAAAAGTCAAGATCCCATGGTGTAAAGACAGCTGAGGCTGAAAATAGTAAGAGATCAAAGTTAAATCAAAAAATTGTGCGCAGGAGATGCCAAGTTCAGCTTTAAAGCCTAAAAATGAAATTCAAAAATTTTTTAAAAACTGCTGGGGGGTGGGGGAAAGGGAAATGAGTTCCATAGTCTTTCTATTGTCGGAATGTACAAATTAATGGCTCATACGTCAGCATGACAGACATTTCACCTTTCTAAAGCACAGTCAGACCTGAAAAGTGAGATTTGAAAACAAATTTGAAAATTGAGGCATTCCTTAGGTGACAAGGATTGGCAAAATGTAGCAACATTTTGGAAACCTAACAAAATCAAAGTCAGAGGACATCAAGGGTAGGGTTATCCACTGGCTGCAGTCACACCACGCAAAAGGGAAGCTAGCTATGTTTTTGTAGGCCAATCATCTTAGTTTCAGGACATTACAACAGGAGTAGGCCATTCAGCCTTTCAAGCCAGTTCCACCGTACAGATCACCATGGCTGACCTGTGCACTAACTCCATACTTGGCCCATATCCATCAGTGCCTTTGGGTGAAGGGTGGTAGCAAATGGAAAATATTCACCATGGTGCTCAGTTACGAGTGGTGTTCCACAGGGATCTGTTATAGGTCCTCTTCTATTTGTGATTTTTGTAAATGATTTGGACGAAGGAATGTAAGGGTCGATTAGTAAGTTCGTGGATGATACGAAGGTGGGTCGAGTTCTGGATAGGATGCAGAGCTGGCCCGAGAAGTGACAGATGGAGTTTAACTCTGAAAAGTGTGAGGTGATTCATTGTGAAAGGACAATTTTGAAAGCAGAATACAGGGTTAATGGAAAGATTCTTGGCAGTGTGGAGGAGCAGAGGGATCTTGGGGTTCATGTCCACAGATCCCTGAAAGCTGCCACGCGGGTGAATAGAGTTGTTAAGAAGGCATATGGTGTGTTAGCTTTCATTAACAGAGGGATCGAGTTCAACAGCCGTGAAGTTATGATCTAGCTATTCAAGAGCCCGATTCGGCCACACCTGGAGTATCGTGTCTAGTTCTGGTCGCCTCATTACAGGGAAGATATGGAAGCGTTGGGAAAGGTGCAGAGGAGATTTACTAGGTTGTTGCCTGGAATGGAGGGAAGGTCTCATGAGGAACGGTTGAGAGAGGCTTTTCTCTTTAGAACGACGAAGGATGAGAGGTTACTTGATAGAAGCGTACAAAATGATCAGAGGTATAGAGTGGACAGCCAGGGACTTCTTCCTAGCGGGGGAGGTAGCTATTATGAAGGGGCATAGTTTTAAAGTGAGTGGAGGTAGATATAGGGGAGACATCAGAGGTGGTTTCTTTACTCAGAGTGGTAGGCACGTAGAATGCATTGCCGGAGAGGGTAGTGGAGTCGGTCTCATTAGGGGCATTTAAGCAGCTACTAGATAGGCATACGGATGATAGTATAAGGTAGGGGTGGAGGTTAGATAGACCTTAGGTTTGGGGTAAAAGTTCAGCACAACATAGTGGGATGAGGGCCTATACCGTGCTATACTGTTCTATGTTCTATGCCGTTGCTTAACAAAAATTTCTCTCTCAGATTTAAACAATTTAAACAATCTTGCATCCACTGCTGATTACGGAAAAAAAGTTCCAAATATCTATCATCATTTGCGCACAGTAGTGCTTCCTAATCTCTCGAATTCTCAGATTATGACCCCTAGTTCTGAAATCCCCAAACTAGCAGAAATAGGTTATCATCTACTCCCTATTTTTTCCTGTTAATATCTTGAAGACCTCGATCAGATCATCCCTTAACTTTCTGAATTTTAAAACAAATAGGCCTCTTCAAATTAACCCAAGTCCAAGTATCATTCCTGTAAACAAATCCCCACCACTGCCTACCTACTTCAAGGCCACTATATCATTCCTCAGGTGTACTGCTCACAGTACTTCAATGGGGTCTAACAACTTTTGTTTAACTACAGCATAACTTGTGCATCCTTGTAGTCCAGGCTTCCAGATATAAAGACCAACATTCTATTAGCTTCCTTGATTATTTTTTGCACCTGTTCGGAACATTTTAAAAATCTATGTACCTGGACCTTAAGTCTCTTCAGACAACACCTCTAGTTCCTCAGAAGGCTAACGAAATTTGACATATCCACAACATGTCTTACCAATTTTTATAGATGTACCATAGAAAACATCCTATCTGGATGCATCACAGCTTGATATGGCAACTGCTCTGCCCAAGACTGCAAGAAACTACAGCATTATGAACACAGACCAGACCATCACACAAAGACTTTCATCCACTGGCTCCCTCTGTACATCCTGCTGCCTCGGGAAAGCAGCCAACATAATTAAAGAGCCCTTGCACCCAATTTATGGTCTCTTCCACCTCTTCCATTAGGCAGAAGATACAAAAATTTGAAGACGCATACTAATAAATTCAAGAACAGCTTCTTTGCTGCTTTTATCAGACTTCTGAATGGACCTCTCATGTTAAAGTTGATCTCTCTCTGCACCTTGTCTGTAGTTGATACACTAAATTCTATATTCTGTTCTATTACTCTGATGTGCTGAGGTAAGGTGTGATTTGCCTGGATAGCATGCAAAACAATACTTCTCACTGTATCCCAGTACATGTGACAGTAATAAGTCAAATCAAACATCCACTGCATTTAACTTCATACCATTTAGAAAGTACCCTGACAGCACAGTAGGAATTCCTCTGGATAGTGTCCTAAAACCAACCATCTTTCTCTGCTTCATCAATAATCATTCCTTACTGATAAGGTCAGGGCAGAAGGGACAGGATATTTTCTGATGATTAGTGTCCAGTCCTACTCACAACACTTCAGATACTGAAACAGCCCAGTCACATGCAGCAAGAGCTGGATAACATCAGACTTGGGCTAATATGTGGCGGCTAACATTCACAACAAACCAACAAGCAATGACCATCTCCAAGAAGAATCAAATCATCTCACTGTGAAATTCAGCAATATTAACATCACTGAAATCCCCATAATAATATCTTGGGCATTCCATTAGCCAGAAACATAACTGGAATAGCCATATAAATATTGCAGTCACAAGTATAGGTCAGAGGTTGAGAATTCTGTGGAAACAACTCAGCTTGACTTAGAGGTGGTGCACAAACAATGCGATAGATTACTCTCCACTTGCTTAGACGAGTGTGGCAACAACAGGTTTGACACAATCCAGGACAAAGCAGCCCCTTTGATTGGCACCCGATCTATCATCTTACACATGCATTCATTCCTTCTACCATATGCAAAATGCATTGCAGTTGCTCTCTAAGGCTCCTTCAAAAACACCAAACTTGCAGTGTCCACTGGATAACGACAGTAGCTGCATTGGAACACCACCTCCAAGTTTGCCTTGACTTGACAGGGATGAGAGGGAGGAGTGGTTACTAGTTTCAAATTCTCCCCAAACCTGACCTCATCCCATGACCAACCCTCCCTCTCATCCCCACCTCCTTGACCTGAAACAACCTGTCCATCTTCTCTCCCACCCATCTGCCACTCCGACCTCACTGACCAATCCCCATCCCAGCTACCTTCCCCAGCTCCACGCCTCCTCTCTCTATTTCTGAGCTCCTTTCCCCCTCTCCCCATTTCTGAAGAAGGGTCCCGACCCGAAACAACAACGTTCCTGCTCCTCTGATGTTGCCTGACCTGCTGTGTTTCTCTAGCTCCACACTGTTATATCTGAGATCCAAAGAGATTAGACTTGATAGAAGGATTAGACTTCCTCAGTGAGAAAATGATGGTTAGGGCCAGGAATCTACAAGATTTTAAATGTCAGAAGGTGAAGAAGAATCACAAATGTTATAAAGACCCTAGATGAGGTGACAAACAGCCAAAATTGCGTGCTGACAACAGGGTAAAACGGGTCTACTAGGGGAGGCTGCGTGTGAATCTTGGGATGGAGATAAACCGGACTGCACTGAGGTGGGTGCTTGGGGTTGGAGGCTATGGAGCTCTGATCTTAAGAGGGGCTGAGATCAGTGCAAGTTCTGGAAACAGCGGTTGGATGTTTAGGAGCAGTATCATGGTCGGAGGATTTAGGAGATCAAATGAGAGAGTTGATATTTAATCTGTGTATGGTAGTGATCAATTTGCTCAAAATATACAGTGTTATTCTTGTTAGCATTTTTCATTAAAATGCTGGGATTCAGTTTGTGGACATGAAGTGCTGCAAATTCAGTGGGAGGGCATTACAATGTGTTAAGGGAGCAGAGATCTCATAGTGGCTAAATTCAAGCCAACAGTTTTCCGCTGAAAGAATCAAGATTGTAGAAAGTCTGAGAGAGGACGTGGGTGATACAATCTTCTGAATATGAATAGACAAGAAAAGATGCTTGGTAAAACAAGAGACTGTAAGGCAATGACAATGGAGGAAGAGCTCATCTCTTTGGCTCTCAAAGTCCTCAATGTCATGCTAAGCTTGAAATTCTTTTTCAGTTGAAGAGTAAGTGGGTGAAGCTGAGAATTTTACTCAAGACATATTACTATGGCTGAGTTATACGTAGTGAAATTAAATGTACACTAATAAACATTAATCAGACATTGACTTAAAGGCAATAAAGTTCATGCTATTCATGCCTTTTTGCTCTGGAATACTTCAAATTTGATGATGATTCATATCAAAAGCAGGCTCCCAATGACTACCTACAAGAAATGCACATATAGCCACAATGTGCCTGAGCATAACATATGCCTTAAATGGCTCAGTTGATTAAAGTAGTAAGCCTTATACACCAGGAGGTCACAAGTTCAGCCTGCGCTTATTTAGTGATCCCACCGGAGACAGCAGTAGGGATGGAATGGCCCAAGTGCCTCTGGATTTGGAAACAGACAAAAGGAAAATCAAATGTTCTAGTTCCTCCCTACTATTCAGTCACTTATGAAAGTGCATTATATCTGTTTTTTTTAAATTGATTTTTACTGGATTTCAGAAGATACATTTTACCTGGGTTGACAAGCACAAAAGATGACTGAACAGCATAGAATGTCAGAAGAGAGCTTGTAGTTCATTCTTTATTTAATCATAGGATTATAGGCATCATTGGCAGGGTCAGGTATTTATTGCCCATCCCTAAACGACATGAAGAAAGTTACAGCAGGCTTTGAACCACTGCAGTCCTTGGTATGTAGACATACCCAGAAATGCCGTTATCTAGTGAGTTCCAGGGTTTTGACCCAGATGTAGTTAATGAACAGAAGCAGGAACTGATGATATTGTGTGACAGGAGAGTAGGTAGTGGTGATCCCTTGCTTGGAACCAGTACGTCACAGCATTCTTGAATATGCAACAGCTGAGGACAAAGAAATTCAACTCAAACCTTAATCGATCTCTCTCAGGGGTCCCTGCAGTGGACAATCTAATCGTCCTCTGTGACTTCAACACCAGAGCTGGCAAAAATGCAGCATTGACGCAATATAATCAGTAAAGAGGGAGTTGTAAAGCAAAAGTCCAATGGCACCCTTCTCCTGACAAAATGCCGTGAACACAACCTCGTCATCACTAACACACTGTTCCACCAAAGGGACAAATAAAAGACAACGTGGTGCTGCACTCCAGACACTGGCACCTCCTTGACAATGTCATCACTAAATCGAGGGATTGGGAAGCTGTTAAAAATCACACACACTACAACAGAAACCAGCGACTGCTGGACGGACCATTGCCTTATCTGAGCCAGGATCAACTTAAATATAGCCCTACCGCAAAAATTTCAATATTGAGGCACCTGAGGACTCAATAAAATAATCTCATACAACCGACGCCTCTCCACAAACCTAGAAAAGCTCAGCAACAGTGTCGTGGGATCCCAACAGTCTCTCGTCTGCCCGTAGGACCGCCATCGATGCCCTCAGAAACTCAGTTGGCCGCTCAACCAGGAAAGACCAAGATTGGTTTCATGAGAATGATGAGGAGACCCAGGAGCTATTAATCCAAAACCACGTGGCATTTCTGAATCTAAAACAACAACTGCACTTGGAAGAGAAAAGGTAGGCCCACAGGTGGCTGAAGGTAGAGATACAAGAATAAACCTGTGACACAAATAACAGGTGGTAGGTGGAAGAGGGGCTGGAGGGCTAATGTATGGCCAATGGCCAAGCCATGCATGGTCTCTTGTGCTGTCAAGACTACATACGAACCAAATATCTAGTGCCCCTGACCATTGCTGGCCAAGGACGGAGTTACCCTCATCAAAGATTAAAAAATATCATCAAAAAGCAAGGGGGGGACCCCTTCAGAGACCTCCTCAAACAGGCTTCTGTCATTGATCCGAACGTTCTTGAACACATCCCACAGCATACTACACGTCATGAGTTCAGCAACACCCCAACTTTGCACAAAGTAGAGAAGGCCGTCCACCACATTAAAAAAAAACAAGGCTGCTAGAGCAGATGGTATCCCACTGAGGCACTGAAGTGTAGAAGCAAAGGGCTCCTACATCAACTGTGTGCTTGTCATCTTATCTGGAAGGAGGAGTGCAACTCTAGGAGGGCTCCAAGACACCACAGTCATGAGTATTTTCAAAAAAGGGAATTGATCCGTCTGTGGTAACTCCAGGGGAGTCATCGCCAGGGTTCTCTGCAACCATCTCCTCCCTGAGATTGAAGAAATCCTTCGAGAGATATAGTGTCGCATTTGGCCATAGAGGGGCACAAAGGACACAACTGTTAACATGTGACAGCTGCAGGAGAAATGCAGAGAAAATAGCGTATCCCTATACATGGCCATCTTCGACCTTACAAAGGCCTTTACATCATCAATCGGGAAGTACTATGGAACATCCTTTTCCGCTGTGGTTGCACCATGAAGTTTGTCATCATCCTTTGCCTGTTCCATGACAACACAGAAGGTGTGGTAACGAGAAATGGCTCCACCACTGACCCATTCCCTGTTTGGGCCGGTGTGAAGAATCATCGCCCCAACACTTTTGAAGAAACTTGGGCTTTCATGGTGCTTTCCCACCTTTAGCTTGGAAATCATGTCTAAGGATTTACTGGAGCCATGACTCAACTCAGCAGCTCACAAATACATTCCTGCAAACCATTCAAGTACCTGTATTAAGTGTTAATTGCAGTAGATCATACATCAAACCAAACAGAATGAGACAAAGATTGATATTAATAATTTACATTAAGTTTAAAAAAGATGGCTTTCCATATTAAGCAGATGTTCACCTGCACATCTGCCAATGTGGTATACTGTATCCACTGCACCCAGTGTGGCTTCCTCTACATTGGGGAAACCAAGCGGAGGCTTGGGGACCGCTTTGCAGAACACCTCAGCTCGGTTCGCAATAAAAAATTGCGCCTCCCAGTCGCGAACCATTTTAACTCCCCCTTCCATTCCTCAGACGACATGGGCCTCCTGCAGTGCCACAGTGTTGCCACCCGAAGGTTGCAGGAACAGCAACTCATATTCCGCTTGGGAACCCTGCAGCCCAATGGTATCAATGCGGACTTCTCGAGCTTCAAAATCTCCCCTTCCCCTACTGCATCCCAAAACCAGCCCAGTTCGTCCCCTCCCCACACTGCATCACAGGGGATGCCTGCTCGTCCCCTCCACCCACTGCATCCCAAAACCAGCCCAGCCTGTCTCCGCCTCCCTAACCTGTTCTTCCTCTCATCCATCCCTTCCTCCCACCTCAAGCCGCACCTCCATTTCCTACCTACTAACCTCAAACCGCTTCCTTGACCTGTCCGTCTTCCCTGAACCAACCTATTCCCTCCCTACCTCCCGACCTATACTCTCCTCTCCACCTATCTTCTTTTCTCTCCATCTTTGGTCCGCCTCCCCCTCTCTCCCTATTTATTCCAGAACCCTCTCCCCATCCCCCTCTCTGAAGAAGGGTCTGGGCCCGAAAGGTCAGCTTTTGTGCTCCTGAGATGCTGCTTGGCCTGCTGTGTTCATCCAGCTCCACACTTTGTTATCTTGGATTCTCCAGCATCTGCAGTTCCCATTATCACTAGAACAGATTTTAATCTGGATAACAGGGCTGAGGGGCCAGCATCCAACCCATCATCAATAACTCATTTTGGGAGCAAAATTATTCTGATTCTGTTACTTCTTTCTCCTGATACTACCTTGATACAGTTTTATCACTTAAACCAATCTTATGATTAGCACTCTTAGTTTAGACCTCTTAGCAGTTTATTTTCATGAAGTTGAAACATTATATTTTAAAATTCTGCACACCAGGAAGACACTTTCTCAGGATATAGCCACAGTTTTCTAGCAAATGTTGTAACATTTTGCATCAGTAGCTCACATGAAAAAATGTTTGAAGCATCTAAAAACAACTTGCACTTTTTATCATTAAAAAGATCATATCATATTTAAGAAAATAAAAGTCAAGTACTTACCATGGTGATTTTTCATTGATGGTGTTTGTCCCTTGCAAGTTAGATAATGGCATCCTGGGGCTTTTCCTCATAATACCTATCACAGCAAAACAAGTGCTAAAATAGTAAATGATCAAAGAGAAACAAGCAGCAAAAGCGAAGCACATGCATGCGTTGCACCATGCTGCAGACAGTTTAGCAGGGACAACCTGAAGTATTCCTACAGAATCTCTGCAGGTGCCGTATAGAATCACTCCACACAAGGCAATGGCTATGACCACAACAGGGTGGAATAAGTGACGTTGTCAAAAGCGGAAAGCCAAAGAGAGATATCAAATCCAGTCCTCAGACTTGTAAAAAAATCATAAGGACTTACTGAATAATAAACCAGTCTATTACAAGAATTATTCCTCTTAAGAGTTAATCACAGCCAGTACCTTTCTATAATTAATACATAACCTATAGAATGCACAGGCCAAAGGCTGGAAGCTGAACAAGCATTACAAATATATTAGGGAAAAAAAATCAATGTGGTTATAAGACCAGAAGCAAAAGGGAGCAACAAAAATATTTAGGGTGCATCATATATTTGCCATTTATCAACTGTACTTAGAAAATTAAGGCTCTGAGTGAATACAAGGAGGCTTATTTATTTATATTTTCTGTCCATTTCACCAGAAATTCAAGGTTCTCACAGGGTCTCCACCAAATTCAACTTGGCATAGCTAGCATAAAGGATAATTCACAAAGGATTGGGTGCTACGCATCAATTGTGTTAAATTTGAACTGTTAATGAGTACAATTAACCATCTAAACAATTTTATCAACACAAATAGCTCACTGCACTTGGTCAAGAATTCTGGCTACCAATTTAACAAAACCTTTCATCATATAATCCTTACTTAACATATTGAAATTTTGTGTTTGAAGTGGGAATGTTCTAGAATCCATTTACCGTCAAATACTCAAGGCAGCTGAACATGGATACCTATCTTATTTATTCAAACTTATGCTCTCTGGACAAACGTCAAAAGAAACTGGCTTACAATTGATGGGAAAAGAGTTATCAAATCAGAAGCAACCTCTTTCTGCTAACGAACATATGGCCACCCCTGCCCAAAATGAATACATCTATCCTTTCCAAATAATCAACACACACTAATCTTGTCCCAGTAGTTCACCAAGGAAAAGAAAATCAATCATTTGCCCTGAAGTATAGCTTGACCATCACAGTTTGTGGACAGTGGTACCATCTCAACTGAGAAATTCATTTTAATTTTATGAAACTGTGGATCTATACAAATGGAATGTATTTTGAATTATCAAGACTAACAATATACGGCTTCAAAACTCAACAGTACCTCTGAAATTAAAGTTATTTTAGTTCTTGGAATGAATTTGATGACTTAAAACGTTACCTTCTGACTGTGATATCATACTCTATTTTGTGCATCGTTCTCACATCCTCAAGGTTTTAGACCAGACTGCACCTAAGTTTTAAAATAGGACCTTGAACGAAATTTATATTTTATTAGTTCTGTCTTTTGTGTCATTAGGATTTTCAATGAGATTTAAATCAAAAGCAATTGAACTTAAAGCCCTGATCTTACAAATATGGGAAAGCAGCACTCTGTGGGCATTTTCTAATCAACTTGCTCAGATATTATCACACACCTCAAGAGCAGATAGGAATTGAACATGGATCTCCTGACCCAGAATAGGAGCAGGACCACTGTACCACAAGAATCATAGCAACAGTCTGAATTGCAAACTAACCAACCTAGAACAGACAATTGCTTAAAACACAAATATAACTGAAGGTAAGGGTGTCAAGAGTCTCCAAAATGACAAGCTAATCACCTAACAGCCATAACTTCCCCATTTAATGTTTTCAATTTCATATTCATGTTGTCAGCTGAATTGAAATTGGTGCTATGTAACTAGATTCAAAGGACCAACTGAAATTATTAGTCCTCAAACAGGGAATCAGCTTAAGAGCATGCAGAATTAGTGTTAGTAACCACACAGAAAGAAGACCTGCAAAAATGGACACAGAGGACATTGAGACCAACATCATTCACTCTATCAACAAAGCCAAAGAACTGTGGGATGTGTATTCACGCTATCTTTAAGAATACAGTGCAAAGAAATTGAAAATAATCAGTAAAGGTATTTTGAAGTTTATACAGTTGTAAAGTTCATTGAAAAATTCTGGTAAAGAAATCGCAACTGTTTCTCATTTAATCCTCTGCAAATTGTTCAGAATATGTAAGAAATTTGGATTACTTAACCAATGCTTCTCTTTTAAAAACATAATATGCATACTTTAAAGTGTGTGATTTAAAAGCCACAAACATCCCAGAATTCTTTGGTGTTGTTTGGCTTCAAGTCAGCGGTCTTCATTAACCACTGTGAACAGCTGGTGTGGCCACAAGTACATGGTTGGATCATTTTCAAAATCAATCCGGCATACTGCTCTCACGCCCTCAGATTAGCAAAACTCAAAACTGTAACCTCAGCTAGCGGGCAATACCAGTAACTTCCAGAACCTTTTCAAAAAATTAATGAAGACCACCAGCACTGAGTGAATGCTCTTGGATTCCCAGTTCCTATGGGTTAAGATAAATTTGAGAACACATTGCTGGATTTGGAGCCTTACTGTACTTCTCTTCCTTGCACCTTTGGAGAATCTCTAAACTCCTCTGATGAACTGGGTGATGCAGAAAGCTAAAACTATCGACACTTTTCAAAACCGGAAATGGAACAGCATCATCATGCCCTTGGGAAGCATAATAAAAACAAAAGAAAAAGACACAAGATAGAAATATTCATAAAAGATGGAAATTTGAAAGACTGAGAAACCTCTACAAGAAACTAAATATCACAATTACAGTGAGACACATTTAATCATTGATTCTTTTTTGTTGGAAATGAGACCATTTTTCTTCCTAATTCAGAGATGAAGAGTTAGTGAATTGTAGAAAGCTTGTATGCGCTTCAAGAGAGAAAAAAGGCAATGCAAGAAAAAGACAGATTTTACAAAGTGCAGTTATGCATATTCATTAAAGAAAATCAGCACTTATTAAAATATTATCAACAATGAAATATATTCATCTTTTTCTTTTAAGTAATTGATTCGACAACCAGAAATACAAATAGTTCACTTTCACAATGTTTCATCCTTTTTAGATTTTATCAGGCCACCACAGGGGCGTTCTCAAAATTACAGCAGCATTTGCTCTGAAAACAGTCTAGAAGAAATAAAAGGATTTTAAATTATAAACTTCAATTATTATTGATGCATTGTTTCATCTACTGATCCAGTTGTCATCACCACCAGAAGGTTTCAGATCTCAATAAGACAATCTTAAATGGAGATGGCAGATCATGACAGCAAGCAGAATCTGACTTATATAGCCAAAACAACAGTGCATACATGGATATCTGCTGAGGATCGGAATAAGCTGAAACGTGACATCTCTCACAGCTGAAGAGCCCACTAAAATTTATCTGGGTTTGCAAATGAGAAACAGCTACTCAGTGGGGTTACAGGGGCTGCTTGCGCCTTTGGAACTGTATTACTATATACAAATCAGGTTCTTCAGGAGATGGACGGAAGGAGGGCAATATAATGAAAACTTATTAGGAACGGTTTCATTTCATACCAAAGAAACTACCAATTACAGAATTAAGTTCATACCCTTCACACTAGGGCACTTTTATTTCCTTCAACAGCTTCAAATTAACAAATGGTTATTCATAAAGAAAAGTAAGCAAACACATCAGTTTTCACAAGGTATTTTATTTTGCTGATCTTCAGCACAGAGAAGAGAGAGATTACAATACAAGAGTGGAAGATATATAGAGAGCATTCTACTTCTCTACCAAGATTAGATCTAGACAGAGCAAGACTATACTAGGCAGTGAATTCAGAGTGCAGACCAGCTGCTACAGCATGATGATGCGTCTTCCTATAAAACAAGCACATTTTCCTACATTTAGAAGTGCACTGATTAAAATGAGAAAAAAACTAACCAATGCCTACATAAAATCAGCACAAACACTAAACTGTTCACAAACTGTAATTTACACAAATAGGTCAATCTAAAATTGCAGAAATCCCAAAGACTGGCAGATGATATTTTCAAAATGAATGCGGACCTCATAAAATGAATTTAAGTAATACAAATTCAAATATTTCACCACTAGATGGAATTTAATGCTTGTGGGATTAGAACATTTAAATTAATTAGGCTCTGGAACAAAATAGCTAAAAGTCACCCATATATCATGGTTTAAGGTACCAAGACATGCATCACCCAGTATACAGAAACTAACCAGTACAATTTAAAACTTTATATTACCTGTCTTTGTTCTCCCAAAGCGTACTTTATGATGGTTTCTTTGTGAAATGACATAATGGGTAGTTTAAGTATTATTCTAAATTGCCGCGAATTCTATGTCACTTGGGCAAATGATTTTTTGTCGTACAAAGCCTATAACATAGAACATAGACCAGTACAGCACAGTACAGGCCCTTCGGCCCGCGACATTGTGCCTAACTTTTACCCTAATCCTAAGGTCTACCTAACCTCCGCCCCTACCTTATACAAATCACCCATATGCCTATGTAATAGCCACTTAAATGCCCTGATTAGGCAGACTCCTCTACCCTCTCCGGCAATGCATTCCACACTCCAACCACTCTCTGAGTAAGGAACTGTGAAAGGAGCACCACTGATCCTGTCCGGCTTCAAAACAGGGGCCTTTCGTGTGTGAGGCGAACATGATAACCACTACATGACAGAAACACGAGAGTAACACACAATGTTGTGCTCAAGCACCACAGTTACATTAATTTCCTGAAGCAGTGGAATGCCAGACCCTAGCATTAAATCAAATAGTTGAACAAATCATTGCCTTTGTTTGGCAGCAAACTACATGTTTCTCAAAGCCACTCAAGTGAGAAACCTGCACTTTACGAATTTAGAAGATTTATGGGGACCATCATATGTATACTCAATAAGTCACTGATCAATTCATTGGCACTTCGAAACTGAAGTCATGTACAAAGTCAGATACTACCTAGCACAATGAAAAATAGTCCCCAGCCTGGGGAAAAGACACCTGCCATTCACCTTAGCTATACCCCTGCAAGATATTGTATTATGATTCTCTTTACTAACTCACTCACAAGCACACTATGTTTACTATACCGTGTTTCTATTCATTCATTCATAAAACAGTGTTAAAGAAAACATCCCTTCCAACTCCAAGATAATAAAATGTGAGGCTGGATGAACACAGCAGGCCAAGCAGCATCTCAGGAGCACAAAAGCTGACGTTTCGGGCCTAGACCCTTCATCAGAGAGGGGGATGGGGAGAGGGAACTGGAATAAATAGGGAGAGGCGGACCGAAGATGGAGAGTAAAGAAGATAGGTGGAGAGAGTATAGGTGGGGAGGTAGGGAGGGGATAGGTCAGTCCAGGGAAGGCGGACAGGTCAAGGAGGTGGGATGAGGTTAGTAGGTAGATGGGGGTGCGGCTTGGGGTGGGAGGAAGGGATGGGTGAGAGGAAGAACCGGTTAGGGAGGCAGAGACAGGTTGGACTGGTTTTGGGACGCAGTGGGGGGGGGGGGGGGGACTGGGCTGGTTGTGTGGTGCAGTGGGGGGAGGGGACGAACTGGGCTGGTTTAGGGATGCAGTAGGGGAAGGGGAGATTTTGAAACTGGTGAAGTCCACATTGATACCATATGGCTGCAGGGTTCCCAAGCGGAATATGAGTTGCTGTTCCTGCAACCTTCGGGTGGCATCATTGTGGCAGTGCAGGAGGCCCATGATGGACATGTCATCTAGAGAATGGGAGGGGGAGTGGAAATGGTTTGCGACTGGGAGGTGCAGTTGTTTGTTGTGAACTGAGCGGAGGTGTTCTGCAAAGCGGTCCCCAAGCCTCCGCTTGGTTTCCCCAATGTAGAGGAAGCCACACCGGGTACAGTGGATGCAGTATACCACATTGGCAGATGTGCAGGTGAACCTCTGCTTAATGTGGAATGTCATCTTGGGGCCTGGGATAGGGGTGAGGGAGGAGGTGTGGGGACAAGTGTAGCATTTCCTGCGGTTGCAGGGGAAGGTGCCGGGTGTGGTGGGGTTGGAGGGCAGTGTGGAGCGAACAAGGGAGTCACGGAGAGAGTGGTCTCTCCGGAAAGCAGACAGGGGAGGGGATGGAAAAATGTCTTGGGTGGTGGGGTCGGATTGTAAATGGCGGAAGTGTCGGAGGATGATGCGTTGTATCCGGAGGTTGGTAGGGTGGTGTGTGAGAACGAGGGGGATCCTCTTAGGGCGGTTGTGGCGGGGGCGGGGTGTGAGGGATGTGTTGCGGGTAATACGGGAGACGCGGTCAAGGGCGTTCTCGATCACTGTGGGGGGAAAGTTGCGGTCCTTAAAGAACTTGGACATCTGGGATGTGCGGGAGTGGAATGTCTTATCGTGGGAGCAGATGTGGCGGAGGCGGAGGAATTGGGAATAGGGGATGGAATTTTTGCAGGAGGGTGGGTGGGAGGAGGTGTATTCTAGGTAGCTGTGGGAGTCGGTGGGCTTGAAATGGACATGAGTTACAAGCTGGTTGCCTGAGATGGAGATAGTCTCAGTTTCAAAATCTCCCCTTCCCCTACTGCATCCCTAAACCAGCCCAGTTCGTCCCCTCCCCCCACTGCACCACACAACCAGCCCAGCTCTTCCCCCCCACCCACTGCATCCCAAAACCAGTCCAACCTGTCTCTGCCTCCCTAACCGGTTCTTCCTCTCACCCATCCCTTCCTCCCACCCCAAGCCGCACCCCCAGCTACCTACTAACCTCATCCCACCTCCTTGACCTGTCCGTCTTCCCTGGACTGACCTATCCCCTCCCTACCTCCCCACCTATACTCTCTCCACCTATCTTCTTTACTCTCCATCTTCGGTCCGCCTCCCCCTCTCTCCCTATTTATTCCAGTTCCCTCTCCCCATCCCCCTCTCTGATGAAGGGTCTAGGCCCGAAACGTCAGCTTTTGTGCTCCTGAGATGCTGCTTGGCCTGCTGTGTTCATCCAGCCTCACATTTTATTATCTTGGAATTCTCCAGCATCTGCAGTTCTCATTATCTCTGATCCCTTCCAACTCCTTACTGTTTCTTTGCATCTTTCAATACTTAATGACCCCTTGCTGCAAGCAGCATTTAGACCCGTTTCTATATCAAAGGCTACCCCTGAATAAGTGTTAATACTATAACCTACTTAGAAAATTGTCATTCTCACCACTGTGTCTCCATAAATCACTTGAAACAATGCAAAGATTATTACATTAATTAGCCCTTAGCAACCGTCTCTCAGAGCCTGAATAGGCTACAAAACATCAAACAGTTTCCTCCACTAGTACAAACTTTTTAAATACATATTAAATCGGGCCTTTAAGAAACTTACTATCAAAACAGTGCTTCTGTGAAACAGAGATAATGGGAACTGCAGATGCTGAGAATCCGAGATAACAAAGTGTGGAGCTGAATGAACACAGCAGGCCAAGCAGCATCTCAGGAGCACAAAAGCTGACGTTTTGGGCCTAGACCCTTCATCAGAGAAAGGGTCTAAGCCCGAAACGTCAGCTTTTATGCTCCTAACATGCTGCTTGGCCTGCTGAGTTCATCCAGCTCCACAACTTATGTTCTGTGAAAACTGCCTGATTGAATGTGTAAAAACAGCAATAGTAAATGAAATCTCACAACCCAGCAGTGGGAGATCAGTTTCATATCATCTATACTTTTATTTAGTACACACATAATTTCTCATTTATTTAGATCATACAGATCTAGTATTTTTACTAACATTACTAACTTTAAAGACAAAAAGACTAACACCTCTTGATTTTGTAAGTTCACATTGGACAGCCATTCTAATCTCATCAGCAAGTGCTTAAACCATTTCCTGCTTCCCCAGAACAGATGTCATGCAAACTTTTGTACAGTAGATACAACAATGTGACACCATGATGCTAAAATTTTAATGCACATAAAAACTCGGTATAAAGAAGTGACTGTAAAAGTGTATTTTGGATTCCATCACCGCCTTGAACTGTGCTTCTGCGGATGCTCAATACAGAGGTTACTTTCACCACTCACCGATTTCAGTCATTATTGAACAAGATCCCACATCCCTCATGATTTTGTAAGCCTCCACAAGTTCACCACTCAACCTCTTATGCTCCAGTGAAATAAGTCCCAGGCTATCCACCCTCTGCTTATAACTCAAGCACTCAATTCCTGGTAACTTCTTGGTAATGCTCTTTTCTAGCTTAATAGTATCCTTCCTACAACAGGGCAACCAGATCTGGACACAATACTCCAGAAGTGGCCTCACAAATGTCCTGTACAACCTCAACACAGCATTTCAACTCCTATAGTGAAAGGTCTGAGCAAGTGCACTAACCTCCTTCTTAACCACCCTACCTATATATGATGCAAACTTCAAAGAATTATGCACCTGAACCCCTAGGCCTCTCTTTCTATAACATGACCCAAGGCCCAACCATTAACTGTATAAGTCCTGCCCTTGTTTGTTGTAACAAAACGCAATACTTCACATTTATCCAAACTGAACTCTTTCTGCCACTCTTCAGTCTACTGATCCAACTGATCAATGTCCCTTTGTAATCTTCGATCACCTTCTTCACTGCCCACTACGTCACCAATTTTGGTGTCATGTACGGACTTACTAAGCATGCTTCCACGTTGTCATCTAAATCATTTATATAAATGACAAACAAAAGTGGGCCCAGCACTGATCCCTGTGGAACATTGCTAGTCACAGGCCTCCAGTCAGAAAAACAACACTTCAACATCACTCTCTGTCTCTCGCCATTAAGCCAATTTTGTATAAACTGGCAAGCTCACTGAATCTCATGTGATTTAAATTAGGCTACCATACGGAACCTTGTCAAAGGCTTTACTAAAGTCTAAGTAAAGTCTGCCACTCTGTCCTCAATCATCTTGGTTACCTCCTTAAAAATACTCAATCAGTTCGGTGAGACATGATTTTCTTCGCATAAAACCATGCTGACTGTCCCTAATCATTCCTTGCTTCCCCATATGTAAATAAATCCTATCTTTCAGAATCACTTTCAACAACTTACACACCACTGAAGTCTGACTCTCAGGTCTACAATTCCTAGGCTTCTCCTTACAGCCCTTCTTAAACAAAGGTACACCATTAGTCACCCTCCAGTAATCGGCACATCACCCTTAATTATAGATGATACGAATATTTCTGTGAGGGACCTCGCAATTTCCTCATCCTGGGATACACAAAGTCAAGTCCTGGAGGTTGATCCACATTTGTGTTTTCTAAAACCTCCAATATTTCCTCTCCTATAGTAAGAACTGCTTTCAAAACATTAATTTCCCCGCTCTCTCGGCTCCATTTCTTTCTCCACAGTAAGAACTGACACAAAATATTCAATTAATATCTCTCATACCTCCTGAGGTTCAACATAAAGGTGACGCCTTTGATTGTTAAGGGTCCCTACTCTCTCTAGTTGCTCCCGTGCTCTTAATGCACTTTTAGAATCTCTTTGGATTATCTTTAACCTTATATGCCAAGGCTATCGCTTTGCCTTCTTGATCTCCCCCCTAAGAGTGCCCTTACTCTCTTTACACTGTTCAAAGGATTCACTTGAACCAAGTTGTCTATATCTAATAGTTGATTTTTTTCATCCTTGACTAGAACCTCAATATCTTTATTCATCTATTGTTCTCTAATCCTACCAGCTTTACTTTTCACCAACAGGAACATGACGACTCTAAAATCTCGTTATCACACTTCTGTAAGCTTCCCACTTAGCACGCATCCCTTTACCTGAAAACAGTAGAGGAAAGAAGAAAATGGACTGATGGAAAGTGAAGAATAACTGCCATTTTTACTTCAAAAAACTTCTCCAATTTCTAAAAAAAATTTCTTCAAAGGGAGGGGGAAAATTGCACACACACTGCTGCCTAATTTAAGCATTGGAAGCTAAGGTTAACTGTAAGTAAATAAACGGTAAGCTTTTAATCTAACACATCAGATGAGTTGCCCATTTTAAGGTACATTACTTGCCAAAAATAGTTTCCTGATGTTACATCTGTCAATATCTGCAGTATCAAACTCCTTACAGGAGACAGGATGAGTGCAGGGATAATGGGAACTGCAGATGCTGGAGAATCCGAGATAACAAAGCGTGGAGCTGGATAACACAGCAGATCAAGCAGCATGTTAGGACCACAAGAGCTGACGTTTCGGGCCTACACTCTTCATCAGAAAAGGAGGATGGGGAGAGGATTCTGAAATAAATAGGGAGGGGGGAGGCGGACTGAAGATGGATAGAGGAGAAGATAGGTGGAGAGGTCAGTATGGGTGGAGAGGTGGGGAGGGGATAGGTCAGTCCGGGGAGGACGGACAGGTCAAGTGGGCGGGTTGACGTTGGTAGGTAGGAAATGGAGGTGCGGCTTGAGGTGGGAGGAGGGAATAGATGAGAGGAAGATCAGGTTAGGGAGGCAGGGACAAGCTAGGCTGGTTTTTGGATGCAGTGGGGGGAGGGGAGATTTTGAAGCTGGTGAAATCCACATTGTTACCATTGGGCTGCAGGGTTCCCAAGCAGAATATGAGTTGCAGTTCCTGCAAGCTATGGGTGGCATCATTATGGCACTGCAAGAGGCCCAGGATGGACACGTCGTCTAAGGAATGGGAGGGGTAGTTGAATGGTTCGCGAGTGGGAGGTGCAAAAGAAATTCAAGAGCGGTATGCATCAAGTGGGCTGAATAACTTGCTCTTGTGTCATGTATTCCAGGTAACCCTTTGTAAAAACATAGCTTTTTTCTTTTTCTGGCCAGATGTTAAAAGACCTATTGCACTTTTCTAGCTTTTATTTTAGATTTGCAGCACTTACTATTTTTCTTATCTTTACAAAGTATTGTGATTTTGTCTCTGTCAACATTCCACTGCCTGAACTCTAAAGCTGTTATATTAAAAGACTAGTTAAAACACGTGTAAAATTTAGTTGTTTCAGCTTGATTGCAGAATCCCATAAACAAAAGCTTGCATTGCAGTTCTATAAGCAATGCCTTATGAAAGAAATGACAGCCTTCAGTGTCTAAAAGAATAAGCAAATTGAGGCCAAAAGCATTTATATCATTAGGAATTGGTTATGGAACATATTCAATACTGACCAGATTCTATTAGAATCTTTCAACATTTTTGCTTTATTCACTCGTGGGACATAAGCACTAATGGCTGGCCAGTGTTTATTGCCTGTCCCTAGTTGTCCTTGAGAAGGTGACAGTAGGCTGTGTTCTTGAATCGCTACAGTCCATGACCTATTCATAGATCCACATGCCCTTGAGGAGGGAATTCCAGGATTTTGACCCACTGACAGTGAAGGAACTACAATATATTTCCAAGTCAGGATAGTGAGTGGCTTGGAGGGGAATTTGCAGGGGCTTATGTTCCCATGTCTCTGCTGCCCTTGTCTCTCTCGACTGAAGTGGTCTTCAGTTTGGAAGGTGCTTTGTTGAATTTCTGCAGTGCATCTTGCAGATAGTACACACTGCTGCTAATGAGCATCAGTGGATGCTTCCTGATGTGGTGCCTGAGGTGTCTGAATTCTGAATAAGCAGTGGCCAATTGCATAAATACTAGACTATTAACTCAGAACTCAGCTAATGTTCTGGGGATCCAGATTCAAATCCTACTATGCCAGATGGTAGAATTTGAATTCAATACGGAATCTGGAATTAAGGGTCTAATGATGACCATGAAACCATCATCAATTGTCGATAAAACCCATCTGATTCACTAAATGTCCTTTAGGGAGGGAAACCTATTATCATTACCTGGTCTGGCCTACATGTCACTACAGACCCACAGCAATGTGGCTAACTTTAGGCTGCCCTCTGCGATGGGCAATAAATTCTGGCCTCACCAGAGATACCCACATCCCATGGGTGAACAAAAAAAAACTGTGCCCACCACTTCTGCTGTGTCTGTCTTGTCAGTGGAACAGAACATATCCAGGGAAGATAATGTCTGGAACATGAACTGTAAAGTGCAATTCTGTGACAATGTCAGGCTGTTGCCTGACTAGTCAGAGAGACAGCTCTCCCAATTTTGGCAGTAGCCTCTAGTGGTTAGAATGGAGGACGTTGGAGCATCATCAGGGCTGCTGCTGCAATTGTTGTTTTGGGTGCCTAGGGCAATGCCAGGTAGTCTGTCTGGGTTCATTTCTTTGTCGAATATTTGTGGTAATTGACACAAATGAGCAGGTTGTTAGGCCATTTCAGAGGTTGTTAAGAGTCAACCATATTGCTGTGTCTCTGGAATTACAGGTAGGTCAGACCAAGTGAGGATGAGAAATTTCCTTCCTTGAAGGACATTAGTGAACCAGACAGGTTTTCTGGCAAACAATGGTTTCATGGTCATCAGTACATTCTTAATTTGAGATTTTTTATGAAATACAATTCTGCCACCTGCCGGGCCCCCCGAACATTAACTGAGTTTCTGAATTAATAGTCCAGCAATATTATCACTTGGTGGCATAGTGGGTCAATGGTTAGCACTGCTGTCTCACAGTGTCAGGGGTCTAGGTTTGATACCAGCCTCGGGTGACCGTGTGGAGTTTGCACAGACTTTCTGTATGGAGTTTGAACATGCTCCCCGTTTCTGCGTGGATTTCTGCCGGGTGCTCTGGTTTCCTTCCACAGTCCAAAGATGTGCAGGTTAGGTGGACTGGCCATGCTAAATTGCCCATAGTGACCAGGGACGTGCAGGCTACATGGATTAGTCATGGGCATTGTAGGGTTACAGGAATAGGGTACGGGGTGGGTTTGGGTGAGATGCTCTTCATAGGGTCAGTGTAGACTCAATAGACTGAATAACCTGTTTCTACATGTAGGAATTCTATGATTTTAGAATTCTGTGGGATTCCATAGCTAGAACATTTTCTTAAACTATGCCCAACAATTGAAAGCACGGAAATCCCCTCACTTTCCCTTACCAGGTTTCTTTTCAACATGGCATTTTCCAGCCTCTCGGAAAGCCACGGCTGCTCGGAAGTAGGACCGCAGTATTGACCAGCGGAAGACAGCTACTGGGTCAATGCCAATCAGACTGCTGATGAAAGCATTCTTACTGCTTTTCAGAAGTGCGACAATGTCAGGACGCATGTGGTCTGTATTCTTTTCTCGAAAATCCTAAAACATACGTTAATAAGGAATAATGAATGATCTAATTTTATAGGTGCATATTTTATTCACAATCATGATTCTTTTCTCAATGGAGGTAATTTCTACTACTTCCAACACACTTCTCCCCATCAACTGAAAGAAACCAACTCGTGGTAATACAATAATAAAAACCGAAACAACTGCAGATGCTCTAAATCAGGAACAAAAACAAAGTTGCTGGAGAAGCTCAGCAGGTCTGGCAGCATCTGTGAAGGTTTTTTCCTTCACAGATGCTGCCAAACCTGCTGAGCTTCTCCAGCAACTTTGTTTTTGTTCATGTGGATATACAATCCACAGAGACCTCTTCCAATTTCTTTTTTTTGCCGGGGGAGGAATTATAGAAAGCGGAGGTCATCATTCAATTATAGTTCTTAAATTTTCAATTGACTCCCAAACTCAACAGCTTTTTGGGAAAGAAAAAATTTCTATTACTTTATACATGTTGCACCATGAGATCACCTTGAATGGTCTACTTTTAAGGTTATAATCCACGGTTGACAAGAAGAAAGAGATTTATTCCCATTAAAAGAAACAACTCCATAGTATCCATCAAAATCATTAATCATCTTGAACATGTCAATTTAATAGTTCTTTAACTGTCTACAGTCAAGGAATGCAAGCATAGTTTAATTTTGAAAAAAACGTGAGGGTAGATAAGTCCCCTGGGCCAAACGGGATATACCCATGGTTACTATGGGAAGCAAGGGAAGAGATTACTGCCCCTTTGACAATGATCTTTGCATTCTCACTGCCCACTGGAGTAGTACCAAAAGATTGGAGGGTGGCAAATGTCATTCCCTTGTTCAAGAAAGGGAATAGGGATAATCCTGGAAATTTAAGACCAATCAGTCTTTCTTCTGTAATGGGCAAATTATTAGAGAGGATTCTGAGAGATAGTACTTACGATTATTTGGAAAAGCACTGTTTGATTAGATATAGTCAGCATGGCTTTGTGAGGAGCAGGTCAGTTCTCACAAGCCTCATTGAATTCCTAGAGAATATTACAAAACACATTGATGAAGGTACAGCAGTGGATGTAGTGTATATGGATTTCAGAAAGGCATTTGATAATGTTCCACATGGTAAGCTCATTCAGAAATTAAGGAGGCATGGGATTCAGGGAAGTTTGGCTGTCTGGATACAAAACCGACTGTCCCATGGAAGGCAGGGTGTGGTACTCGTTAGAAAGTATTCAGCCTGGAGCTCAGTGACCAGTGGTGTTCCGCAGGGATCTGTTCTGGGGCTATACTCTTTGTGATCTTTATAACTGACTTGGATGAGGAAGTGGAGGGGTGGGTGGCACGAAAGTTGGTGGAGTTGTGGATAGCATGGAGGGCTGTTGTAGGTTGTAACGGGACAATGACAGGATGCAGAGCTGTGCAAAGAAGTGGCAGATGGAATTCAACCCAGAAAAGTGTGAAGTGATCCATTTTAGAAGATCACATTTGAATGCAGAATACATGGTTAATGGCAGGATTCTCGGCAGTGTGGAGGAACAGAGGGATTTGGGGGTCCATGTGCATAGATCCCTCAAAGTTGCTACCCAAGTTGATTGAGTTGTAAAGAATGCATACGGTGTGTTGGCTTTCATTGGCAGGGGAATGGAGTTTAAGAGCCATGAGGTTATGCTGCAGCTCTATAAAACTCTGGTTAGACAACACTTGTAATACTGTGTTCAGTTTTGGTCACCTCATTACAGGAAAGATGTGGAAGCCTTAGAAGGAGAGCAGAAGATTTACCAGAATGCTGCCTGGACTGGAGAGCAGATCTTATGAGGAAAGGTTGAGGGAGCTTGGGCTTTTCTCATTAGAGTGAAGAAAGATGAGGTGACTTGATAGAGGTGTACAAGGCGATGAGAGGGATAGATAGAGTGGGCATTCAGAGACTTTTTCCCAGAGCAGAAATGACTATTATGAAGAGGCATAATTTTAAGCTGACTGGAGAAAGGTATAGGGGAGATGTCAGAGGTACGTTCTTCACACAGAGAGTGGTGGGTGTGTGAAATGCGCTGCTGGCAGTGGTAGTGGAGTCAGATAATTCAGAGACTTTTAAGCAACTCTTGGAAACTCATGGAGGATAGTACAATGTAGGGTATGCACGGTAGATTGATCTTAGTAGGATAATAGGTCAGTACAACATCATGGCCAAAGGGTCCGTTCTACGTTTAAGTTTCAACAGCACAATCTGTCCTCATAACTTAATCCCTTTAGTACCTATATGGTTCTGGTGAATCTATGCTTCCACTGATCCCAAGCCAACATATCCTTTTGGAGGTGTGGTGTCCAGAGCAGAAGGCTGACTTCAAAAGACCTCTAGCCAGAAAGTATTAATTTATCACAGAATATGAAGGGTTATTACAACATGGAAAGCACAACATGTTGCTTGATTGACGCTATATCAAGATATAAATATCATGACCCAAGTCTCAGTAAGAGCAACTGGATTATGATCAGGAGCTGCAATGTGCTTATTTGTCTGTCCTAATCAAGGAACATTGCAGCTTTCCAGCCATTATTCACCAATTTAGTACAGACTGGGGACTGAACCATGACTTTTCCCTGGTCTGGATGTTAGATGCACTGCACAAAGTACATTTTTTGGCTCAAGCACTCTACTGTTCAGATGGTCAATGCCTCCTCCAATACCTATTCAAAACTCTTCGAGAGCAATGGATGACCATTATTTATACAGCACAGACCTTCATTTGGTACTTGACTTTCCCTGCATAGTGCTTTATTATAAAAGCTTGCTCCATCACCGCTGGGAACTCGATATAATTGTTCCCTTCATACTGCCGCTTGAATTTGTCCAACAGCGTCTGATTTGTTGCCTGTGGAAAACTGAATTGAAAGGAAAATAATTACATATAAACCTCAGCTGTGTGATTCTTATCAGCGTGGAAACAGCAGGATCTAGTTAACCTAGTTGTTTCATAGCTTTCATAAAGCATACCCTGCGACTTAAGATGGAACTTTGTTGGGCAGGCTTCATCTTTAGCCTTTGTTCTTTGTTCAACATTAATACCCCTAGATTATAAAGGAAGAGGACAGGAATGGGTTTCAAAAAAGAAAAAACTAATTTGATTGTGTAGGTCAGCTGTTAGCATTCAAATAGAATCAAGTCATACATCTAAAGTCCCACTCCAGGACTTGATCACATACTTTAAACTGAGACTGCTGGAATGACTATGATAGCAAGAAATAATCTTGGATATGATGATGTGGAACCATATGGGTGGAAGAAAGAAATAACAAGGGGCTGACTACACTGGTGGGAGTACTCTAAAGAACCCCCTAACAGTATCGGCTCTATAGGAAAGAATTAACTGTGAGATAGTGAGGGCATGTAAAAAAGGCAGTACACTAGTCATGGGTGACTGTCATCTTCATGCAGATTTGGAAAATCAACTTTGCGAAAATAGCCAGTAGAATTTAGAGGGTATATTTGGGACAGTTTCCTGGGTCAATGTGTCATGGATTCAACCAAGAATCAGGTTCTTTTGGCTCTGAGAATGTCTAATGAGGAAGGTTTAGTAAGTACGAAATTTCCTAAAGAACAGTGACTATAACAGAGTAGAATTTAGCATTTAATTCCAGAGTGAGAAACGTGAGTTGAAATACCTGTGCTGAGCTCAGGGTAATTTCACACGGATGAAATGAGAGTTGTCTTCAGTGGACTGGAAAAGGAGTATAGTAAAAAAGATGCTTGAGGGACAATGGCAGATATTTAAGAAATTAGTTCGTGACTCACTGTGTAAATATAGCTCAGTGAGTAAGACAGGATTCTAAGGAAGGGGAAAAAAACGACCATGATTAACTATGGAAGTTAAAAACAGTATCAAACTGAAAGAAAAAAGAACATACAATGTGACAAACATTCGTGGTAAACCAGAAGATTAGGTAGGTTTTAAAAGCAAACAAAAGATGACCAAAAAATGAAGCAGAAAATAAATCATGAAGGAAAACTAGCAAACATGATCAAAATTGACAGCAAGAGCTTCTTTAAATATATGAAAAGGAAATGAGGGGCCAAAGTATATAAAGGTCCCTTAGAGGACAAGGCTGGAGAATTAACAAGAGAACCAAGAAATGAAAAGGATTAGAGGATCCTTAAAGGATGCAGTAGCAGACCATTTCGAAGTACGTAACAAAATCAAGCAGAATCAGCAAGGCTTCATGAAGGGGCAATCACACCTGGCAAGTTTATTAGAACTCTTTGAGGAAGCAAAGGGCAACCAATAGAATACAATATATTTAGATTTCTGTAAGGTACCAGACAAATCTGTTTAATAAGAGCCTGGAAGATATTCTAGCAGTGTTGGCTGCCCCATGAGTTGAGTTTATGGTTCACTGACAATATAGGTCACAGCTAGATCAGGTTGGTCTCAATCATCAGGTTTAATGCAGCATGATCTAGGACCTTGCAGCAATCTCAAACCGGTCATTCACCAGCTCCTGGATACAAATAATCACAGCCATAACCCCCTCCATTTGAACATCTATTTGAATCTCTGGGCCAATGAGTGAGAGGTCTGACTTGGGCAGGTAAATGCTACCAACCAGCATACAGATAGACATTATTTACAGCTTTAACAGATTCTGCTGCTGTTGTGAAATTCAATTCTGTTTTCATCAGGGATTACATGACAGTCACATTCTGATTCCAATTTGTGCTTGATTTACACAAAATACAAATAAAATCTCAGAGTAAATTGCATTGCACTGATCAGGCTATCCTATTTGATGCTCTGTGAGAATAAGAACCTGTAGTTACCAGGTATTTTAATAGTTACAGCCTTCTGTTGTTACTTCTTTACAAACCACTGAAGAAACCAGAACAGACAGCTGTGAAAGTTACCATCTTTGCAAGTATCCATCATGGATACTGACAAAATTATTGTTCATTGGATTCTGAAACAACCAAAATGACTTATCAAAACTATTCAACAATAGTCCTAGTTACTTGGAAATAATTCATTAAAGCTGTCCTTGTGACAAGGTCAACACAGGAGGTAGCAATTTGATGGTGCAAATTCAGGACAATATCCTATTTATAGTACAACTCAGTGAGATCAAACACATGGTTGCTGCAAGCATGTTGGTGTCTTAAAGTGGCAATGTCCCTATGGTCCCCATACCTCTGTAAATGTTATTTATTTCCAACTACATCAAGTAGGTTTAGTTATTGATATTAACAGGGCAGAGAAAAATGAAATGAAATGTAAGCTATTTCTCATCCTCCAATACAGCCTTCTAGCTGTTTTTACATCAAGTCAGTTTTAATTTAAATGCCAGGAGGACAGTTCATTACACTCATATCTAGTATGGCCAATTCCCTTGTCCTGAAAGTAACCTCAAATGAATCTCTTTCATACCATGTGATGTACATTTCCTATGATGCTCCTAATTCATTAAGAATTGATCTACGACTAATGATATCGTTATGCACCAGTATTTCACCCTAGTGCTTCACAATGTTCCTTTTGAATGCAACCTAACTTTGGAGGAAATAATCTATGACTGAATTATTGAGTAACTTTCATGAATCTCATGGGCAAACCACTGAAATTTTAAATATTCCAACCCACCAGCAAAGACCGCTGAAATTCCAGAGCCAACACTGTCCATTTTTAGCATGTAATTCTTCTTGTACAATGTCAAATACAAGACTGATTTTAAAAAAAATATTGAACAGATCATGATGTTTGCAACCAGATTAGACAGGAAGTAAAATAAGAAATAATTCTGGTAAGTTTAAACTAAAATAATTTATTGTTAATTAACTCTCCTCACATAGAATTATATTGAAGTAGCATAATAACAAATCTGGATAATGTTCTTAGCTCTGGGAAAAATGTGAAGCAAGGAAAATTAGTAGATTCAAGGACTTACAAAGGCAGGAAAAGCATTCAAATTAACTCACACAACTATGTTTAACTTCACAGTTATGAAAAACGCTTCGCATTTGAGGAGGCCATAGTCATTGTTTAAACATAAAGAGTAAACCTATTAGGATTGAAATCTGAAGAAATTTCTTCACCTACAGATAGTGAACCTGTAGAATTCACTACCAAAGGAGGTGTAAGAAATAGCTCGTGGCTAAAGGAATCAACAGACATGGGGCAGAAGGTGGGATTAGGGTAGTGAGCTCAATGATCATACTGAATGGCAGAGCAGGCTTAAGGGGTTGAATGGCCTACTCCTGCACCTAACTTTTATGTTTCCATTCCAATCATGGAACTGTTCACTTTCTGTTCAAAAACCCACTGCCAGCCTCCTGACTATTTAGCTGTTGGCCCACATCTAGTCTTCTTCAATGTTATTATCCACAAGTAATTGCAAAGTATTCCACCTAAAGGTCTGAGTAGCATCAAAAGTTAGAACAACAAAAGGTTTATCACTGCATTCTTAGATTATGGGCTTGGAATTGTTTAAATATATTGGACATCCACCAATTAAAAGGTTATGTTAGAAATTACAGACAGTAATAGTATACAAAGAAAACTCTCCCAAACTACATGTTTTACTGTTTTAGTAGACATATTAACGAGTTAAACTAAATTAAGTGAATATGTTCATTATATTGTATTCATATGAATTTGATACTGTTGTATCCATATTGTAAATTCACTATCCACTATTTATTATATCAGGTTATTCTGAATACTCACTTGCACTCCTCATCCAACAGGTTCAGTAAGCCTGTGGGTTTCTTGCTGATGAGGTTAATGCAACCACTGTTGTCTGTATAATCTATATTGTGCCAACTGATTCCTTCTGACCTGTACTCCTCCTGTAGGATGAAAATTTAAGGTTAAGGCAAGTACAAAATTAGCAATATAAATCAAACTACGAGGAGCTTATTAGTGTACCAAAAG
Organism: Stegostoma tigrinum; assembly: GCF_030684315.1. Lineage (NCBI taxonomy): Eukaryota > Metazoa > Chordata > Chondrichthyes > Orectolobiformes > Stegostomatidae > Stegostoma > Stegostoma tigrinum. Next base: position 23,770,201 of record NC_081389.1, on the reverse strand, counting down.
GCAGGTGAGGAATATATTTACATATTACTTATCCTCTTTTCCTTAGACCTTTCCGTTATGTAATTAGAATCCTTCAGGTCTCCTGGACAGAAAAAGGCTGTTCAGCTGATTGAGTCTGTGCTGGTGAACAACTACCTATCTATTCGAATCCCATTTTCCATCGCTTGGCCCACAGCCTTGTATGCCTTAGCATCGTGAGTGCACATGTAAACACTTGGGCAAGCATAACTCTTAAAGGCAGTGGGGTCCAAACTCCCACCACCATCTGGTTTAAAAAAAACTTTCCTCTCATCTCCTCTAAACCTCCTGTCCTTTACCTTAAATCTATAACCCTGTCCAACGATCCCCCCACTCAAGGAAAACGTTTCTTCCTGTCTATATCCATGATAATTTTATACATCTCCACCATGTTCCCCTTTACTGTCCTCTGTTCCATGTAACACAACTCCAGCCTATCCAACATCTTTTCGTAACATTTCTAGCAGAGGGTGACCTGTACTGATACCTAGGCTATGTCATGGAACCCAGACATTTGATGCATACACAAATGTTAATTTCTAGCCTGTCCAAATGCAGAGCATATGGTTTCACTTGTGTAACTACTCAGAGAAAAGTGAACTACAAGTGCAAAAACAGGACTAGTCTTTTGAAAAAAGAGTAGGTATTTATGTTGAAAAGCTGCCAGGAATGACAGGAGACTCCTTATGAGAAATGTGTTTCTGCTTGAAAAGGAAAGGACAGATAGTTTTGAGTTGGGCAGTAAAAGGATGATAGATAGACAGATAGATTCCCTACAGTGTGGAAACAGGCCCTACGGCCCAACAAGTCCACACTGCTCCTTGAAGCATCCCACCCAAACCCATCCCCATATAATCCACATACCCCTGAACACTATGGGCAATTTAGCATGGCCAATCCACCTAGCCTGCACATCTTTGGACTGTGGGAGGAAACCGGAGCACCGGAGGAAACCCACGCAGACACGGGGAGAATGTGCAAACTCCACACAGACAGACAGTCACCCAAGGCTGGAATCGAACCTGGGTCCCTGGCACTGTGAGGTTGCAGTGCTAACCACTGAGCCACCGTGCTGCCCCTAATGCCCAAAATAAATTGAAAGAATGATGCAAAATCAATAAGATCTACGAAATATGGACCATATCAATAGGTGATCTTCAATCACAGGTGATTCAGTTGTTTAAGGGGTCAAGCTTTCTGTTTTTCGGAAAATCTATGCAGGAAGTCATTTTTGGGCTATTATTCCTCTTAAATGTAAATTGCATAATATGATGCACCTGCCAAGTACAAGTTATAGTATTTGGTCCCACTGAACTCCCAATCCATCCCTCAGAAGCTCATTTTAACAGCTTCCATTTCAACAAGGAGCTCAGCATTTCAGTTCTAACATTACATCTTCATTAATAAAGTGGATATAAAGACCTTCCTTTATATTTAGAAATACTGATGGATCGATAGTCTGAGGGTTATCGGAAAAGTCCATTTCCTAGTTCACCTTTATGCAACGTAGCAAATTGATTCAAGGATATGACTCAGCGTTAGTCAGGCAGTCTCTCCCCTCTTTCCCAAAGTCAGATTACAATATAAAAACCAAAAGAATTGCGGATGCTGTAAATCACGAACAAAAACAAAGTTGCTGGGAAAGCTCAGCAGGTCTGGTAGCATCTGTGAAGGAGAAAACAGAGTTAACATTTTGGGTCCTGTGTTCTGAGGACGGGTCATCCGACCCGAAATGTTAATTCTGTTTTCTCCTTCACAGATGCTGCCAGACTTGCAGATTACCTGGAGAGGAGCCAATCCACTCCTAAGCATATGCTGCTTCATGTTCAGCTCAGCATTTCAGCTCAAAAATACGAATGAAGGACAAGCATATTTTTATTCATAAAAGTGCAGGACACTACCAAAGGCAAAAAGTGGAAGGCAGAAGTAAGATAACCCAGAAAGCACTTAAATGGCGACAAAGCTGATCTTATAAGCTTGTACAATAACTTGTATCCATGTAGCACTTTTAACCCAGCACAACATCCCAAAGCATTTCACAGGGACATAATCAGACGACGATTTGACACTTTCTTTTCTTTATTCATAAACAAGAGGAGGATATCACTGGCGAGGCAGCATTTATTGTCCATTATTGTCCTAATTGCCCAGAGGGCAGTTCAGAGTCAACTATATTGCTGAGAGTCTGGAGTCACATGCAGGCCAGACCAGGTAAGGATGGCAGTTTCCTTCCCTAAAGGACATTAGTGACCCAGGTGGGCTTTTTTCTGACAATCAACAAATGGATTGATGGGCATTATTAGATTCTTAATTCCAGTTATATTTTATTGAATTCAAATTCCACTATCTGTTGTGGCAGGATTCGAACCCAGGCCCCCAGAATATTACCTGGGTTTCTGGATTAACAGTCCAGCAATAATACCACTAGGCCATTGCCTCCCCTTAGAGGAGCTACGTACAAAGATATTAAGACAGATCAATAAAACCTTATATCAACAATGTAGGTTTTAAGAGCACCTTCAAGGTGAATAAAGCAGAGGTCTGCAGCGGGAATCTAGAAATTAGGCCTGTGCAGTTGAAAGCATGACTACTAACAATAGACAAACTAAAATCAGGAAAATTCTGTCTCCTCTCATTACTGAAATGAAACCTTCACCCTTTTTCTTTCCCCACAGATGCTGCCAAACTTGCAGCATTCAGGTGTTTTCAGCATTTTCTGTTCTTATTTCCAAGTTCCTGTATATGCTACTTAGCTTTGGTATAACAAAGCTCAATTGAGATCAGGGCAGATTTAGGGAGCAAGGAACAGCATGAAGAACAGTGAATTACAACTCTAAGAACAACAGAGGAAATCAATACTTCGCAATTCTACGTTCCCTTATCACCTGTCAAGGTGGTGACATTTTGAGCAATGTAGGACCACTTTGAGATTACATATGTAACCCAGACATTCAAGAGGCTCCCTCCTTAAGGGAGGCTAGAAGGGCAGATGTATTAATAATCTCTTTGGGGAGGAATGCCCTGATGAAACCAGTCTGGAGCTGTGAATGTGGAGCAATAAGTAGGAGTACACTCAAACTTTCTTCATTTGATAGTTTTGATAGGGGGCAGCATGATGCCTCACAGCATCATAGGGACCAGGTTCAATTCTACCCTCAAGCAACTAACTGCCTGGAGTTTGAAAATTCTCCCCATGTCTGCATGGGTTTTCTCCCACTGTCCAAAGATGTGGATTAGTCATGTTAAATTGCACATAGTATCATCCAGCAAAGTGCAGGCTGGGTGGATGCTCTTCGGAGGGTCAGTGTGGACTCAGTGGGCTGATTGGCCTGCTTCATACTGTAGGAAATCTATGATTCTATAATTACCTTTGAATGAGTATAGTATTTGCAGTGCTGGCTTGACTAATTTTGCAGTAGTTTCAAACCTCAATTAGTACTTTTCAGGTTAAAATCATGAACTAAGCTAAAAGGGTCCCAACAGCCTTTTCCATAGGTCAGGGAAACAAAAGACAATGCACTATGTGTTCTCCCAAATTTTTTTTGCCTTTGACCAATAACTAGCTTAGATAGCTGAATCAGTCATTTTGTTGTTGTGTGCTGCCTCTTAATATTTACCGACATAACAAGAGCTAATCTCGTTCAGATAAAAATGTTGAGTTATCTGGTATGATGTAAAGCTCTGTAAATGCCATTATTTTGCATTCTTCAGTGAATATATAATATAGGAACAGGCATTTACACCATTATTAATTATTAGTTCTCTACCCCTCCCCCACTCAACCCATTTCCAGTCTTGCACTATGATGCAAGAACGTATAAATACTACTAACAGCAACAGCGACAATTATTCCTCTAGCCCCCTTTAAACTATGCAAACAGTATTTAACAAGTGAGAGTCAAGAGACACAAGAACATCACAAAAAGACTGCCATATATGATCTCATCTAAAATTCAGTTTTAGTCCTCAAGGACTGCAAACTGCTTGCCAAAGTGACACTGGCCCATATCCAGCCAAAAAAACAACAGCTAGCTACATAATGTGTTTTTGTGTTCCAGCAAGCACTCTTTCCTAGTCTCAGGTCACAGCGTTATTAATATGAAAGGCATTTGTAACATTTCCACACAGAGTCAGCATTTCCTGGAATGTTTGGAAACAAAAAAAATTTAATAAGCAAATTTATTCAGTAGGTCACAGACAAAAGAATTTTATTCTCTATGTCAAAAAAATACACAGTTAAAAAGGCTTTTTTACCTAATAATACAACATAAATATTACATTGCAGCTTTGCTGAAATAAGTTCAAAGCAATAAATTAAGCAGTTAAAGAGATTAAGCCTGTAAGGAAATACACAATTCTAGTGATAATTCTTTACCATTTAAGGAAACTCATGAATTAATGTTGCAAGGTTCCCCCAAGACGTGGTTAAGAATGTGGCAACCTCAATAACTGGCTTAGCACCATTAGTGTATGGGTCACAGATGGCATAAAAGTTTTTAAACTATTTGAAACTCTGCAAAACAAATATCCTGGGCAAGCGTGCTCACAGTGCAGCAAAACTGCTCTGGTGTTAACCATCCCTCATGTCCACTACTTTGAGAATATTCATGCAGCCAAGTATACATACTCCACTATTTTGAAATGCTTTACTTCAACAGCATCAAAGCTGGAAGATAAATCTCAGTCCTGCTTGACCTCCACACACTACATGCAAGATCTGGTTATGTGCTTTATTTGACATGTTTCTCACAGCTCCAAAGACCTGACACTTCTTCAGTCCACACTGACACCTTCTTTAAAGACAGGGCTTAACACTTGCCCCAAAAATATTCAACATCCGACAATCCTTATGCTGACAATTTCTTAGATAGAACAGTGATCATATCACAACGGCCTTCACTTATTCTGAAAAAAAGTCATTTTTTTAAAATAAAAAATTGCATTTTGTTATGAGACATCTTCGTGGCAGATGGGATTTGAATATGACCATCTAGCCCAGAACCAGGGACACTACTGCTGTGCAACAGGACCCCAAATAATCACATTAGAACTCAAAACCACAACAAATGCTAACATCACAGTCCTCAGTGAAGTCAGACACCTTAGCAATTAGACCATGTGACCACCATTTTACAAACAAAGAAACAAAGAAACCTACAGCACAGGAACAGGCCCTTCCGCCCTCCAAGCCTGCGCCGATCAAGATCCTCTGTCTAACCTGTCATCTATTTTCTGACAGTCTGTGTCCATTTGCTCCCCGCCCATCCATGTACCTGTCCAAATATATCTTAAAAGACGCTAACGTGTCTGCGTCTACCACCTCCGCTGGCAACGCGTCCCAGGCACCCACCACCCTCTGTGTAAAGAACTTTCCACGCGTATCTCCCTTAAACTTTCCTCCTCTCACTTTGAACTCATGACCCCTAGTAATTGAGTCCCCCACTCTGGGAAAAAGCTTCTTGCTATCCACCCTGTCTACACCCCTCATGATTTTGTAGACCTCAATCAGGTCCTCCCTCAATCTCCATCTTTCTGATGAAAATAATCCTATCTATTCAACCTCTCTTCATAGTTAGCACCCTCCATACCAGGCAACATCCTGGTGAACCTCCTCTGCACCCTCTCCGAAGCGTCCACATCCTTTTGGTAATGTGGCGACCAGAACTGTACACAGTACTCCAAATGTGGCCGAACCAAAGTCCTATACAACTGCAATATGACCTGCCAACTCTTGTACTCAATACCCCGCCCAATGAAGGAAAGCATGCCATATGCCTTCTTGACCACCCTATTGACCTGCGTTGTCACTTTCAGGGAACAATGGATCTGAACACCCAGATCTCTCTGTTCATCAATTTTCCCTAGAACTTTTCCATTTACCATATAGTTCGCCCTTGAATTTGATCTTCCAAAATGCATCACTTCGCATTTGCCCAGATTGAACTTCATCTGCCATTTATCTGCCCAACTCTCCAGTCTATCTATATTCTGCTGTAATCTCTGACAGTCCCCTTCACTATCAGCTACTCCACCAATCTTAGTTTCATCAGCAAACTTGCTGATCAGACCACCCACACCTTCCTCCAGATCATTTACACATATCACAAACAACAGTGGTCCCAGCACAGATCCCTGTGGAACACCACTGGTTACAGGTCTCCAATTTGAGAAACTCCCTTCTACTACTACCCTCTGTCTCCTGTTGCCTAGCCAGTTTGTTTATCCATCTAGCTAGCACACCCTGGACCCCATGTGACTTCACTTTCTCCATCAGCCTGCCATGGGGAACCTTATCAAACGCCTCACTGAAGTCCATGTATATGACATCTACAGCCTTTCCCTCATCAATCAACTTTGTCCCGTCCTCAAAGAATTCTATTAAGTTGGTAAGACATGACCTTCCCTGTACAAAACCATGTTGCCTATCACTGATAAGCCCTTTTTCTTCCAAATGGGAATAGATCCTATCCCTCAGTATCTTCTCCAGTAGCTTCCCTACTGCTGACGTCAGACTCACCGGTCGATAATTACCTGGATTATCCTTGCTGCCCTTTTTAAACAACGGGACAACATTAGCAACTCTCCAGTCCTCTGGGACCTCACTCGTGTCTAAGAACACTGCAAAGATATCTGTTAGGGCCCCGGCTATTTTCTCTCTCGCTTCCCTCAGTAACCTGGGATAGATCCCATCTGGACCTGGGGATTTGTCCACCTTAATGTCTTTTATCAAGCAAGTATTTGACAAAGAGCCCCATAAAAGTCTGGATAGAAAACCTGTGTATTATGTACCGAGTGTCATTATCTGTCAGAATTAGAAAATATTGGCTCTGTTTGTGGGATCTGGGTGTCACTGGCTTGGCCAGCATTTATTATGCAGTTATCTTGGAAAAGATGGTTGTGAGAGTCTTCTTGAATCTTGGCAGTCCTGGCAGTGTAGGACATCCACAGTGCTATTAGGGTAGGATTTCCAGGATAATGACCGAATAAAAATAAAGGAATGGCAATAGTATTCCAAGTCAGGTGTGTGACCTGGAAGAGATCTTGCAGATGATAGAGGCTTCGGAAAGCCCACATTAGGGGCATTTAAACAGTCCTTGGATAAGCATATGGATAATGATGGGATAGTGCAAGGGAAGGAGCTTAGACTAGTTCACAGGTGGGCGCAACATCGAGGGCCGAAGGGCCTGTTCTGCGCTGTATTGTTCTATGTTCTATGTTCTAACACTTCCTCCTTCCCTCTGTCAACTTGACCTAGACTAAGCAAACATCTATCCCTAACCTCAACATCCGTCATGTCCCTCTCCTTGGTGAATACCGATGCAAAGTACTCGTTAAGAATGTCACCCATTTTCTCTGACTCAGCGCATAACTTTCCTTTTTTGTCCTTAAGTGGGCCAATCCTTTCTCACGTTACCCTCTTGCTCTTTATCTATGAATAAAAGGCTTTGGGATTTTCCTTAACCATGTTTGCCAGCATTATCGCATGTCCTCTCTTAGCCCTCTTAATCCCTTTTTTCAGATTCGCTCTATATTCCCAATATTCTTGCAAAGCTTCGTCTGTCTTCAGTCGCCTAGACCTCATGTCTGCTTCCTTTTTTCTCTTGGCTAGTCTCACAATTTCACCTGTCATCCATGGCTCCCTAATCTTGCCTTTTCTATTCCTCATTTTCACAGGAACATGTCTCTCCTGCACACTAATCAACCTCTCTTTAAAAGCCTCCCACATATCAAATGTGGATTTACCTTCAAACAGTTTCTGCCAATCTACATTCCTCAGATCCTGCTGAATTTTGGTATAGTTGGCCTTCCCCCAGTTTAGTACTCTTCCTTTAGGACCACTCCTATCCTTGTCCATGAGTATTGTAAAACTTATGGAATTGTGGTCGCTATTTCCAAAGTAGTCCCCTACTGTAATATCAACCACCTGGCCGGGTTCATTCCCCGGCACCAGGTCCAGTATGGCCCTTTCCCGAGTTGGACTACATACATACTGCTCTAGAAAACCCTCCTGGACATACCTTAGAAATTCTGCTCCGTCTTGACCCCCAACACTGAGGGAATCCCAGTCAGTGTTGGGAAAATTAAAATCTCCCATCACCACTACCCTGTTTCTCCTACACCTTTCCATTATCTGTTTACATATTTGTACCTCTATCTCACGCTCGCTGTTGGGAGGCCTGTAGTACATTCCCAGCATTGTTACTGCATCCTTCCTATTTCTACCCATATTGCATCATCGTTTGAGTCCTCCACGGGGCCCTCCTTCACTGCGGCTGTGATATCGTCTTTGACCATTACTGCAATTCCTCCACCCCTTTTACCTCCCTCTCTATCCCGCCTGAAGCATCGATATCCTGAGACAACTAGTTGTCAGTCATGCCCTTCCCTCAGCCAAGTCTCAGTAATAGCGATAACATCATACCTCCAGGTACCGATCCAAGCCCTAAACTCATCTGCCTTGTCTACTACACTTCTCGCATTAAAACAAATGCACCTCAGACCACCTGTACCTTTATGTTCATCATCTGTTCCCCACCTACTATTCCCTTTAGTCACACTGACTCCATTATCTAGTTCCCTACAGGCTTTCGTTCCTACCTCTTTTCTGTCCAATATTTGGTTCCCATGCCCCTGCCACATTAGTTTAAACCCTCCCCCACAGCATTAGCAAAAGCACCCCCAAGGACATTGGCTCCAGTCCGGTTCAGGTGTAGACCGTCCAATTTGTAATAGTCCCATCTTCCCCAGAACCGGTTCCAACGTCCCAAAAATCTGAACCCTTCCCTCCACCACCATCTCTCAAGCCACGCATTCATCATGGCTATTCTTTCATTTCTGCACTGACTAGCACGTGGCACTGGTAGCAATCCTGAGATAACTACCTTTGAGGTCCTACTTGTTAACTTGGCTCCTAACTCCCTAAATTCTGCTTGTAGGACCTCATCCCGTTTCCTGCCTATATGCACCACGACAACTGGCTGTTCGCCCTCCCCCTTCAGAATGCTCTGCAGCCGATCGGAGACATCCCTGACACGTGCACCTGGGAGGGAACATACCATTCGGGAGTCCCGTATTCAACCGCAGAACCGCCTATCTACGCCCCTTACAATTGAATTCCCCAATGACTATCGCCCTTCCACTCTTTTTCCCGCCCTTCTGTACAGCAGAGCCAGCCTTGGTGCCGTGAACCTGGCTACTGCTGCCTTCCTCTGGTGAGCCATCTCCCCCAACAGTATTCAAAACGGAATACCTGTTTTGGAGGGAGATGACCACAGGGAACTCCTGCACTGCGTTCCTGCTCTTCCTCCGCCTTTTGGTCACCCATTCGCTATCTCTCTTAGCAATCCTAATCTGCGGTGTGACCAAATTGCTAAACGTGCTATCCACGACCCCCTCAGCATCGCGTATGCTCCAAAGTGAGCCCATCTGCAGCTCCAGAGCCGTCATGCGGTCTAACAAGATCTGCAGCTGGACACACTTCCTGCACGTGAAGGAGTCAGGGACATCAGCCCTGTGCCTGAGCTCCCACATTGAGCAAGAGGAGCACAACATGGGTGTGAGATCTCCTGACATTATTAAGCTTAACTAAGATAAATGAAAAAGGAACCAAAAGGTTTTTGGCAATCACACGATATATATATAAAGAAACGTGAAACAGAAAAAGCCTTACCTTATCTACACACCACAGAGTCTTTTTTTTGGTTTGAGGAGGAGGGCGGGTGGGAGACACTACACGTGTAGTGTCTCGGGTTCAGCCGCTGCCCAAATAAATGAAGACCGCTCCCGCTCGAGGTAAGCTTTTTAAAGTGGTAAAATAAAAACGCTACCTTGCCGGCAGCCTCTTGGCGCTCTCTCTGTCTGGCTCTCTCGCTCTCCTCACGAAAAGTCAACAAACCAAGAAAACAACTCTTAGCCCAAAGTCTTTGCAAATTACTGTTATAGCCTCTAACTTAATCTTCTCCAAAGGCCTTCTGCTCTGCTCTTAACAAATCTAAGCCTCTTTTTTCCAGAACCTTCAGAACTAAGCGGGGTCTCAAAGTCACAATCAACATGTTAGATGGGGGCATTGTGTGTGTCATAGCTCTGTTGGCAGCACATTCATCTCTGAATTACCAAGATTTAAGTTCAAGTTCCATCTCAGACTTAAGCACCAGAATTAAGGCCAAAATTACAGCGAAGCACCGAATTGTTGAAGATGCCATCGAACCAAGACCCCCATCTAGTAGATTGGGCAGACAGGGATTGTAGAATATCCCACAGCATACTTCAAAGAACCATAGAGGAATAATCCTGAGCCAATCTCTATCCCCAAAATTAATATCTCAAAAGAAAAGAGATTAGCACTATCACATTGTTGTTTATGGAAGTTAGCATCCACATTTCCTACAGGACAAGTGACAACATATCAAAGCACTTCAATAGTTGTAAAACACGTTGACATATCTAGTGTTCAAGAAAAATATTACAATAATGCAAGATTTTTCCTCATTGATGTAGGTGACCTATCTTTCTTGCCCTTCTTGATCTGTCTGAAGCCTTTGACCAAATAATCCCCCTCCAAAGTCTCCCCGCTACCATCCAATTTAGTGTAGCTCCACTCAGCTGGTTCCATAATTATCTAACTTTACTTAGAAATAGCTGCAATAGTTTCCCTTCTTGTTCCTGCACCGTAACCTCTAGTAATGATCTATCCATAGCTCCTTCTATTTTTCATCTACATATTGTGGCTCAGCAACATGACCTGAAAAGTTAGTTTTCACATAATGACAGCCAGCTCTACATCAGAAACACCCCTTGCAACTACTCCACTGTCACAAAGCTATCTGATAGCTCATCCAAAATCCAGTAAATGAATGTGTAGAAATTTCTTCAAAACCTCCAAAACAAATTGTGTTGTAAACCACCAATTCTGTTCTTCTCTCTAAACAACACTGTCCTAGGCTAAATCAGACAGTTACAACCTGGTGTGATATGTGACTTCAAGAAGAGCTTCCAAGCTTATGTTAGCACCACTCAGACCACCTAACTCCATCGCCATGACAACACCATACTCCAATCTCATCTCTGCTTATTTGCTGCCTGAACATTTATAGATGTCTTTACTGTCTTCAGATTTGACTATTCTAACATGCTCCAGGCTGACTTTACACATCTATCTTTCATAAACTGGAGGACATCCAAGATTCCACTGTCCATGCCCCAAATTAAATCAAGTCCTGTTCACCAATCACCCTGTAGTTGCTAATCTACAGTGGCTCAGAATTAGAACATAGAACATAGAACAATAGAGCGCAGAACAGGCCCTTCAGCCCTCGATGTTGCACCGATCTGTGAACTAATCTAAGTCCCTCCCCCTACACTATCCCAGCATTATCCCTATGCTTACCCAAGGACTGTTTAAATGCCCCTAATGTGGCTGAGTTCGCTACATTGGCAGGCAGGGCATTCCTCGCCCTTACCACTCTCTGAGTAAAGAACCTGCCTCTGACATCTGTCTTAGATCTATCACCCCTCAATTTGTAGCTATGCCCCCTTGTACAAGCTGAAGTCATCATCCTCGGAAAAAGACTCTCACTGTCCACCCTATCTCATCCTCTGATCATCTTGTATGTCTCTATTAAATCCCGTCTTAGCCTCCTTCTCTCCAATGAGAACAGACCCAAGTCCCTCAGCCTTTCTTCATAGGGCCTGTGCTCCAGACCCGGCAACATCCTGGTAAATCTCCTCTGCACCTTTTCCAATGCTTCTACATCCTTCTTGTAATGGGGCGACCAGAACTGCACGCAGTATTCCAAATGAGGCTGCACTAGCGTTTTGTACAGTTGCAGCATGACATCACGGCTCCAGAACTCAATCCCTCTACCAATAAAACCTAAGTAAGCCTTCTCAACAGCACCATCAACTTGGGTGGCAATTTTTAGGGATCTATGTACGTGGACACCAAGATTCCTCTGCACATCACACTACCAGGAATCTTTCAATTGGCCCGGTATTCTGCCTTCTTATTATTCCTCCCAAAGTGAATCACCTCACATTTATCCGTATTAAACTCCATTTGCCATCTTTCGGCCCAATTCTGCAGTTTATCCAAGTCTCCCTGCAACCTGCAACATTCTTCCACACTGTCCACCACTCCACCAACTTTAGTGTCATCTGCAAATTTACTAACCCATGCACCAATGCCTGCATCCAAGTCATTTATAAAAATGACAAACAGCAGTGGTCCCAAAACAGATCCTTTAGGCACATCACTGGTAATCGGCCTCCAGGCTGAATATTTTCCATCAACCACCACTCGTTGCCTTCTTACAGAAAGCCAGTTTCTAATCCAAACTGCTAAATCTCCCTCAATCCCGTGCCTCTGTATTTTCTCCAATAGCCTATCACGTGGAACCTTATCAAAGGCTTTACTGAAGCCTATGTACACCACGTCAACTGCCCTTCCCTCATCCACATGCTAACCTTAATCCTTTCAATTCTAGTAGCCCGTAACTCAGTCATCTCCTCTACAATACTGTCTTGCTCCTCAGCGAAAACAGATGAGAAATAATCATTTACCACCACTCCAATCTCCACAGGGTCCACACACAACATCCCACTTCTGTCTTTGACTGGCCCTATTCCTACCCTAGTCATCCTCTTATTCCTCACATACCTATAGAAAGCTTTAGGGTTCTCTTTTATTCTACCTGCCAATGTCTGTTCATGGCCCCTCCTTGCTCTTCTTAACTCTCTCTTTAAATCCTTCCTAGCTAATCTGTAACTCTCCATCACCTCATCTAAACCATCTCGTCACATAAGCCTCCCTCTTCCGCTTAACAAGAGATATAATTTCTTTAGTAAACCATGGTTCCTTTACCTTATTGCTTCCTCCCTGCCTGACAGGGACATACCTATCAAGGACACGCAATATCTGTTCCTTGAACCAGCTCCACATTTCGATTGTCCCCATCCCCTGCATTTTGTTAACCCATTTTATGCCTCCTAAGTCTTGCCTAATCGCATTATAATTTCCCTTCCCCCATCTATAACTCTTGTCCTGTGGCATGTTCCTATACCTTTCCATTGTTAAAGTAAACATAACCGAACTGAGGTCACTCTCTCCAAAGTGCTCACCTACCACTAAATCAAACACCTGGCCTGGTTCATTACCAAGTACCAGATCCAGTGTGGCCTCCCCTCTTGTCGGCCCTTCGACATACTGAGTCAGAAAACCGTCCTGCACACATTGGACAAAAACTGATCCATCCTACGTACTAGAGTTATAGCATTTCCAGTCAATGTTAGGCAAGTTAAAGTCTCCCATAATGACCACCCTGTTCTTTTCACTCCAGCCCAGAATAGTTTTGCCGATCCTCTCCTCCACATCCCTGGAACTTTGCGGGGGCCTATAAAACCTCCCAGCAGTGTTACCTCTCCTCTCCTGTTTCTGACCTCAGCCCATACCACCTCAGTAGACAAGTCCTAATCAAAAGTTCTTTCAGCCACTGTTATACTGTCCTTGACTAACAAAGCCACACCTCCCCCTCTTTTACCACCTTCCCTGGCCTTAATGAAAGATCTAAACCCTGGAGTCTGCATTTCTGACCCTGCTTTATCCATGTCTCCGAAATGGCCACGACATCGAAGTCCCAGGTACCTATCCAAGCTGCAAGCTCACCTACCTTATTCTGGATTAGGCAACACCTTGATTTTAAACTGACCATCCATACATTCAAATCTCTCCATGGTAACTCCCATATCTCTGCAGTCTGTTCCAGCCCCCAACACTCCAAGATACCTGTGCTCCTCTAACTCGGACATCTCGAGTTTTCTTGATTTTAATGCTGTACCTTTGGTGGCTATGCTTTCAGCTGATCAGATACCAAGCCCTAGAATTCCCTTTCTTCACTCTCTGACCAAGCTTTTGGTTATGTGAACAAGACTTTCTTACGTGACCTGACAAAACATCTTACTTGATAACACTGGCATAATTCTGCAAATGTCAAAATGGCTGGTAAAACTCTACCAGCATAAACACAGATGATGTTAGTCATGTCAACTGTTTGCAACAGCTTCATGATCTGTCTGCATATGTGCTGCTGCCATCACCACAATCCACGCACAGCAAGGTTAGCACAGGCACGGACTCCCCCATCTTTGCTTGAGAGTAATATGTTTTTAAAAGCAACAACCGATCCTATGTGAGGTAACAAGGTGTAGAGCTGGATGTACACAGCAGGCCAAGTGGCATCAGTGGAGCAGGAAAGCCGACGTTTCGGGTCCAGACCCTTCCGCAGTTCACACTATCTCTGAACCGATCCTATGTGCTGCTTCAGCCCCTTCCACCTCATGCTGATTCAGTCTGGGGAGAAGGGACAAAGTGGTTGCTCGAAAGACAGCAAAGCCTCATTTTATCAAGATCCCTCAAAAAGCATGAATTATCAGAAGTAGCATGCATAATCAATGAAGCCTCTGAACTTCAAGTGTTCTGAAGAAGAGTTATATCAGACACGAAATATTAATTCTAATTCTCTTTCCACAGATGATGTCAGACCTGCTGAGTTTCTCCAGCACTCTCATTTTATACTTATATTGAAAAATACTGGAGATAAACAAGGTGGCTTCAGAATTGGAGAAATACAGTGTCACTGGACTGGAGAAAATAGGAAGGCTGAAAGCCACATGAAGACAAAGCTAAGGGAACTGTAGATACAAGGCACTGCTATATTGGAGCATAAAAAGAGAAAAATCTTTATAACCTCTATACATGTCTCTGTCACTTACAGATGAATGCACTTAGTGGATTAAAATGTGGGTCGACGAGTCCAATTCTAAACATAACTAGGCACTGTTATTCTCCCTGCATCCTCAATGATAATTTGAGCACTCACTGAAGTACACACAGCACACTTTCACCCCAAGGTAAAAATTGTAAATTTTATCAATTGACAGACAAATAAGAAATTAAATTCTATGGTTGATTCTGAAGAAGAAAATTTTCATCTTAGTGAATCAGTGGAGGATTCTTGAATTTGTTTTAAAAGAACTTCTGGATAAGAGCAAACAAAAAAATTGGAAAAGAATGTGACTATCTTAGCTAATGTGCATGCATTATCAAATTATGCATCGAACCAATGCTAGCACTAATACCCACGCTCACTGGCAATATATTAAGCAATGTGGGTATTTTAACAAAGCAATAAACATCTAAGATTTGAAATACTCTTTTTAAAATGTATTCATGGTAAATGAGAATGGCTGACTAGGCAAGCATTTACTGCCCATTCTTAATGCCCTGGTCAAGGTGGTGACAAGCTGCCTCCTTGGAACTGCTGCAGTCTTTGGATTGCAGGTTGACTCACAGTTCTATTAGGTCGGGTGATTGAGCATTTGGTGCCAGGAACACTGAAGGGATGGCAATATTGCTCCAAGTCAGGTAGGTGAATGGCTTGGAGGGAAACGTGCAGATGCCAGTGTTCACATGTATTTGTTGCCTTCGTCCTTCTCAGAAATAGAGGTTGTGGGTTTGAAAGGCGCTACCAAAGAAACCTCAGTGGGCTGTCGCGGTTCGATTAGTAGACGGTTGACACTGCTGTTACTGCACAGTGGTGAAAGGAGTAAATATTTAAGATAGCAAATAGAAGATCAATCAAGCTGGCTACTTTGTCCTGGATTGTGTCAAGTTTTCCGAGTGTTGTCGGAGATGCACCCAATAGGCAAGTGGACTATATTCTATCACACCCATGACGTGCATTGTAGAAGTGGATAGGTTTTTTTGCGCATGAGGAATACTTTCCTGAGTTTTCAATCAATAACATACAAAACATTAAACATAACTTAAGATAGCAGACGTTTGTTGAGGAAAGTTTATACGGTGAATAATGCATGGGTGCCTTATCCAAGGGTGACATTAAGTACTTCTTAATCCTGCATTCTATTTTTCATAAAGTAGAACAGTCAACTTACCTCAAATCATGACAGTAAGGTGGGGAAAAAAAATCGTACCACCAGACGAAAAGGAATTCATGTCTCATGCAATACTGAAAGCAGTGTATCGCTAAGCCCTGTAGTTGCTATTGCCCTCAGAGGAATTTTTCACAAGAACTCTCAATGCGTCCTGAGTCACAGGGCTCACACGAATACACACCATCATCTATGAATAATTCATGCGACACACAGCAATTATTACATGGCTGAAAATGTCTTCATGCAGGACAAGGCTTTACTGGTACTTTGGCAATCTGAGCTCAATCTGGGCAGTGTTTAGTCACACTGTTAATTATATTACTTACAACATCTATGACAATTCTTCGAAGTGTGCATGAATCTCATCCTCTCAAGACCAGCACATTATAAAGATCAAAATATTTCAAATTGTAGGAAATTTGTGAATATAAACCAAGTGTAGCATACCAGTTACAAGAATGGTTTCCAAAATGATATGAACAGGGGACTGATTTTTTAAAAATATATCCACACAAATTCCCTGATCACAGTTAGCACATCTGCACAGTAACTAGCAAGGTTCCAGACTGTACTTGCAGCTTGGGCACCTTTTGAAGGTAATACAATTAGCTCCAGTGCCCCAGGATAATGGGGAAAACATGCAAGGTATGGGTGAAGGAGGGACTAGGTTCCATTGTGATGTGCAACACTCATGTATTGTCTGCCATTACTACTGCTCAGGGAGAAAGAATCTGCATGCAATGACATCCTGAAATGAGTAAATCAGAGATGAGAAAATAGTATTTTGACTGAAATGACATAGTCTTTAGATTCAGCAGTAACACATACGTGAATTATGCAACATCAGAAACACAATATACCCAAAGTTTGGGAACAGAGAGATATCTGCTTCCTGCCACAGAAATGGAGCAAGCAGCAACAGGGATATTGATCGATCATTCAAAAAACTATTTTTGAAGCTTGGGTTCAGCTGATGCCCCAACATCAATCACAACAGAGAGAGAGAGATAATGGGAACTGCAGATGCTGGAGAATTCCAAGATAAAATGTGACGCTGGATGAACACAGCAGGCCAAGCAGCATCTCAGGATGCTGACGTTTCGGGCCTAGACCCTTCATCAGAGAGGGGGATGGGAAGAGGGAACTGGAATAAATAGGGAGAGAGGGGGAGGCGGACCGAAGATGGAGAGTGAAGGAGATAGGTGGAGAGAGTATAGGTGGGGAGGTAGGGAGGGGATAGGTCAGTCCAGGGAAGACGGACAGGTCAAGGAGGTGGGATGAGGTTAGTAGGTAGATGGGGGTGCGGCTTGGGGTGGGAGGAAGGGATGGGTGAGAGGAAGAACCGGTTAGGGAGGCAGAGACAGGTTGGACTGGTTTTGGGATGCAGTGGGTGGGGGGTAGAGCTGGGCTGGTTGTGTGGTGCAGTGGGGGGAGGAGACGAACTGGGCTGGTTTAGGGATGCAGTAGGGGAAGGGGAAATTTTGAAACTGGTGAAGTCCACATTGATACCATTAGGCTGCAGGGTTCCCAGGCGGAATATGAGTTGCTGTTCCTGCAACCTTCGGGTGGCATCATTGTGGCAGTGCAGGAGGCCCATGATGGACATGTCCTCTAGAGAATGGGAGGGGGAGTGGAAATGGTTTGCGACTGGGAGGTGCAGTTGTTTGTTGCGAACCGAGCAGAGGTGTTCTGCAAAGCGGTCTCCAAGCCTCCGCTTGGTTTCCCCAATGTAGAGGAAGCCACACCGGGTACAGTGGATGCAGTATACCACATTGGCAGATGTGCAGGTGAACCTCTGCTTAATGTGGAATGTCATCTTGGGGCCTGGGATAGGGGTGAGGGAGGAGGTGTGGGGGCAAGTGTAGCATTTCCTGCGGTTGCAGGGGAAGGTGCCGGGTGTGGTGGGGTTGGAGGGCAGTGTGGAGCGAACAAGGGAGTCACGGAGAGAGTGGTCTCTCCGGAAAGCAGACAGGGGTGGGGATGGAAAAATGTCTTGGGTGGTGGGGTCGGATTGTAAATGGCGGAAGTGTCGGAGGATGATGCGTTGTATCCGGAGGTTGGTAGGGTGGTGTGTGAGAAAGAGGGGGATCCTCTTTGGGCGGTTGTGGCGGGGGCGGGGTGTGAGGGATGTGTTGCGGGAAATGCGGGAGACGCGGTCAAGGGCGTTCTCTATCACTGTGGGGGGAAAGTTGCGGTCCTTAAAGAACTTGGACATCTGGGATGTGCGGGAGCGGAATGTCTTATCGTGGGAGCAGATGCGGCGGAGGCGGAGGAATTGGGAATAGGGGATGGAATTTTTGCAGGAGGGTGGGTGGGAGGAGGTGTATTCTAGGTAGCTGTGGGAGTCGGTGGGCTTGAAATGGACATCAGTTACAAGCTGGTTGCCTGAGATGGAGACTGAGAGGTTCAGGAAGGTGGGGGATGTGCTGGAGATGGCCCAGGTGAACTGAAGGTTGGGGTGGAAGGTGTTGGTGAAGTGGATGAACTGTTGGGGGCCAGGGAATTGGAAGTCCTGGAGGAGGTGGAGGGTGTGGGTGGTGTCATAGACGTAGGTGGGGAGTTCCTGGACCAAAGGGGAGAAAATGGAGTCCAGATAGGTGGAGATGAGTTCGGTGGGGCAGGAGCAGGCTGAGACGATGGGTCGACCAGGGCAGGCAGGTTTGTGGATTTTGGGAAGGAGATAGAAACGGGCCGTGCGGGGTTGGGGAACAATGAGGTTGGAGGCTGTGGGTGGGAGGTCCCCTGAGGTGATGAGGTCATGAATGGTGTTGGAGATGATGGTTTGGCGCTCGGGTGTGGGGTCATGATCGAGGGGGCGGTAGGAGGTGGTGTCGGAGAGTTGGCGTCTGGCCTCGGCGATGTAGAGGTCAGTGCGCCATACTACCACTGCGCCACCCTTGTCTGCGGGTTTGATGGTGAGGTTGGGGTTGGAGCGGAGGGAGCGGAGGGCTGCCCGTTCTGCGGGGGAGAGGTTGGAGTGGGTGAGAGGGGTGGAGAGGTTGAGGCGGTTAATGTCTCGACGGCAGTTGGAGATGAAGAGGTCGAGGGAGGGTAGGAGGCCTGGGGCTGGTGTCCAGGAGGAGGACTTGTGTTGGAAGAGGGTGAAGGGGTCAGTGGCGGGAGGGTTAGGTTCCCGGTTGAAGAAGTAGGCATGGAGGCGAAGATGGCGGAAAAACTGCTCTGTGTCCAACCGTGACTGGTATTCGTTGATGTGTGGTTGTAGGGGGACAAAGGTGAGCCCCTTGCTCAGGACTGACCGTTCGTCCTCAGTCAGTGGAAGGTCTGGGGGGAAGGTGAAGATGCGGCAGGGTTCAGGGTGGCTGTCTCCTCTGGGGTTGCTGGCTGTGGAGGTTGTGGGCGGAGCGATGAGGTCGTCGGCCGTGGGTGGGGTTCCGTCGGCGTCATCCGTGGGCGGGGTTCCGTCGGCGTCGACCGTGGGCGGGGTTCCGTCGGCGTCGACCGTGGGCGGGGTTCCGTCGGCGTCGACCGTGGGCGGGGTTCCGTCGGCCGTGGGCGGGGTTCCGTCGGCGGTGGGAGGATCGGGGTGGGCGGCAGCAGCTGAGGTGAGGGTGGTGTGTGGGCTGTAGTACCTGGACGTGGAGGTGGTGACTGCAGCAGCGGTTCCGGAAGTTCTGTGGCCGGCGGAGGCCGATGTGACGTCATCGGTGGGGTCTCCGGCCGTGTCCTCATGGTCAATGGCGGCGGGTGCATGGTGGGGGAGGGGCAGGGACAGAGTCGGGATTTGGGAGGCGCAGGAATCCTCTTGTGGGTGGCCGGGGCCAGTGAGTAGGTTGTACAAGGCCTGTCCAAGATGGGAGGGGTGCCACATATGCTCAGATGGAAGAGGCAATGCGAGCCGTGGTCCTCCAAAGGACAGTAAGGAGCCACTCTCCAGCAAAAACAGCTGAAAAATCCAGGAGGGGCAGGCTAGACAGAAAGAAGGTAGCCAGTGCGGCAGCATAGTAACCAACGAAACCTTCACCAGAACAGGTCAGTGAAGGAAGAGGAAACAAAGGAGGCAGGGAATGAATATTGATAAGAAACAACTGGGAAAGAAAAATACTTCAGGGCCCTAAAGGCCCACAGCAAAACAAAAGAAGGCGGCTGCACGATGGACGTACCAACAGCTCCTCTGATGATCAAGGTACGCAGTGGAATGACGACCAACAGAGGGAGGCTCAGCACAACGGAGAGACAGAGAGGAGCCCCCTCCAACCTGGAAACACAACACCCCAAGGGTTTTGGAGAAACACAACCTCTAGCCATTAGGAAGCAGTGATTACTCACCGCTCCATAGCTCCAGGCAAGTGGGAGCAACAAAACTCCAAATTAGGAACAAAAACAAAGTTGCTGGAAAAGCTCAGCAGGTCTGGCAGCATCTGTGAAGGATAAAACAAAGTTAACATTTCAGGTCCTGGGACCCTTCTTCAGAACTGACGCTTTATGCCAGTTTCAAAACTTCCAGTTTACGGGCTCCAGCCACCTCCTCTTTAGCATGGGCTTGCAGTCCCTTTAGTCCATTCCTCACCATGAGAGTCTTAGGGCTCTCAACTTCTTCCTGAAGCAAAGACCTGAACCATCCCCACCCACCACTACCCTCCTCCGCTTGGCCAAGCTTGTCCTCACCCTCAACAACTTCTCCTTCAACTCCTCTCATTAAGGGGGGTTGCCATGGACGCTAGTTGTGCCTGTCTCTTCAATGGGGTACGTGGAACATTCCTTGTTCCAGTCCTATTTTGGGCCCCATCCTCAACTCTTTCTCCGATACATTGATGATATCATCAGTGCTGCTTCCCTCTCTCATCTCAAATTGGAAAACTTCACCAATTTCACCTCCAATTTCAAAGAACAAAGAAAGTTACAACACAGGAACAGGCCCTTCGGCTCTCCAAGCCTGAGCCGATTGAGATGCTCTGTCTAACCTGTCATCTCTTTTCTAAGGGTTTGTGTTCATTTGCTCCCCGCCCATCCATGTACCTGTCCAGATATATCTTAAAAGACGCTAACGTGTCTGCGTCTATCACCTCCGCTGGCAACGCGTTCCAGGCGCCCACAACCCTCTGCGTAAAGAACTTTACACGCATATCTCCCTTAAACTTTCCTCCTCTCACTTTGAACTCATGACCCCTAGTAATTGAGTCCCCCACTCTAGGAAAAAGCTTCTTGCTATCCACCCTGTCTATACCCCTCATGATTTTGTAGACCTCAATCAGGTCCCCCCTCAATCTCCGTCTTTCTAATGAAAATAATCCTAATCTACTCAACCTCTTTTCATAGCTAGCACCCTCCATACCAGGCAACATCCTGGTGAACCTCCTCTGCACCCTCTCCGAAGCGTCCACATCCTTGCGGTCATGTGGCTACCAGAACTGTACACAGTCCACTAAATGTGGCCAAACCAAAGTCTTATACAACTGTAACATGACCTGCCAACTCTTGTACTCAATACCCGTCCGATGAAGGAAAGCATGCCGTACGCCTTCTTGATGACGTCTTGACCTGCGTTGCCACCTTCAGGGAACAATGGACCTACCCTCACTTTCACTTGGTCTCTCCATGACTCCTCCCTTCCTTTCCTCAACATTTCTGTTTCCATTTCGGGGGGTAGACTGGCCACGAGTATCCACTACAAACCCAGTGACTCCCACAGCTATCTGGACAATACATCCTCACACCCCACTTCCTGTAAAGACTCCATCCCATTCTCTCAGTTCCTCTGTCCCTGTCGCGTATGTTTGGCTAAGGCCAACTTTGACAAGGGGGCCTCTGAAATGTCCACCTTCTTCCTCAACCGAAGATTCCCCAGCTCTGTTGTCGACAGGGCCCTCAGCTAGGTCTGACCCATCTCCCGCACGTCCACCCTCACCCCTTCTCTTCCCACCCGCAACTGCAATAGTGTTCCCCCTTATCCTTACCTACCATCCCACCAGCATCCACATCCAGAAGATCATCGGACGCCATTTCTGCCATCTCCAGCGAGTTGCCACCACCAGACACACATTCCCTACTGCTCCCTTGTCCGCCTTCCGCAGGGACTGTTCCCTCCAGGACACTCTGGTCCACACTTCCTTCACCCCCAACACCTCCCCACACCCCTGTGGCATCTTCCCCTGTAACTGGCGAAGGTGCAATACCTACCCATTTACCTCCTCTCTGCCCAGTATCCAAGGGCCCAAACATACCTTCCGGATAAAGTAACACTTCACCTGCACTTCCCAGAATCTAGTCTACTGCATTCGCTGCTCACAATGTGGTCTCCTCTACATTGGGAAAACAAAGCATAGACTTGGTGACCACTTAGCAGAACATTTACGTTCTGCTCGCAAAAAAGACCCTGAACTACCTGTTGCCTGCCATTTCAATGCATCATCCTGCTCCCTGGCCAATATCTTAGTCTCTGACTTGCTGCAGTGTTCCAGCGAACCCCAAAGCAAGCTGGAGGAACATCACCTCATTTTCCACTGGGGACCCTACAGCCCTCCCGACTCAATACTGAGTTCAATAATTTTAGGGCCTAAACTCTCCCATGTCCCAGCCCCCTACCCCACACACCAGGCCTTGTTACCACATAGCCTGCCATTACACACCTCCTGGTGTTAGTCATTAACAGTCCCCGTTAACAACTACTCACCCTCCCAGCCTGATCACTAGCAACTCCTTAAAATAAAGTTCTGAGGAAGGGTCACTGGACTGGAAACGTTTAACTCTGTTTTCTCCTTCATAGATGCCGCCACATCTGCTGAGCTTTTCCAGCAACTTTGTTTTTGTTCCCAATTTACAGCATTCACAGTTCTTTCGGTTTTCATTCCAAATTAGGAGAAGTGCACTGCCAGACTCAGAAGTGGACTTTCCTGGCTTCCTTCTCGCCGTGATAACACTAAATCAGCACAACACACATGCGTGTGCAAACACACACACCACACACAATGCAATCCCTAAACCTCTGGAACAGGACGGCTACTCAGTGATGAGAGCGTCCAACAGTTTGCCCATGCCACGGAAATGCAGGGAGTACCCCCGTGACAAGATGTATGGGTGAATGGACATAGGGTAATTCTACAAAATCTTAAAATGGATTTTAAAATTGCCACTATTAATGTGCAAGCGTTAAACCTACAATGTGTGTGTCTCCACATTGGCATACCTAGCCAACGTCACAGCAGACCTCCTGTTTCTACATGAATGTGGATACCACACCTCAGCAGCTACAGGAAAACATCGAGCTCGTGGGCCGTCAATGTGGTCGAGGGGAAACGACAGCCATTCCTCTAACCCAAGTATTCTCCTGCAAAGAAGCAACTTCACCATCTCTGAAGTTAAGGAGGTGGCGAATGGGTGTCTCCTTGTAGCAGACATTATGTACAGAAACACTCCCCTGAGACTAATTAGTGTGTATGCCTCAGTGATAAAGTGTGAGCTGGTGCAACATCCAGGCTGGTCATTCTGGCCTATTGGATAATCCAACAGACTGGCAACAAACTGAACTCCATATCCAGATTCCTGATGGAAACAAGTCGTCAAGCTGCACGATGTCTTCCGCACTCCTACAGGCAGAGCGAGGCATAGATACACTTAGTCATGGCCTGATGGGTCTAACTGCTCAAGGATAGATTTCTTGTTTATGTCCCGCGCATAACCAGTCAGATCATCCAACATCAAGGCAGTGTTCTTCTCTGACCACTGTCTCCTGCTAGCCGACTGTCACCTACAGGGCAACCAGCAGGCCAGCAAGGGTACGTGGAAGCTGAACATGAAAGTGTTGACCCTAGAAAACAATGAGGAGCTCAAAAGCAATTTTCACAAGTTAGAGAACCAGGAAGCCCCTGAGTCAATATTGAACTGTGGGAAACAGTCAAGGGGATCATCAAGAGTTTCTTTATCTTCAAAGGTGTTCAGAAGGAGAGGAAGAGACAGGGAAAACCATCCAAACTTCAGATGGTGATGCAGAACCTATTCCTGCTGCAGGCAATGGGGTTCAATGTCACTGACAATCTCCAGCAGGTAAAGAGCCAGCAACCTCTTTGTCTCACAGCCCTCCAAGATAATCTTCCGGTCCAGGGCCCACACCATGGAACAGGGTGAGATGGGTTTGCGTTTCTTCTTCCAGAAAGTGCACAAGAACTTTGTGCTCAGCAGCCTGAAGGAAACAGATGGCTCAATAGCATCATCTCAGTCTGATGTACTGAGGATCAACAAATTCTTTTTAAGCCAGTCTGTACGACACGAAGCCCACAGACAGTGTGGCCTCCCGGTCGTTCCTGTCCTCTACCATGGCTATCGTAAATGACAGCATGGAGGAGAGGCTGGACCAGCTGTTATCTCAAGTCCTTAGAAAGCTTTTGGTAGCACTGATTCCTCTCCATTGCAGGTAAAAACCTGATCATAGTGTGTGTTGTATTTGGTGCATGTCTGGCCAATTCTCCGAAACCACATTGTTTCAGTCATCCAAGCCATCTTCTACTTATTTTGAAGGTTTAAGATAGACTGTGCCTGCAGGGACTCCATGTACAAAACTCTGGATGGCACGGGGGGGGGGGCGCGCATGTTCCCAATGTCACCCTTACCCTGACGGCCAGCTTTGTGTGTGGCTGCATTTGTGCATAGACCCTCAGTACACAAACACCAATAGTCACTTATGTACGGAGCTTCTACCTGTCCCCAGTTCTGAGAAGGACGGGACTGGTTCTCATTGCTGCGGAACTCTCAAAGCAGTTGCACCATTTCATGTCACCTATTCTGTGTGGAGACATTTGCAAAGAAAAACACCTTTGACCACGAGTCCATCAGGAAGTCGTCAGCATGTAGTATCTTTGAGACCCTGTGGGAAAAGGAGAGGATAGATCCTGTCGCGTGCTTCCCTGACCAGACTGTCAGTCATTTGGCAGAATGCCTCATCACCAAAACTTTCCAACCAGCACCAAGAAATTGTTTGGCTGTTGGTGAGAAGGGCACTGCCGTCAAATCCTTCATGTACATTCAGTCGGTGTGTGCCACCACAAGCAAGGTGGCGGGGATGATGAGATCTTGAGACTATCACCTTCTGGAACATGCCTTTGCAAAGGAAGTCTGGAGAAAGATGCATTGGTTTTTGTCAAGGTTCATCCAGAGCAGCTCTGCACTCTAAGATCTGTTCCCTGGGAGGCACACCGAGACAAACATTGATTGCATTGGAAAACTATCAACTCAGTGAAAGACGCTCATTGCTCTGCTCAAAACCTTTTGATTTTCCAGAGCAAGGAGTTGACCTCGCCTGAGAGTTGCAGACTGACACATTCCAAGGTCCAGGACTACATGCTCAGAGATGCACTAAAGCTTGGGCAGCTGCTGCCAAGGCGCAGTGGGTAAAGAACACTTCTTGCTGATGTTAAATGGGGGTCTGTTCAGTTATCACACTCTCCTAGAGATGTTTCTGGAGTTTGATTCTATCTAAACAAACCATTGATATGCTACTGTACAAAACTGCATTTGTGTACATATACAAAGATAATCTTTATGAATAAAGTAGATTTTTGAAATTTAAAAATGTCATAGCCTCGACGTTCTGCTCCTGTGGGTTAATATAAAATGGATAATCTGTAGCATCTCACCAAGAACTGGCACTTTATACATAGATCTTAAGTTGACATTTGGCAATCAATTCACATATCAGGGTACCAAAGAAATCCCTCTTCTAGCCTCAGAACATCCACAAATTTTCACACAAACAAACTTTTATTGATTTTTTTCCTCTATAATCCATGGACACTAATGCAATGCTAGTAAGAATACTGGGGTGAATACTGGTGATGTATTCAGAGGTTAGCTAATGAAAACCAGATAGGAGATTGTTACAAAAACTTGCTCACATGTAGGACCAGAACATTTGATTTTAAAACTGAGCCCCTAAGGAAGCTAAGAGAGCTGACATTTCGGGTCTAGACCCTTTCTGATGAAGGGTCTAGGCCCGAAACGTCAGCTTTCCTGCTCGGCCTGCTGTATTCATCCAGCTCTACATCTTGTTGTCTCGGATCCAGTTCCTATTATCCCTTAGGAAGCTATTCAGTTTTTTGCTTAATATGGTAGTGTCTAATACAACGATAGGAAAATTCAATCACAAACATTTTGAATTCAGAAGAAATGCCAAAGGACTCTTGCAGGAGCAGTCAAACATTAGCTTCAGTTCAAGAGTTTCAAATTTGCAAGCTGTGGGCATGTGTGCATTATGCAAGTGCTGACCAAAATTCATGCAGCATCTCCCGATGAATGAATTTATTTAGATTGGCAAGAAAGACTCGTTACAGGTCAGAATCAGCTGGCTAGGACAGTCAGGCAGGGTTTTTATCAATTTTGATTTTTAAAAAAAGCTAATAGGAAAAGAAACCAAAGAATGTCAGATTCTTCTCTGCATGTAACAGGTTGTAGCATCACAACAGAATATCCAACAATGAAATCACTTACTGAACGTATGAACACAGACAGAAGGCGTTATTGAAGGAAACCAATTCTAGTTGAAAGTTTTGGCGCAGCCCCACCAGATTGAGTCGACATGCATCCTAGCACTAATGTGATTAAAATAACCCTGCACCAGTATCAAGTTGTCCTATTTTAGTTTGAAGTGGCTATCTGCAGTCAATAGATCACAGCATTCTCACAATGAATTCCACTAATACTATATCCAGTGTATTCCACCACTAAAAACTGAAATGCATCTCTCCAATAATGGCCAAGGACAAAATCATGATCCAACCTAGCATATTTAGGAGTGACTCAAGATAGAACATTGTCCTCCAAGAACATTGAATGAAAACAGCAGCAAAAATCCAAAGCCATAAACAGTCTACTGATCAAATTTGCTGGATCAAATTTGCTACGTAAAATGCTGTCACATAATTCCAGAACTTAGCACTTGTCCTATCATATTATACAGCACAGTATTGTGCATCTTTCTGGCAAAAGTTATGTACACATCATGTTGGCCATCAATTGAATGCGATAATGCACTGGAACATTCCACTCAACAACCAACATTCATTTTCCTGCCCTTGTAAACATCATTTGTCCACACAATGCTGGCTTACAAAAATAAGCAGAGATAATGGGAACTGCAGATGCTGGAGAATCCAAGACAACAAAATGTGAGGCTGGATGAACACAGCAGGCCAAGCAGCATCTCAGGAGCACAAAAGCTGACGTTTCGGGCCTAGACCCTTCTCTGATGAAGGGTCTAGGCCCGAAACGTCAGCTTTTGTGCTCCTGAGATGCTGTTTGGCCTGCTGTGTTCATCCAGCCTCACATTTTGTTGTCGTTGACAAAAATAAGCAAGCTGGTTGAAGCCACTCATGCTGCACCTCATTTCACAGAATTGCGCAGATGGAAGCCATTAGGCCATTGTGTCTGCATTGGTGGTCCAAATGAGTATCACTTCATGCTATTCTCCTCTCTTTTCCACATACCTCTGCACTTTATCCAAACAAAACAATAATCCAATACCTAGCATGCCACTACACACACCCTGTTGTTAGTCACTAACAGTCCCCATTAACAACTATTCACCCTCCCAGGCTGATCGTTAGCAACTCCTTTGCCTGTCCAACTGTCTCTCTCTCTCTCTTTGGGCTCTATCCTATCATTTAGATTAGACTAGATTCCCTACAGTGTGAAACCAGGCCCTTCGGCCCAACAAGTCCACACCGCCCCTTGAAACATCCCACCCAGACCCATGCCCCTATAACCCACATACCCCTGAACACTACAGGCAATTTAGCATGGCCAATCCACCTAGCCTGCACATCTTTGGACTGTGGGAGGAAACCGGAGCACCGGAGGAAACCCATGCAGACACGGGGAGAATGTGCAAACTCCACACAGACAGTCACCTGAGGCTGGAATCGAACCTGGGTACCTGGCACTGTGAGGCTGCAGTGCTAACCACTGAGCCACTATGCTGCCCGTTTACTCTCTCCCGCATCTACCTTCCTATTTTCTGCATATAAACTGACGTACTCCCAGCCACCATCAGTTCTGAGGAAGAGTCACCAGACCCGAAACGTCAACTCTGTTTTCTCCTCCACAGGTGCTGCCAGGCCTGCTGAGCTTTTCCAGCAACTTTGTTTTTGTTGTCAATAATCCAATACTTGCTTGAATGCCTCAACTGAACTTGCCTCTACCAAACCTCCATGGAATGCGTTGCCAGCAGCAGTTGTGGAAGCAAGGTCATTGGGGTCATTTAAGAGACTGCTGGACATGCATATGGTCACAGAAATTTGAGGGTGCATCCATGAGGATCAATGGTCGGCACAACATTGTGGGCTGAAGGGCCTGTTCTGTGCTGTACTGTTCTATGTTCTATGTTCTATGTCTGAACCATTTGTGTAAAAATGTTTTTCCTCACCTTGCATTTGGTTCTTTTGCAAGTCAATTTAAATCTGTACCCTCTCACTCTTGATCCTTTCGAATAAGAACAATTTCTCCCTATCTCCTCTAACCAGCCCCCACACGAGTTAGAAAGCTTCTCTCAGATTTCCTTTCAGCGTTCTTCATACCGTGCTGTGTTGACCTCTCCAATCTATCCTCATAATTGATGCTTTCATCCTTAGAACCATTCTTTTCATTGCCACTCCATGACCTACTCGAGCCATCTACTTCCAGCATCTCATTTTCGTCAAGAAGACCTCCCAGCAGATATTAAGGATTAATAAATAAAGGAATCCATTAATTGGTTTCTTCTGACAAATCCCAACTATTGAATGTTTTGAGTTAGTGACAGCGGCTTTTCCTAAACAGGTTCAGGACAGGGCTCCTGAGCATCCAACCTCCATCAATCAATATTAACCATTTTTTGCATCTGTGCAGGATCACAAACAATGCCACACATACCAATCTGCAGACTGAGTGGAAGACTACTTAACTTGAGTAAATGAGGAAGCTATTGCTTGGCTTCAGGGAAATATATTCACTGTCTAAAATTAAACAATTGCATATCAATCATTGTGAATCATCAGAGGACCCAAGGCACACTGACTATTTGTTGACCAGAAAAAAATTGAAGTAGGGTGGATTATTTCTAAAACTGCTAAATCTGATTCTCATTTTTCAATCTCATGCACATGCAATAAGAATTTTTTTTCATTGTGTAAAAGACATCTATATGTACACAAAGGGAAATGCAGTGGAACACACACAGGGTCCTGCGGAAACTGAGAACTCAGTCTATTCATGAAGATATTTTAAAACTCAGTATTTTAAAACTAAGTTTCTGCTGTTCCAACATTTGATCAACAAAATTACTGAGAGTCGACTGACAGCCAGTCTGCAATGTTCCGACCATGGATATTCATGATACACCAGAAAATCCAGAACCTAAATACAATCTTCATGTTTTAGAAGAACACTGTACTTCAAATTCTAAAAGCAATTTGTAATTAAATCTCAACAATGCAAATGGCATTAGGAATTGACGAAGATCACAGTGTGCAAAATATAAAGTAAATTATGAGCAAATTTCCAGTTGTAAGAAGGTTTAGGAGCACAAAGCTGTTGCCAGAACATACTTGTTTCAAGCTGGAAATATATATTTTTTTGAAAAGGTAAAAAACAGCTGACAGGAACTTTCTCGGAACAAAATACTAGAAGTTGAACTTTGTACGTGGAGTTTTAAATTTCAGAAACAATTTTCTTCTTGGCCAATATTTAACTTAACCAGTAACTTCGAGGCAAGTTCCCTCCCTCCCTAAAATGAAAAACATGACCTTTGCTAAGGGTAAAACAAAAAAGAATTTTCTGTTCATCCATGTGAGGCATGTCAAATCTGGGCAATTCAACAACTGTGTCCAGTATAAACCACTTGCCAGTTCAAATCCAGCATAGGAGAGATAAGAAAAGTTCATTTTATACTATTATACCAAGGCATATTTTGAATTGCAATGTGTCCAAGAAATTTTCTTTTTACCTGCTCCATTTTGAAAATGTGCTGATTGAAGTAGTGCTGAAGTCGCTCATTAGCGAAGTTTATACAGAACTGTTCAAAGCTGTTGTTCTCATAGTCCTCGAAGCCAAAAATATCAAGTACACCAATGGAAAGAATCTACAAATACAAGTGTATTTATTACTATCAATATGCTGTTTTATTAAAAGTCAATGTGCCTTTTTGATGGTCTGTATATAAAATGACGACATGAAGTGAGGTGAAACTAATCAATTAAGATGATTCTGATGTCATATATTGGTTGAGTCATCAGTTCACCACGATCAAATCACAAGACACTATAATTAGCATACTTAGGTTTGGAGGAGTCAGCTGCAGTTATCGTTGTTCCTTGTAAGCTGGTGCATAATGGAATCAGGATTTGGTGCTGTCATGATAAAATCATGAATAGTTGCAGCGCCAGAGGAGGGCCTTCAGCCTGTTAAACTTGTGCTAGCTCTCTACAACAGCAACATAGCTCCTCTCATTTTCAGGTCCTTTTTCCATTGTGTTGCATAATTTCATCTTCAGGTGCTTATCTAATTACCACTTCAAAAACACGATTAAAATCTGTTTTCACTACCCTTTCAGGTAGTGTATGCCCAGTTTCAACTATTCACTGTGTAAAAACCATTTTTCCAATGTGCCTTTGATTCATTTCTAAATGTTAAATTTGGACCCTTCTGCCAATGGGAACAATTTTTCCCTGTTTACTGTGGTCAGATCCCACAAAATTTTGAGTACAATCATGGGTCCTTGCAACTCTCTCTTCTGCAAGGATAAAAAAAATCCAACTTCTCCAAATGTAACCATGCAACTGAAGTCCCTCACCCATGGAAAGGTTTCTGTTGAATCTTTTCTGTCCCCTCTACCATGCCTTCACATCCTTCCTAAGTGTCCAAAACTGTAAAGGATATGCTGGTTCAGGCCAATGTAGTATTCTATCATGGTTTACCATCACTTTCTTGTATTGTCTTCAATAACTCTACAAAGCCCAAGAATCCAGATGCCTTTTTAACCATTTACTCACCTTTGCTGTGTGTTGTATAGGTGAATAGTTTATTTCAATCACTGAGTTGACATATTAAGAACAATTACATGGATAACTTAGCAATATGTTCCTGAGAAGCAACGCATAGAAGGTAGAGATCAAATACAGGCCCATATCAGTGTTTATACACCTGGCATCCTTCCAGAATACCCAACTAACCCTTTTATTCTCATGTTTGTTTAGTTTTTTGATGTGTCTATAGTTCAAATGTATGAAAGAAAGTCATCTAAATTACACACTGTGGTAAAGAGGTCCATATTTAATCATGCTGTGGGGAAAGAAGTTCCACATAAATTGCCTATCAAACTTATGAACAAATCACTTGGATTTATGGTCCCTGGTTTCAGTCTCCCATACAAAAGGAAATGTTTTCTCTGTGTTGACCCAATCAAACATTTTCATAATCTTATCTAACTATACCCAAGCACAAACTGTGCCTTTAGGAGAAATTGGAAATGAGGTTTCAAAATAAAAAGGCAAGTATTCATCTGAACACCAGATCAAAATCAACCAAGGAAAACTGAGTGTGTTGAGTGATACCCAAATGAAATGATCCATCAAATTGTTATAATACTCTATTTTCAGAGAATCAGTGTTCAAGAATTTAATTCACACAGCACAGTATTCTATTACTGTAGGCTATTAATGTAGCTATGCAGTACGATAAAGAATCTGTGACGGCATTCCTGGCTTAGTGAGGTCAATGCTACAGCATATCATATCAAATAAAGGTGAGACACTTTGCTGTAAGAGAGAAAAGGAAAAGCTGCAAACTGTCCTGAATCATTCACACACTTACCATGTTCAAAGGCCACATTATCCTACTAATAAAGAGTGTGTAAAGGGAGGGAAGCAGCATAGAAAAATGGTTAAAATGCGTTATGGCTTTGTCATTTACATGCATGAATTTCAGAGATGACCTGACCAAACTATTAGTTGAAGAATGATCTGTCAGATTTATTTGATCTAACTCACCTTCTGGCGTTCTTCTAGGTCACGACTGTTAAGGAGTGCATGGTTGATTCGGAATACTATCCAGTCAAATAGGGCACTGTAGAGTGACTTAGCCATGGAGTCACGTACAGTTATTGCCTAAAATACAACAAATTGGCAAGTACTGATGGGCAACATACAGTATAAACTGAAAACCTTATGGCAACACTCAGAAAATATTATAAATGCTCCTCAATTGATGGATTTCAAAATTCTTGTATTTGTCCACTAAGGCAGAGCTCTCAGAATGGCAGCAAAAAAGCTCCTGGGGCCACAATGCATGTACAACAACTAGTTACAGGTTATAATTTTAGCTGTTAAAGTAGTAATTAAATAAAAGCCAAATACTGTAAATGCTGGAAACAAACACAATGCTTAAGGAACTCAACAGTCTGGCAGCATGTGGGGAGGGGAACAGAATTAAAATTGTGAATTCAGTATGACTGGTCTTCAGAACTGGTTAATTAAATATTGCAAGTGTTTCTTGTGATCTTAAAAATATATAAGTCGATGCTGGTTTGGTAAGCTTCTCCTGTCACCAGTTTAGCCAAATATCAGCCTTGGCTCAATAATAGGACTAACTTCTGAGTGAAAGGTAGTGCAGTCAAGTCCCATTGTCAATTGAGCCCATAATCAAGGGACACAGTTAAGTTGTAGACCAATATGTGTTCCTCTATTTATGGCCCCTAGTGCATCCTCCAAACTAATTCCTTTATGTCACTGCTTGAAAGTGATCTTTTTGAGAAAGCTTTTGGTCACCTACGCTAGAATCATCATATGGGGGATTGGAGTCATGCTCCAGTAAAGTGCCTTGGATCAGTTCATTAAATTAAAGAAACTTCAATTTCTGTAGTCATCATTTTTGAGGTAACATGTGAAACTGAAGTTTGGTTAACTGCTGGCTTGGATGGATGTAGAGATCCATTAGTTAAAACAACAACAGGGGGTGTCCTCAGCAAGGTGATCCAAAGCAAATTAACTATTCATCCATCTTGTTCACTATGTTATGACTTATTGCTCGACTACTGGATACTTTGCCGACGTAACAACACTTCAAAAGGTTAACTCATTGGTTGCAAAGCACTGTGGGACATCCTGAGATAAGGAACTAGGAATTGATCATTACCTTTCTAATGAGTGCGTTTAAATTATATTACTAGATCTCAGTGAATTTGAAATGTAGAGGGCTAACTACAGGCAAGTTTGGTGCGTATGTTCTGGCAAACTTATTTTATGAATTTAAAGGTTTTACTTTTAGAACACAGAACATTACAGCACAGTACAGGCCCTTCAGCCCTTGATGTTGTGCCGACCTGTCATACCAATCTGAAGCCCATCTAACCTACACTATTCCATGTATGTCCACATGCTTGTCCAATGATGACTAAATGTACCTAAAGTTGGCGAATCTACTACCGTTGCAGGCAAAGTATTCCATTCCCTTACTACTCTCCGAGTAAAGAAACTACCTCTGACATCTGTCCTATATCTTTCACCCCTCAATTTAAAGCTATGCCCCCTCGTGCTCACCGTCACTATCCTATCCACCCTATCTAACCCTCTAATTATTTTACATGTTAGTATTGCTCCAAGCCAATACAAATGAAATATCACGTTGAGGTTGTACAGGATGTTAGTGAAGCCACTTTAGGAGTACAGTGTGCCATTCTGGTTGCCCTGTTATAGGAAGGATATTGTTAAATTGGAGGCGATTCAGAAAAGATTTACCAGGGTATTGCTGGAAATGGAGGGTTTGAGTTATAAAAATAGACTGGGGCTTTTGGAACATAGGTGTTTGAGAGGTGACCTTATAGATGCTTGTAAAACCAGGAGGGGCACAAATAAGGTGAACAGCAAAGGCATTTTCCCTATTTTTAAGGTGAGAGGAGAAAAGATTTAAAAATGACATTAGGGGCAACTTTTCTGTTTTAACAGAGTAGGGTAAGTGTGTGGGATGACCGCCAGAGGAAGCGATGGATGCAGGTACAGTTAGAACATTTAAAAGACATTTGGATAAGTATATGAATAGGAAAGGTTTGGAGGGATATGGGCCAAATGTAGGTAGGCAGGACTAATTTAGGTTGGGAACATGGTCAAGTTGGACTGAAGAGTCTGTTTCCATGCTGTACGACTCCATGACTCTATAATTGAGCACAGCTCTGAGAGCTAATTTCTAACAAGTTGAAGAGAAAACTAGAAGTGCCAGGTAATTGAAGTAAAGCAGTGAATTCTGACAATACACTGTAGGCCTGCTAACTTCAGAAAATACAAAAGACTAGATAATATTTTAGCGTAAACCAGTCATCAGGTTATACAAAGTGTCTGCAACAAAAAGTGTCTGCCCATGTATATTCAATATTATCTTCATTTTTCTCAGTTATTTTTAGGAATGACATTTGTTCCTCTTTTTTAATTAATTTTTATAAACTTCAGTCAAAAGATCAACAATAGAATTCTGGAGAGATTACAGCATAGGAAGTAGGCGTTCGGCCATGTGCACCAATGCTACCTCCCTGTAAGATCAAAATAGCTGGTCCTACTCTTCAGTCCTCTCCCATAGCTCATGTCACCATTATAAGGTGCATGCCAAAATAATGTCATCTAGTTCTTAACCCTTCTGCCCAGGGGATTTTTTTTTCTCCATCTACTTTGTCAAGACCCTTTGTGATTTAATACCTCTATCAAATAAATACATATGAACACACATATTAGAAACCAGCCATCTGGTTCTTTAAGCCTGCTCCAACAGTTAGTAACTATTGCTGATCAGATTATGGCCTCAAAAATAACGGGAACTGCAGACGCTGGATAATCCGAGATAACAAAGTGTGGAGCTGGATGAACACAGCAGGCCAAGCAGCATCTCACTTAACCTATTTTCTCCCATTCTCTCCCATAAGAGGTAAAATCTTCTGTGCAGACACCGTCAATCACGTCTGAGATCTCTACTAGGTAATGTTTTCATCCCAGGAATTAGTTAAGTGAATTTTCTCCAAACTGCAATTATATCCCTTCTTATACAAGGAGTCCAAACTGTACACAGATCTCATCAACACCTGTACTGAAGTGGCAAAATGTACGACTTATATATCCTATTACTTACCAATAAACAGTAACATTTAATTTTCCAAACATCTTCTTGGCCTTCTCTAAAGAGAACAGTCAAAGCTTCTCCAATGTCACGAAGCAACCCAGCACCCCCATCCCTGAAATCATTTCCTTGAGTATTTTCTGCATCTTTGCTAGTACCTGCACGTCCTTCTAAAGTCTGGTGGCCAGATTCCAGTTGAGGTCATACTGACCTTTTAAAAAGGTTGACCATAATTTTTGTTTTTTTGTACTCTTATGCTCATGTGTTCATACTCTCATGTGTAAAGTCAAAGATTCAGAGACTTAACAGTTCTCTTGACCTGTCCTAATACCTTCAAATATTTTTGCATATTTAACCCTCAAAACTCTGTTCCAATACCTGTTTTAGAATTTTACTTTTTGTTTTAAATTGTCTCTCTTCATTCTTTCTTTCAAAATGTAACATGTCAAAGTTTTTTGCATTAAACTTATATATCTGTCCACATAACAAGTTGTGGAGCTGGATGAACACAGCAGACCAAGCAACATCTTAGGAGCACAAGGGCTGACATGTCGGACCTAGACCCTGCATCAGAAATGGGGGAGGGGAAGCAGGTTCTGAAATAAATAAGGAGAGAGGGGGAGGCCGATTGAAGATAGATAGAGGAGAAGATAGGTAGAGGGGAGACAGATAAGTTAAAGAAGCAGAGATGGAGCCAGTAAAGGTGAGTGTAGGTGGGGAGGTAGGGAGGAGATAGGTCAGTCCAGGAAGGACAGACAAGTCAAGGAGGCGGGATGAGGTTAGTACGTAGGAAATGGAGGTGCGGCTTGAGGTGGGAAGAGGGGATAGGTGAGAGAAAGAACACGGTGTGGGGGGGGTGGGGATGAGCTGGACTGGTTTTGGGGTGCATGGGGGGAGGGAAGATTTTGAAGCTTGTGAAATCCACATTGATATCATTGGGCTGCAAGGTTCCCAAGTGGAATATGAGTTGCTGTTCCTGCAACATTCAGGCAGCATCATTGTGGCACTGCAGGAGGCCCAGGATGGAAATGTCATCTAAGGAATGGGACGGAGAGTTGAAATGGTTCGCGAGTGGGAGGTGCAGCTGTTTACTGCGAACCAAGCGTTGGTGTTCCGCAAAGTGGTCCCCGATGTAAAGGAGGCCACAATGGGTACAGCGCATGTAGTATACCACATTAGCAGATGTGCTAGTGAACATCTGCTTGATGTGGAAAGTCTTCTTGTGGCCTGGGATGGGGGTGAGGGAAGCGTGGGGGCAGGTGTAGCACTTCCTGCGGTTGCAGGGAAAAGTGCCGGGTGTGGTGGGGCTGGAGGGAAGTGTGGAGCGGACAAGGGAGACACGGAGCGAGTGGTCCTTCTGGAAAGCAGACAAGGGTGGAGAGGGAAAAATGTCTTTGGTGGTGGGATCGGATTGCAGATGGCGGAAATATCGGTGGATAATGAGCAGGATCCTGAGGTTGGTGGGGTAGTACGTGAGGACAAGGGGGATTCTCTTTTGGCTGTTATTGCGGGGACGGGGTGTGAGGGTTGAATTGCGGGAAATGTGGGAGAAGTGTTCGAGGGCGTTCCCGACCACTTCCCCAGGGGTCGGGGGTGGCAGCGGATGTTGCGGTCGTTGAAAAACGAGGACATCTGAGATGTACAGGAGTGGAATGCCTCATACTGGGAGCAGATGTGGCGAAGGTGGAGGAATTGGGAATAGGGAATGGCATTACTGCAGGAAGGTGGGTGGGAGGAGGTGTATTCGAGGTAGCTGTGGGAGTCGATAGGCTTGAAATGGATATCAGTTTCTAGGTGGTTGCCCAAGATTGAAACAGAGAGGTCCAGGAAGATGAGGGAGGTGTTAGAGATAATCCAGGTGATCTTAAGGTTGGGGTGGAAGGTGTGTTGCTGAAGTGGATCAAAAATGCCATCCCCTATTCCCAATTCCTTGGCCTCGGCTGCATCTGCGCCCAGGATGGGGCATACCACTCCCGTACATCTCAGATGTGTTTGCTTTTCAACGACCGCAACTACCCGCGGCCCCCCACCCCCAACTCCCGCAGTGGTTGAGAACGCCTTCAACCGCGTCTCCCACATTTCCCGCAACTCATCCCACACACCCCGTCCCCGCAATAACAACCAAAAGAGAATCCCCCTAGTCCTCACAAACCACCCCACCAACCTCCGGATCCAACGCATCATCCTCTGACACTTCCACCATCTGCAATCCGACCCCACCACCAAAGCGATTCTTCCCTCCCCACCCTTGTCTGCTTTCCGGAAGGACCACTCTCTCCGTGACTCCCTTGTCTGCTCCACACTCCACTCCAGCCCCACCACACCCGGCACTTTTCCCTGCAACCGCAGGAAGTGCTACACCTACCCTCACACCTCCTCCCTCACCCCCATCCCAGGCCCCAAGATGACTTTCGACATCAAGCAGAGGTCCATTAGCACATCTGGTGATGTGGTATACTGCATCCACTGCACCCGTTGTGGCCTCCTCTACATTGGCGAAACCAAGTGGAGGCTTGGGAACGGCTCTGCAGAACACCTCAGCTCGGTTCGCAATAAACAGCTGCACCTCCCACTCGCAAACCATTTCAACTCCCCCTCCCATTCCTCAGACGACATGTCCATCCTGGGCCTCCTGCAGTGCCACAATGATGCCACCTGAAGGTTGCAGGAACAAGCAACTCATATTCCGCTTGGGAACCTTGCTGCCCAACGGTATAAATGTGGATTTCACAAGCTTCAAAACATCCCCTCACCCCACGCATCCCAAAACCAGCCCAGCTTGTCGCTGCCTCCCTAACCTGTTCTTCCTCTCACCTATCCCTTCCTCTCACCTCAAGCTGTACCCCCATTTCCTACTTACTGGCCTCATCCCGCCCTCTTGGCCTGTCCATCCTCCCTGGACTGACCTATCTACTCCCTACCTCCCCACCTACACTCACCTTCACTGGCTCCATCCCCACCTCTTAAACTTGTCTGTCTCCTCTCCTCCTACATAGATAAGCTGCAGACCTGGGCTGAGAGGTGGCAAATGGAGTTTAATGCGGACAAGTGTGAGGTTGATGCACTTTGGTAGGAGTAACCGGAAGGCAAAGTACTGGGCTAATGGTAAGATTCTTGGTAGTGTAGATGAGCAGAGATCTCGGTGTCCATGTACACAGATTCTTGAAAGTTGCCACCCACCTTGACAGGGCTGTTAAGAAGGCATACAGTGTTTTAGCTTTTATTAATAGAGGGATCGAGTTCCGGAACCAAGAGGTTATGCTGCAGCTGCACAAAACTCTGGTGCGGCCGCACTTGGAGTATTGCGTACAGTTCTGGTCACCGCATTATAAGAGGGATGTGGAAGCTTTGGAAAGGGTGCAGAGGAGATTTACTAGGATGTTGCCTGGTATGGAGGGAAGGTCTTATGAGGAAAGGCTGAGGGACTTGAGGCTGTTTTTGTTCGAGAGAAGAAGGTTGACAGGTCTTAATTGAAACATAAAAAAATAATCAGAGGGTTAGATAGGGTGGATAGGGAGAGCCTTTTTCCTAGGATTGTGACGGCGAGCACGAGGGGGCATAGCTTTAAATTGAGGACTGAAAGATGTAGGACAGATGTCAGAGGTGGTTTATTTACTCAGAGAGTAGTAAGGGAATGGAATGCTTTGCCTGCAACGACAGTAGGTTTGCCAACTTTAGGTACATTTAAGTCGTCATTGGATAAGCATATGGATGTACATGGAATAGTGTAGGTTAGATGGGCTTGAGATCGGTATGACAGGTCGGCACAACATCGAGGGCCGAAGGGCCTGTACTGTGTTGCAATGTTCTATGTTCCATCTTCTCTTCTAATTATCTTCGATCCTCCTGCCCTTCCCTCCCTATTTATTTCTGAACCCTCTTCCCCTCCTCCATTTCTGATGATGGGTCTCGGCCCGACATGTCAGCTCTTGTGCTCCTAAGATGCTGCTTGGCCTGCCGTGTTCCACCAGCTCCACACCTTGTTATCTCAGGTTCTCCAGCATCTGCAGTTCCTATTATATCTGTCCATATTATCAGTTTACCCTTATCATCTTGAGGTTTAACACTAAACTCCTGACAATTCACAATACTTGCAAAGATTTGTCAGGCTTTGTTTATAAAATCAAACTGATGGCACACCTTCAAGTCTCTAACATCTCATCCAAGATCCAAAAATACATGATAGCAAAGTCTGCATTTTGCAATCAAGTCACATCCATTCCTTTGTTGCTGTTACACTTGCAAGAAGGAACATTGCTATTTTCCCCAGTTGTTCTTCACCTGACAGGATCAGTATATCTCAACTTGAAACGGGTTAATAGTTTCATCTAAATTTTTCAATCAAACCAGAAGTATAGCTTGTTTACTCAAAACTTTCAATTTTAACAGTTTTATCTTTGTCACCAATTTTCAAGTCTTATTCAATTAATCCTGGCCTATCTACTTGAAAACTTCTTGGTTCAATCTACTGGAAGCTGAAAGCCAGCAGCACAGATGTGAGATTGCAACGATCAGCAAACAGAGAACTGAGAAAGATAAAGTCAATGCAAAGACCAGCAGTAATTGAGAGATAATGGGAACTGCAGATGCTGGAGAATCCAAGATAATAAAATGTGAGGCTGGATGAACACAGCAGGCCAAGCAGCATCTCAGGAGCACAAAAGCTGACGTTTCGGGCCTAGACCCTTCATCAGAGAGGGGGATGGGGTGAGGGTTCTGGAATAAATAGGGAGAGAGGGGGAGGCGGACCGAAGACGGAGAGTAAAGAAGATAGGTGGAGAGAGTACAGGTGGGGAGGTAGGGAGGGGATAGGTCAGTCCAGGGAAGATGGACAGGTCAGGGAGGTGGGATGAGGTTAGTGGGTAGATGGGGGTGCGGCTTGGGGTGGGAGGAAGGGATGGGTGAGAGGAAGAACAGGTTAGGGAGGCAGAGACAGGTTGGACTGGTTTTGGGATGCAGTGGGTGGAGGGGAAGAGCTGGGCTGGTTGTGTGGTGCAGTGGGAGGAGGAGACGAACTGGGCTGGTTTAGGGATGCGGTGGGGGAAGGGGAGATTTTGAAACTGGTGAAGTCCACATTGATACCATTAGGCTGCAGGGTTCCCAGGCGGAATATGAGTTGCTGTTCCTGCAACCTTCGGGTGGCATCATTGTGGCACTGCAGGAGGCCCATGATGGACATGTCATCTAAAGAATGGGAGGGGGAGTGGAAATGGTTTGCGACTGGGAGGTGCAGTTGTTTGTTGCAAACTGAGTGGAGGTGTTCTGCAAAGCGGTCCCCAAGCCTCCAAGATAATAAAATGTGAGGCTGGATGAACACAGCAGGCCAAGGAGCATCTCAGGAGCACAAAAGCTGACGTTTCGGGCCTAGACCCTTCATCAGAGAGGGGGATGGGGGGAGGGAACTGGAATAAATAGGGAGAGAGGGGGAGGCGGACCGAAGATGGAGAGTAAAGAAGATAGGTGGAGAGGGTGTAGGTGGGGAGGTAGGGAGGGGATAGGTCAGTCCAGGGAAGACGGACAGGTCAAGGAGGTGGGATGAGGTTAGTAGGTAGCTGGGGGTGCGGCTTGGGGTGGGAGGAAGGGATGGGTGAGAGGAAGAACCGGTTAGGGAGGCAGAGACAGGTTGGACTGGTTTTGGGATGCAGTGGGTGGGGGGGAAGAGCTGGGCTGGTTGTGTGGTGCAGTGGGGGGAGGGGATGAACTGGGCTGGTTGAGGGATGCAGTGGGGGAAGGGGAGATTTTGAAACTGGTGAAGTCCACATTGATACCATATGGCTGCAGGGTTCCCAGGCGGAATATGAGTTGCTGTTCCTGCAACCTTCGGGTGGCATCATTGTGGCAGTGCAGGAGGCCCATGATGGACATGTCATCTAGAGAATGGGAGGGGGAGTGGAAATGGTTTGCGACTGGGAGGTGCAGTTGTTTGTTGCGAACTGAGCGGAGGTGTTCTGCAAAGCGGTCCCCAAGCCTCCGCTTGGTTTCCCCAATGTAGAGAAAGCCGCACCGGGTACAGTGGATGCAGTATACCACATTGGCAGATGTGCAGGTGAACCTCTGCTTAATGTGGAATGTCATCTTGGGGCCTGGGATGGGGGTGAGGGAGGAGGTGTGGGGACAAGTGTAGCATTTCCTGCGGTTGCAGGGGAAGGTGCCGGGTGTGGTGGGGTTGGAGGGCAGTGTGGAGCGAACAAGGGAGTCACGGAGAGAGTGGTCTCTCCGGAAAGCAGACAGGGGTGGGGATGGAAAAATGTCTTGGGTGGTGGGGTCGGATTGTAAATAGCGGAAGTGTCGGAGGATAATGCGTTGTACCCGGAGGTTGGTAGGGTGGTGTGTGAGAACGAGGGGGATCCGAGGCCCGAAACGTCAGCTTTTGTGCTCCTGAGATGCTGCTTGGCCTGCTGTGTTCATCCAGCCTCACATTTTATTATCTTGGAAAAATGACTCCCTTGTTCGCTCCACACTGCCCTCCAACCCCACCACACCCGGCACCTTCCCCTGCAACCGCAG
Organism: Stegostoma tigrinum; assembly: GCF_030684315.1. Taxonomy (NCBI): domain Eukaryota; kingdom Metazoa; phylum Chordata; class Chondrichthyes; order Orectolobiformes; family Stegostomatidae; genus Stegostoma; species Stegostoma tigrinum. The sequence continues at coordinate 23,728,651 of NC_081389.1, read as the reverse complement.
GAAATGCTACACTTGTCCCCACACCTCCTCCCTCACCCCCATCCCAGGCCCCAAGATGACATTCCACATTAAGCAGAGGTTCACCTGCACATCTGCCAATGTGGTATACTGCATCCACTGTACCCGGTGCGGCTTTCTCTACATTGGGGAAACCAAGCGGAGGCTTGGGGACCGCTTTGCAGAACACCTCCGCTCAGTTCGCAACAAACAACTGCACCTCCCAGTCGCAAACCATTTCCACTCCCCCTCCCATTCTCTAGATGACATGTCCATCATGGGCCTCCTGCACTGCCACAATGATGCCACCCGAAGGTTGCAGGAACAGCAACTCATATTCCGCCTGGGAACCCTGCAGCCATATGGTATCAATGTGGACTTCACCAGTTTCAAAATCTCCCCTTCCCCCACTGCATCCCTCAACCAGCCCAGTTCATCCCCTCCCCCCACTGCACCACACAACCAGCCCAGCTCTTCCCCCCCACCCACTGCATCCCAAAACCAGTCCAACCTGTCTCTGCCTCCCTAACCGGTTCTTCCTCTCACCCATCCCTTCCTCCCACCCCAAGCCGCACCCCCAGCTACCTACTAACCTCATCCCACCTCCTTGACCTGTCCGTCTTCCCTGGACTGACCTATCCCCTCCCTACCTCCCCACCTACACCCTCTCCACCTATCTTCTTTACTCTCCATCTTCGGTCCGCCTCCCCCTCTCTCCCTATTTATTCCAGTTCCCTCCCCCCATCTCCCTCTCTGATGAAGGGTCTAGGCCCGAAACGTCAGCTTTTGTGCTCCTGAGATGCTGCTTGGCCTGCTGTGTTCATCCAGCCTCACATTTTATTATCTTGGAATCTCCAGCATCTGCAGTTCCCATTATCTCTGGTCCCCAAGCCTCCGCTTGGTTTCCCCAATGTAGAGGAAGCCACACCGGGTACAGTGGATGCAGTATACCACATTGGCAGATGTGCAGGTGAACATCTGCTTAATATGGAAAGTCATCTTGGGGCCTGGGATAGGGGTGAGGGAGGAGGTGCGGGGGCAAGTGTAGCTTTTCCTGCGGTTGCAGGGGAAGGTGCTGGGTGTGGTGGGGTTGGAGGGCAGTGTGGAGCGAACAAGGGAGTCACGGAGAGAGTGGTCTCTCCGGAAAGCAGACAGGGGTGGGGATGGAAAAATGTCTTGGGTGGTGGGGTCGGATTGTAGATGGCGGAAGTGTTGGAGGATGATGTGTTGTATCCGGAGGTTGGTGGGGTGGTGTGTGAGAACGAGGGCAAAAGCATCAGGAATGCACAAGTGAGTACTTTAATGCTGGAAAAAGGGAACAAGCAAAGTCTGACAAGGGCAGGGTAACAAAGGATTTACACTGAATGAAACAGCGCTTAGGGTGTGCAATTGTTGATTAACTGGAATTTCCTAAGTGCATGAGGGAATACCGGCAAAAAGGACATTTAAGAAATTTATGTACTATTGGGTGCAGATATAGATGAGGAATGTGGTAGTGGACATTTGATAGATTGCTGGTCACGGATTATGACCTCTAAAGCAAACCAATAAATATCAAAATTCTGCAAACAAACAAGTTAAAAAGTGTTCTGAAAATCTAATTAGCATACACACACCACCCCACCTCTGTAGTGTGACATACAGAAGAAACTCAATGGTACAGGATCTCTCAGCTTGGCATGAGCTATTATTGTGAGCTATCTTCTCAAAGACATTGCATTTGAAATTCATGCACTTTGATTTTTGACTAGTTCTGCTCACATCTCAGATACAATAATCCCAATACTCACAGATTGTAGCTCCACTGAAGAGGTAGCTCCTTTGCTCAATGCCCTTACGAACGCATCTTAATACCATCGCAATAAAAATACCTACTGAATGACACATAAATCTACTTGCATACAAAGATAAATAGATTTTCCATTATCTCCATTTAAATGTTCCGTAACAGACAGCTTCCTTGTTTGAAGAAATGAATCTTATGAAGTGTGAAAGCCAAGGAGTAGCAAGAGGGTGCCTTGTTACCAGAAATCCATGTGGACATACTCAGAAAAATGAAGAAAGGAGTCAGTTTTAAAAGGATACTGGAAGATCCATCCTGGTGAAGAAGAGACAAGAGACGGTGCTGAAGGCAGGAGGTGCTTGAGTTTTCATATAGAAGATTACATGTCTGCTTAGAATGTAGCATAACGTATAAATTTAGTGTGTTTTTTCATTGCACTAAGTGATTGGGAAATACCAATTCTGTAGTTGAGCATATTAGTTGCCTACCATATGATGTTTAATCAGCAAACATTTATAAGAGAAGTCTTAAAATGTGTCATGCAATTGTATCAGACACTGAGAAGTTCATATTTCTTTCTAGAGATTACTGGTCTGATACAGGGATCCTGACCTCGCATACTCACATTTATCTCATTGGGAACTTGGCTAACTATGGCTAAGGAACCTCAAGCAAGCTTTATTACACTGAGAAAATATTAATAAATGGTCTGTAAGTTTATTTTGGCCCTTGTTAGTATGTATGCTCAAATTTGGAAGTCATAATTTTACTACAGGTAAGGTGATGAACTGTATATTTTAATAATTACAGAAGTTTCCCAATCGGGAAAATATCCCAATTTCCCTCATCGCCTTTTGGACCAATTGAATTACATACACTTGGACACAGCACTGATTGGATAGGTAATTCAGCACACAGGACAGAGAACAGTGGTGTGATGCTGATATCACAGGACTACAGCCCTCTTGTGGCACTGACGAATTGTCCCTACCCCTGAACCGAGAGACCAGTTCAAGTCTGAAATGAAGATACCAAAATGTGAGGCTGGATGAACACAGCAGGCCAAGCAGCATCTCAGGAGCACAAAAGCTGATGTTTCGGGCCTAGACCCTTCATCAGAGAGGGGGATGGGGTGAGGTTTCTGGAATAAATAGGGAGAGAGGGGGAGGCGGACCGAAGATGGAGAGAAAAGAAGATAGGTGGAGAGGAGAGTATAGGTGGGGAGGCAGGGAGGGGATAGGTCAGTCCAGGGAAGACGGACAGGTCAAGGAGGTGGAATGAGTTAGTAGGTAGGAGATGGAGGTGTGGCTTGGGGTGGGAGGAAGGGATGGGTGAGAGGAAGAACAGGTTAGGGAGGCAGAGACAGGCTGGACTGGTTTTGGGATGCAGTGGGTGGAGGGGAAGAGCTGGGCTGGTTGTGTGGTGCAGTGGGGGGAGGGGATGAACTGGGCTGGAGTCTTCTTTTCAGATCAATCATATTGAACTCGAAACATTAACTTTGTTTCTTTCTCCAAAATGCTGTCAGACCCAATGAGTTTCTTTAAACTTTTTTTTTCAGATTCCCAGCATCTGCATTATTTTGCTTTTTCTATTCTGAGAACAAAGATTCTAAGCCCACTGCAACAACAGATGGATTTTAAATTCAATGTAAAAAATCTGGAACTGATAGCTAGACTCAGTTGAAACTATCACCAACTGTCTTAAAAACCTATCCAGTTCACTTTGGGCTGAGTTTTCAATGTAGTTGTTATCACACAGCAGTAACGTCCCAAATTCTGGGCCAGCAACTCTTGGTACAAGTCCAACACCAGGATTTGTTCCATCTGCAGCCAACATTCGTGATAATCAGAGATAACAAGGTGTAGAGCTGGATGAACGCAGCAGGGGAGCAGGAAAACTGACGTTTCGGACCTAGACCTTACTGGTCCTATGATGCTGCTTGGCCTGCTGTGTTCATCCAGTTCTACACCTTGTTATCTCAGATTCTGCAGCATGTGCAGTTCCTACTATCTCTATTCATGATAACGAGCCCAGGAGTCCTTCCATCTATTCACCAATGGGGAAACAAAGCAAATGAAGACATGCTGTATAAAAACCATAAAGTGGCACACAAGCGTTCAGTAAAGTCAGGGGATATTTACCCATAATGTTGCATTCTGAATGAGGTTATACCTGAAATAAAGATTAGCTTTGAATTTTCCTCTACCAACTTGCTATTCAGAGTATAGCACCCAGTGTGAGATAGAAAACATGCTGTGTGCATTCAACACACTGCTTTTTATTTACCTCAGATAGTCTATAGGGCAGGATAAGTCTCTCTCCAACTGTCACAGTCTTCCTGGTGGTCAGTGCTTCAAACAGTGCATCTTCTTTAACCTAATTAAAAATCAGTGAATTCCAAGCAAATGATATTTAAGTGACTTGAAATTCCATAGTGTTAATAGTAGTTAGGTATTAATGTAGCTTTAAATCCTCCATGATAGGTTTTTAATTCAAAGAATTTTTAACTTTTCTAGTTTTATCATGGATTCAGGAATATTTGGCAAATTTGGTTTTCTTTCCCAACTTCAATAGAGTTAGACCTTCTCTAGAATTCCAACAGTTTGGAAACAAGCCATTTGGCTCAATGAGTACACATTATCCCTCCAAACAGCACCTTATCCAGATGCTTCTTCCTACCCTTTTCCCTGTAATCCCGTGTTACCCATGGCAAGTCTACCAAATTTACACATCCCTGGACACTATGGGCAATTTAACATGACCAATCCACCTAACCATCTTTGGACTGTGGGAAGAAAATGGAGAATCAGGCAGAAAGCAGTGAGGACATGGGGAGAACATGCAAACTCCACACAGACAGTTGCCCAGGTGTGGAATTGAATCCAGGTCCCTGGCCCTATGAGGCAGCAGTGCTAACCACTAAGTCGCCATGCAACCCAAATTAACCAAAAAGTTGTAATCGCAAAACAGTGAAAATCATTTAGCTTATGCAAAACCCTTCAAAAGTATTCACTGTACAGAATAATTTTCTTCCCAGAACAAGAAATAAACAGACATAGCAATTCTGACCTCATGTCCTTCCACAATTTTAATGGCTCCACAATTGGCAGCCATGCCTTTAGCTGCTGAGACCCTGAAGTTCTGGCATTTCCTCCTGAAAACTCTCCAATTTTGAAAACTCTCTTTCCTCTTTTAAGACATTTCTTAAATCCTACCACTACCAAGGTTTTTGTTGATCTACCTCAATACCTTCACATGTAACTTGGTGTAAAATTATGTCCAATTATGCTCATACAAAGTACTTCCGAACTTTTTGCAAAATCTAATGTACAATTACAAGTAGTTGTTATTGTTACACATGCAAAGTGTGGCTCATTCTTTCCAAAAACAAGATGAAATGTACAATTTAGACAGGAAGTCTAGTGTTATTCACTACGTGGTTGAGGTATCAAAGAAATATGTAATTTTGGGCTCATCTCAACTTGGACTTATAATGGCATTAACAATACTCAATTACCCATATATTCCCTTCAGAGGAAGGATTTTAGTTATTTAATAGAGAATGGAAGTTATTATAATACAGCATTGAATTGATAAGATTAGCCACTGTAATACCTCCAGAAGCTCTGAGACAATGGGCAACACTTCTGGGTTGCAAATGTCAACCGAATCATCTCGATAGGTCTTCTTTTTGTATTTTATGTTCCCAAGGTGTAAAATTGCAGACAGAAGGCTAAATATCCTGTAATTACAATGCAATTTAAATTATTTTGCTTTAATGTCATCTAAAACTCTAACTATATATAACCCTGTAACTATAATAGAACATCAAACTTCCAATAAACAATATGTACATATTTCTAAAAGAAGGATCTCCTGTAATTGGACAAATTTTTGAAAACAGTTCCTAGGTTTATAACAATTGTATTTTTCTTCATAGTGATTACACAATTTGTATCCAAAGATGCATTTTAGGCATAATTATCCAATCAAAAGAGCCAAACTGTTGTTGTGAAGCAAATGGTAAATGTTAATATTCACACTTTCAGAAAAGATACAAGGCCACACAGTGAGTTACTGTGGACCCTTAGTCCATCAACTGCTTAACAATGTATAATGACACAGCACAAACATGCTCCTGAAACAAAGATTTAATGAGTTTTCATGGGATAAATAGCATTGCAGATTTGCTTGAACTCACGTGTCTAGAAAAGTTCTATTTGTATGCAAAAGGAATGGTTAAAAACTGTATTATTTTGGTCAAAACTTAATAAGACATGAGAAAAAGGAGCAGAAATAGACTATTCAAATCTGCTCCACCATTCAGTGAGATCAATGTTGATCTGAGAATACAACTCCTCTTTCCGGTCTTTTGTCAATAACCGTCAATTCCTTTACTGATTAAAGGTTTGTCTATCTCAACCCTGAATGTACTTAATAGACAACAGACAATAGGTGCTGGAGTAGGCCATCCGGCTCTTTGAGCTAGCACCACCATTCATTATGATCATGGCTGATCATGCACAATCAGTAGCCTGTTCCTGCCTTATCCCCATAACCCTTGATTCCACTATCTTTAAGAGCGCTGTCTATCTCTTTCTTGGAAGCATCCAGAGAGTTGGCCTCCACTGCCTTCTGGGGCAGAACATTCCATATATCCACCACTCTCCGGGTGAAGAAGTTTTTCCTCAACTCTGCTCTAAATGGCCTACCCCTTATTTTTAAACTGTGTCCTCTGGTTCTGGACTCACCCATCAGCGGAAGCATGCTTCCTGCCTCCACAGTGTCCAATCCCTTAATAATCTTATACGTCTCAATCAGATCCCCTCTCATCCTTCTAAACTCAACTGTATACAAGCCCAGTCGCTCCAATCTTTCAACGTATGATAGTCCCGCCATTCCAGGAATTGACCTCGTGAACCTATGCTGCACTCCCTCAATAGCAAGAATGTCCTTCCTCAAATTTGGAGACCAAAACTGCACACAATACTCCAGGTGCGGTCTGACCAGGGCCCTGTACAGCTGCAGAAGGACCTCTTTGTTCCTATACTCAATTCCTCTTGTTATGAAGGCCAGCGTGCTATTAGCTTTCTTCACTGTCTGCTGTACCTGCATGCTTGCTTTCATTGACTGATGTAGAAGAACAACTAGATCACGTTGTACTCCGCCTTTGCCTAACTTGACTCCATTTAGATAGGAATCTGCCGTCCTGGTCTTGCCACCAAAGTGTATAACCACACATTTATCCACATTAAACTGCATCTGCCATGCATCCAACCACTCACCTAGCCTGTCCAAGCCACCCTGTATTCTCATAACATCCTCCTCACATTTCGCACTGCCACTCAACTTTGTGTCATCAGCAAATTTGCTAATATTACTTTTAATGCCTTCATCTATATCATTAATATACATCGTAAATAGCTGCGGTCCCAGCACCGAACCTTGTGGTACCCCACTGGTCACTGCCTGCGATTCCAAAAGGGACCCGTTTATCACTACTCTTTGCTTCCTGTCAGCCAGCCAATTCTCAATCCAAGTCAGTGTTTTGCCCCCAAGACCATGTGCCCTAATTTTGTTCACCAATCTCCTATGTGGGACTTTATTAAAGGCTTTCTGAAAGTCCAGGTACACTACATCCACTGGTTCTCCCTTGTCCATCTTCATAGATACATCCTCAAAAAATTCCAGAAGATTAGTCAAGTATGATTTCCCCTTCGTAAATCCATGCCGAATCTGACCTATCCTGTTACTGCTATCCAAATGAGTCGTAATCTCATCTTTTATAATTGACTCCAGCATCCTTCCCACCACTGACGTCAGGCTAACCAGTCTATAATTTACTGTTTTCTCTCTCCCTCCTTTCTTGAAAAGTAGGACAACATTAGCCACCAACCAATCCGCAGGAACTGATCCTGAATCTATAGAACATTGGAAAATGATTACCAATGCGTCCACGATTTCTAGAGCCACCTCCTTAAGTACCCTGGGATATAGACCATCAGATCCCGGGGACTTATCAGCGTTCAGACCTAGCAGTCTATCCAAAACCATTTCAGGAGCACAAAAGCTGACATTTTGGACCTAGACCCTTCATCAGAGAGGGGGATGGGGAAAGGGTTCTGGAATAAATAGGGAGAGAGGGGGAGGCGGACCGAAGATGGAGAGAAAAGAAGATAGGTGGAGAGAGTATAGGTGGGGAGGTAGGGAGGGGATAGGTCAGTCCAGGGAAGATGGACAGGTCAAGGAGGTGGGATGAGGTTAGTAGGTAGGAAATGGAGGTGTGGCTTGGGGTGGGAGGAAGGGATGGGTGAGAGGAAGAACAGGTTAGGGAGGCAGAGACAGGCTGGACTCGGTTGGGATGCAGTGGGGGGAGGGGACAAACTGGGCCGGTTTTGGGATGCAGTGTGGGAAGGAGAGATTTTGAAGCTGGTGAAGTCCACATCGATGCCCTTGGGCTGCAGGGTTCCCAAGCAGAATATGAGTTGCTGTTCCTGCAACCTTCCGGTGGCATCATTGTGGCACTGCAGGAGGCCCATAATGGACATGTCATCTAAAGAATGGGAGGGGGAGTTAAAATGGTTTGCGACTGGGAGGTGCAGTTGTTTGTTGCGAACCGAGCGGAGGTGTTCTGCAAAGCGGTCCCCAAGCCTCCGCTTGGTTTCCCCAATATAGAGGAAGCCACACCGGGTACAATGGATACAATACACCACATTGGCAGATGTGCAGGTGAACATCTGCTTAATATGGAAAGTCATCTTGGGGCCTGGTATGGGGGTGAGGGAGGAGGTGTGGGGGCAAGTGTAGCACTTCCTGCAGTTGCAGGGGAAGGTGCCGGGTGTGGTGGGGTTGGAGGGGAGTGTGGAGCAAACAAGGGAGTCACGGAGAGAGTGGTCTCTCCGGAAGGCAGACAGGGGTGGGGATGGAAAAATATCTTGGGTGGTGGGGTCGGATTATAGGCGGCGGAAGTGTCGGAGGATGATGCGTTGTATCCGGAGGTTGGTGGGATGGTGAGAACGAGGGGGATCCTCTTGGGGCGGTTGTGGCGGGGGCGGGGTGTGAGGGATGTGTTGCGGGAAATGCGGGAGACGCGGTCAAGGGCGTTCTCGACCACTGCGGGGGGAAAGTTGCGGTCCTTGAAGAACTGGGACATCTGGGATGTGCGCGAGTGGAATGCCTCATCCTGGGAGCAGATGCAGCGGAGGCGGAGGAATTGGGAATAGGGGATGGATAGGGGCTTGGGGACTGCTTTGCAGAACACCTCCGTTCGGTTCGCAATAAACAACTGCACCTCCCAGTTGCAAACCATTTTAACTCCTCCTCCCATTCTTTAGATGACATGTCCATCATTGGCCTCCTGCAGTGCCACAATGATGTCACCCGAAGATTGCAGAAATAGCAACTCATATTCCGCTTGGGAACCCTGCAGCCCAATGGTATCAATGTGGACTTCACAAGCTTCAAAATCTCCCCTTCCCCCCACTGCATCCCAAAAGCAGCCCAGTTCGTCCCCTCCTCACACTGCATCACACAACCAACCCAGCTCGTCCCCTCCACCCACTGCATCCCACAAACAGCCCAGCCTGTCTCCGCCTCCCTAACCTGTTCTTCCTCTCACCCATCCCTTCCTCCCACCTCAAGCCGCACCTCCATTTCCTACCTACTAACCTCATCCCACCTCCTTGACCTGTCCGTCTTCCCTGGACTGACCTATCCCTTTCCTACCTCCCCACCTATACTCTCCTCTCCACCTACCTTCTTTTCTCTCCATCTTCAGTCCGCCTCCCCCTCTCTCCCTATTTATTCCAGAACCCTTTCCCCATCCCCCTCTCTGATGAAGGGTCTAGGTCCGAAACGTCAGCTTTTGTGCTCCTGAGATGCTGCTTGGCCTGCTGTGTTATTCCAGCTTCACACTTTGTTATCTTGGATTCTCCAGCATCTGCAGTCCCCATTATCTTTGCTATGTTATAGTTCTCTTTTATCTTTATACAGTTCTTAACTTCCCTCATCAGCCACGGCCGCCCCTTAGGATCTTTCTTCCTCTTTGGAATGAACTGATCCTGCACCTTCTGCATGATATCCAGAAATATTGTTGTTCCACTGCCATCCCTGCTAGGGTATTGAACTTTAGTCAGCTCCTCCTTCATAGCTCCATAGTTCCCTTTTCTCATCTGCAATATTGACACTTCTGATTCTCCCTTCTCCCTCTCAAACTGCAGATTAAAACCTATCATATTATGGTCACTACCTCCTAATGGCTCCTTTACTTTGAGGTCCAAGGATGAACGGACAGCACACAACATTTGCCAGACTGGGAAGTTCCCTCCCAGTCCGGGGACACTTCAGCAGTCAGCCTCTGATTTTCAGGTAAGCCTCCTCCAAGGCAGACCTCAAGGTACACAACAACAAAGAATCGCCAAGCAGGGACTGATAGCCAAATTGCGTACATGTACAAACAGCCTTGACTGCAATATTGCTTTCATGTTGCACTACATGAGACAACACCACACTGATCTACATCTGTAAAATCTCCTGGACAGTACAGTTCTCGCTCACACACACGCGCAGTGCCCCCCGCCCACCCACACTCACACTGAGCCACTCTCACTCGCACAGAGTCTCTCTCACACACACACACACACAGTCTCTCTAAGTATCTCATCTTACCGCTTCCGTGTTTTCGGCAGGAAACCAACCATTTCCATGGCTAGTTGTAAGCGCTCAAAGTCGTGTTTCAGATCCTCACCCTCTACAGAAAAACTGTCCTGCTAAAGTTTGAAAGAAAACAATGTTGTTAGAAACAACTTGTTCACATAACTTCATTTTTGTTTTTCAGTCTTTCTCCCTCAAGGTATCTGCTCTTTCCTGGAATAACCTTTCAAAAGTATTTGTCATCCTCTTCTACTATTTCTTATATGAGGGTTTCAACATTGAACATCGTCGGCTGTTTTGCTGCAGAGACCATTATTACCAAGCCCAATCTTGTCCTTACGCAATATATAGTCAATTACACAACTTCACAGTAGGATCAGTGATGCTTTGAAGTGGAAAATCTATTCATTGTTCTCACACTCTGTTCCCTCATGCCCAATCTGTTCATAAATCATTAAATCCTATGTAGCTATAAGACTGTTGTTCCAGTACATCCAGACCCAGATTGTTTCTGGTTCATCACGTTCAATTGTTTTTTTTTGAAAGACATGTACATCCATCTTCACAGTGTAGGGAATAAAAGCAGAAATCGGATTTTCACCCTCTTCCAACAATAAGGAATATTAACCAAGCGGAGGCTTGGAGACCGCTTTGCAGAACACCTCCGCTCAGTTCGCAACAAACAACTGCACCTCCCAGTCGCAAACCATTTCCACTCCCCCTCCCATTCTCTAGATGACATGTCCATCATGGGCCTCCTGCACTGCCACAATGATGCCACCCGAAGGTTGCAGGAACAGCAACTCATATTCCGCCTGGGAACCCTGCAGCCTAATGGTATCAATGTGGACTTCACCAGTTTCAAAATCTCCCCTTCCCCTACTGCATCCCTAAACCAGCCCAGTTCGTCCCCTCCCCGCATTGCACCACACAACCAGCCCAGCTCTTCCCCCCCACCCACTGCATCCCAAAACCAGTCCAACCTGTCTCTGCCTCCCTAACCGGTTCTTCCTCTCACCCATCCCTTCCTCCCACCCCAAGCCGCACCCCCATCTACCTACTAACCTCATCGCACCTCCTTGACCTGTCCATCTTCCCTGGACTGACCTATCCCCTCCCTACCTCCCCACCTATACTTCTCTCCACCTATCTTCTTTACTCTCCATCTTCGGTCCGCCTCCCCCTCTCTCCCTATTTATTCCAGTTCCCTCTCCCCATCCCCCTCTCTGATGAAGGGTCTAGGCCCGAAACGTCAGCTTTTGTGCTCCTGAGATGCTGCTTGGCCTGCTGTGTTCATCCAGCCTCACATTTTATTAATAAGGAATATATTGGACTAAAGAATAAGATAGTGGTTCCAGCTCTGAAGTTGGTTTTACTGTTGATGAAAACTGACTTAAAACTTATTTAAATAACTCTCATCATAAATCACAGTCTGCTTCATAAGTAAGGCTGCTTTGTAGTCGTAATTCATTGCCTCCTGTTTCTAACTATTAGGCTGATCAAAGAGCTGTTGGAAATTATATTATGGGGAAATGCAACTGAGGGCATAAATTCAATTCAAACAAATGATATTGTCTCCTTCCCATTAGTTCCACCATGAAACTTACAATGAGGAAACACACAAAATCAATCCTAATAGGAAAAGTTCTTACATTGATGATACTTCACGTTTTCCATTGTTAAGACACATGCCATCAGAAGTTCAAACAGCTTTGAAGGAATGCCAAAATTATCAAGGTAGATGGTTACCTTAAAGATCAGAGCCAGAGAAAACCTAATCCTGTAGGTTATGGAAAATTCAGATATTTGCAGTTCAACCCTCTAAAATGGCCTCCCTCCTACCTCAAACAACTCTCTTAGCCACTCGCTCTTTCAACTGGCAATACCTTTCTCTTCTAATGGAGGAAGATTTGTGCTGTCATCCTCTTTTTATTTAAAAAAAAGACACACATTTGCATTGCACCTTTCATAATTTTGGGATAAAGCAAATCTCTTCCGAGCCAATCAAGTATTGTTCAACTGTGGGCTTTTTTTTAAGCAAACAACACAGGCAATTAAGACACAGAAAAGTCTCACGTCCAATAATGAGGTGAATGATCAATTAATCTATGCTGGTTAAGTGAGTTAGCAGATAAATTTCAGGCAGGAAAATTCCCTTGTGTCTCCATGGATAATGTAATGGGGCCTTTTGTGAACAACTCGGCACAGACAAAATCTAATGTTAATTTCTTATTAAAAACAAGGCAACTTTAACAGCATCCCAACAGCATTCTCCCAATACCGTCCCAAAGATTTTGATGGCATATTCACCCTCACTCTGAACTAAGGTAAGAAGAGCTATAGATCTTGCAAATCCAAGTAATATCCACGCATTGCACAGATGAAGCAATGGTCCTGCAGTATAGGGATAAGAGCTAGTGATTGAATGTAAATACATGAATGTATCTTGAATGTATCAAGACAGGTGTCTTCACAAAGCAAAGATTACTTCAAGGTAAAGGTAAAGGTAAAGAAGGGAAGGGAGAATGGGAATGTTTTTGCTCAAATTTTGCTACTTATTCTCAGTTGCTTTTAAGGTTGACAAGAGACACCAGTGGAAAAAAAAAGTTTCCGATTCAAGATGTTCACTTGTTATTGCTTTTTTAAGTGGTTGCCAATACTTAATAGCTGTCAGAGTTGGCCTCATAATACACTAATCACGTGTACTAGTGGTTGAACAGATGTCCTCTAATGTGGTGCCAGGGAGGAATCCAAAGGTGAGTGAGGGTAATTCTGGGCAAAGCCCAAAGAACAAACTCACAACAATGCAACTTTATTTAATATCAAAAAGCATGTTCACTTGGATCCGTTTACTGTATGCAATGTTTGTGTTGCAAGAGTTCACTGTCTCAAGAAAATAGGCAGTCTAAAACTCAGCCATCAGTCGAATAGTGAAAATGCCTGCTCAATATCAGCTCAGATGTTCAACTTCCAAGCCATGACATGTGCATAACGTAGGATGATTGTAACACGGTTACAAACATGTTGCACAGTCATAGAGGGTCCATTTCAAAGATGTTTAATGAAAGACGAAACAGAATGATAAGGTGATATTGTGGAAGAATGCAATCAAACACGTCTTGTTAACTTTAAGCCATCTTGAGGCATCTTACTTAGATGGTTATTGGTGGCCACAGACATGACTAAATCTCAAATAGAGGTTGTGATAGTTAGGTCTATAAATGCCTTCCTGTAATACTACACATACTTGACCTGAGCGAAGTCATCAACCTTAAATGTTAGAGATAATGGGAACTACAGATGCTGGAGAATCCAAGATAACAAAGTGTGGAGCTGGATGAACACAGCAGGCCAAGCAGCATCTCAGGAGCACAAAAGCTGACGTTTTGGGCCTAGACCCTTTATCGGAGAGCCTCTCTGATAAAGGGTCTAGGCCCGAAACGTCAGCTTTTGTGCTCCTGAGATGCTGCTTGGCCTGCTGTGTTCATCCAGCTCCACACTTTGTTAACCTTAAATGTTAACTTGTGCTCTGACCACAACTCTATTTCCAACATGCTCTGTTTTCATTACAAAAGGGTATCTGATACTTTACTTAAGTAACAGTTGAGTCATTTTGAGGATTTTATATGAACAAAATGAATATGAGAAATGGAGACCACCTTCCTTTTATGTGTACAAACACAGGAAAATATAACGGCACTTACATAGTGGCACAGTGGCTCAGTGGTTAGCTCTGCTGCCTCACTGCACCAGGGACCTGAGTTCGACTCCACCTTTGGGCAACGATCTGTGTGGAGTTTGCACATTCTCTCCACGTCTGTGTGGGTTTCTGCTGGGCGCTTCAGTTCCCTCCCACAGTCCAAAGGTGTGCAGGTTAGGTGGACTGCCCATGCTATGTCCACAGTGTCCAAAAATGTACTAGCTAGGTGGATTAGCCACAGGGAATGCAGGGTTACAGGGTTAGAGGTCTGGGTGAGATGCTCTTTGGTAGGTCAGTGTGGATTCAATGGGCTGAATGACCTGTTTCCACACTATAGGGATTCTACTTAACAACTGTTACATTGTAGGTGATGATTACTCGATTTTTAACAATGTGCACAGAAATGGTTTGCAGAAGTATTTTCACAGCTTTCATTCTGAAAAGTCTGACAGCAGTTGTATTACAGTGGGTCACAAACGAGACTCCACAATAACTCAAAATAATATCACATAATTCCTGGTGTCACATTTATTGTGGGTTGAAGTAAATGCTAGAATTTATGCAGCACTTCAAACATGTATCTCAGAAAGCTCACAGAGGAAGGAAAATGCTGTTGTATTGGTAATGACAATTAACTAGCAACCCAAAGGCCTAACTTTGTGGACGAGGGTTCAAATCCCACCAAATCCCAAGGCAGCTGATGGAATTTAAATTCAATGAGTAAAATCTAGAGTTTAATGATAATGATAATGGAGTAACAGGTAGTGTTATGAAGCAGGGAGGCTGCAGAAGGACGAGCAGAGTGGGCGAAGAGTGTGCAGATGGAACACAAAGTATGAGATTATGCACTTTGGCAGGAAAAATCATTTTCTAAATGGGGAAAGGCTTCAGAAATCTGAAGCACAAAGGGACTTAGGAGTCATAGTTCAGGAATGTCTTAAGGTTAACATCCAGATTAATTTGGCAGTTAGGAAGACAAATGTGATGCTGGCATCAAGAGGGCTAGAATACAAGAGCAGAGATGTGCTGCTGAGGCTCTGGTTAGACCACATTTGGAATACCAAGACCAGTTTTGGGCCCTTACTGAAGGATGGATGTGCTGGCACTGGAGAAGGTCCAAACGAGATTTACAAGCATCATTCATATGATGAAGGGCTTGTCAGATGAGGAGCAGTTGAGGATTCTGGGTGTGTACTCAGAGTTTAGATGAATGAGTGGGGATCAGATTGAAGCTTATAGAACACTGAAAGTCCTGGATAAAGTGGACATGGAGATGTCTCCATTGGGAGGACAAACTAGGACCTGAGGGTACAGCCTCAGACTGAAAGGAATGACCCGTTAGAACGGAGAGGAGGAATGTGTTCAGATGGTGGGTAGATAATTGGTGGAACTCATTGCTGCAGAGGACTGCAGGTTGCACCATTGAGTATACTTAAGACAGAGATAGATGGGTTCTTGATTGGTATGGGGATCAAGGGAAGGCAGGAGAACAAGGTTGAGAAACATATCAGACGTAATCAAACATAGCAGCAGACACGATGGGCTGAATAGCCCAATTCTGCTTCTATATCTTACGGTCTCAGCAATAGCAATCAAGAAAAGAATTGGAAATCTCGGTTAATCTTTTCTTTCCTTCAATCTGCCATCCTTAAAACAGTCTGACCTATGTGTGACTCCAGGCCCACTGTAATGTGGTTGGCTCTTATACGCCCTCTCAAATAGCCAAACAAGCCACTAAGTTCAAGGATAATTAAGGATGGGCAACAACCGCTGGTTATGTATAGTATGTAAGCGCGGAACTGGGAGCATTTTTGTCTTGCACTAGTCAAGACAATTTGAAAGAATATCAGTAAAGGGGAAAACCAACAATGATACTTGAGAAGAGAGTGCTGGCAAACTGATTAATAAGTGGACTCTGGTACAACTGTCACTAAGAAGAATGCAGCAGCTGGTTAATGATCATTAATAACTCCCTGCCAAGCCTTGTTTAAATTTTAAACCAAAC
This sequence comes from Stegostoma tigrinum, assembly GCF_030684315.1. NCBI lineage: Eukaryota > Metazoa > Chordata > Chondrichthyes > Orectolobiformes > Stegostomatidae > Stegostoma > Stegostoma tigrinum. The sequence goes on along the minus strand of NC_081389.1, from coordinate 23,712,514 downwards.
AGGTTGACTCTGGTTGGCTAGAACACTGCCAATTGAAATGAACCAGCAAATGGTTGTCACTCATTTTGCCAAGGTGAAACAGTATGCGCACATTCCTTTCTGTTATAGTGGCTGTGTGAAACAACTGTTGCAATAGCAATGTGAATGGTATTTACTACCAACAGGATGTTGTTGTCAAGCTAAAAAAGACTTTCTGCCTATTACACAAATTAATAATGTGGTATATGAATTTCAATACAGGTGTGATGCAAGGTAACCAAAATGCAAGGCCTCAGATCATATCAAGCAGCATACTTCTTTAGTTGGTCGCAATAAGCAACATACTGAACTGTACCCAACCAGTCTACACTTGGAAAATTCACGAAGGTATCTTACATTAGCAGTGATTCTGCAAGTGAACAACATTTGCTATTTAATTCTGAGTGTGCATATAACTACACTAACAATCAATTCACTGATATCAATCATGCTGTCAGTTCAGCATGCAGTATGGCACACTTGAATGTACAGGAAGCTACATACGTTAATACATAGGGCCTTGTCATTTGCAGATAATTCATATACTCCACCTACTTTAACTCATCAAAGCAGGTCACAGCCATTTGATGGTTCATCTCTTAGGACAAATCAGAGTCAGAGTGCCTGGTTTAAAATCTAAATAAAGCATGACAGATCATTATCATCACTAACTGCTACATTCTCCATTGCAACATCTGTAACAGAGTCTACCAGCCAACCAATCTCTTCTTATCAGTATAAAAATTGAATTAGTACTCCTACAAATTTTCCTGGTGAGTTCAAGGCAGAAAGCTTTGACAAACCTTATTTCAGCAATACCAAAGGACAGGTTATTCCTGGCATGATGTATTTTTTGACATAGTTTTAATTAACAGATAACTCAAAAGCTAGAATGCATATCAGGGTCCGACAAACAGCTATGATGCAAATGATCAGTTAAAATATTGTAGCAAGGTTTGCCAGAAGATGGAAATTCCTACACTTCTACAGTCTGTATCTCCAGCATCTCCAACTTGATTTAACTTCCAGCATCCCAGTGTTTTATTTCTGATCTATACAGAACTACCTGTTTCAACACATCAAGCAACATTGCAGCCCTTATAATTGTACAGTCCCAGAGGACCAGCCAAAGTTTTGCACCTAAAGCCTGGGACAGAATGAAGCCTTGATTCAAAGACAGTGGTTTTAGGGACCCAAGCTGCCTACTTGAATAGCATTGGCTACTTTTGATATTTTTCTCGGTTTCTTTAATTCATTGTTTCCCTGTCCACATTTGGGAACTTTTAAGTGGTAAAATACCAGGCAAGTAATAGGAAATTGTCCATTTTTTTGTACAATATTTAAATACCGGATACAGATATTTGGCCTGCTGAACATACTTCAGCAATTTATAGGTTTTAATATGGCACAAGTCAGACTTCTGTCTTAGCTGTCTTTAAGTCCTCTGGCTGAATAGATAATTTGTGGGCGCTAATACAATATATACTTGTCATTAGGTTAAACAATATTTCTTCCTGTGGAACTTAATTATTAAATAAAATGCATGATGCAAGGATACTTGATGCTGCTATTACCATAATACCAGGACATGCTTATTTATTTTTGCTCAATCCCATTCATTTTAACACTTAGCTCTAGCATTTGTATGCATGTACCGAACAGCACTATCCTAATAATTACTTGTCCTTTCTCCCTTTTCCAACATAATTTTTTTCTCCTAATAATACTAATCTCCTTGCTGACGTCTTATTTCTTATTTGCCAGAAATCCTGTGTTTACTCACCTATATGCATGCTTCACCTACACTATCCAAGATATTAAGTCCTAGATGGCTTTCAGCTAATATTTGTGTCAAATAACCAATACCCAGCAATTAGGGATCAAGACTGGAAACCGTGGCTGATTTTCTTTTCCTTCCTACTCCAAGATGACATGTCCAGTATAGGACTCTTGCACTACCCAAAATAAAATGGCGAACACAAAGTTAGTGGATGAACCATGGACTCTTGTGCGATCCAACTGAACACTGCTTTGACTACTTAAACCAGAGGAACCGTTAGATTTTTAGAGTCAAAGATGTACACCACAGAAGCAGGTCCTTTGGTCCAATTCATCAATGCTATCCAGATATCCCATATAAATCCAGTCCCATTTGCTACCTTTTGGCCCATATCCCTCTAAACTCTTTTTATTCACATACCTATCCAGATGATTTTTAAATCCTGCAATTGTACCAGCCTCCACCACTTCCTCTGTGTGAAAAAGTTGCCCTTAGGTTCTTTTAAATCTTTCTCTTCTCATCTTAAACTTATGCCCTCTAAATTTGGAATCCCACAGCCCAAGGAAAAGACCTTGTCTATTTACCCTTTACATGCCCCTCATGATTTTATTGGAAAGGTGTAGGAGAAACAGGGTGGTGTTGATGGGAGATTTTAATTTTCCCAACATTGAATGGGATTCACTCAGTGTTAGGGGTCAAGACGGAGCAGAATTTGTAAGGTGTGTCCAGGAGGGTTTTCTAGAGCAGAATGTATGTAGTCCAACTCGGGAAAGGGCCATACTGGACCTGGTGTTGGGGAATGAACCCGGCCAGGTGGTTGAAATTACAGTAGGGGACTACTTTGGAATAAGCGACCACAATTCCGTAAGTTTTACAATACTCATGGACAAGGATGGGAATGGTCCTAAAGGAAGAGTTCTGAACTGGGGGAAAGCCAACTATACCAAAATTCGGCAGGATCTGGGGAATGTAGATTGGGAGAAACTGTTTGAAGGTAAATCCACATTTGATATGTGGGAGGCTTTTAAGGAGAAGTTGATTAGTGTGCAGGAGAGACATGTTCCTGTGAAAATGAGGAATAGAAAAGGCAAGATTAGGGAACCATGGATGACAGGTGAAATTGTGAGACTAGCCAAGAGGAAGAAGGAAGCACACATGAGGTCTAGGCGACTGAAGACAGACGAAGCTTTGCAAGAATATTGGGAATGTAGAGCGAATCTGAAACGAGGGATTAAGAGGGGTAAGAGAGGGCATGAGATAATGCTGGCAAACATGGTTAAGGAAAATCCCAAAGCCTTTTATTCATATATAAAGAGCAAGAGGGTAACGTGAGAAAGGATTGGCCCACTTAAGGACAAAGAAGGAAGGTTATGCGCTGAGTCAGAGAAAATAGGTGACATTCTTTGCATCGGTATTCACCAAGGAGAGGGACACGACAGATGTTGAGGTTAGGGACAGATGTTTGCTTACTCTCGCTCAAGTTGATATAAGGAAGGAGGAAGTGTTGGGTATCCTAAAAGGTATTAAGGTGGACAAGTCCCCTGGTCCAGATGGGATCTATCCCACGTTACTGAGGGAAGCGAGAGAGGAAAGAGCCGGGCCTTAACAGATATCTTTGCAGCATCCTTAGCACGGGTGAGGTCCCAGAGGACTGGAGACTTGCTAATGTTGTCCCCTTGTTTAAGAAGGGTAGCAAGGATAATCCAGGTAATTATTGACCGGTGAGCCTGACATCAGTGGTTGGTAAGCTACTGGAGAAGATACTGAGGGATAGGATCTATTCCCATTTGGAAGAAATGGCTTATCAGTGAAAGGCAACATGGTTTTGCGCAGGGAAGGTCATGTCTTATCAACTTAATAGAATTCTTTGAGGACGTGACAAAGTTGGTTGATGAGGGAAAGGCTGTAGATGTCATATACATGGACTTCAGTGAGGCGTTTGATAAGGTTCCCCATGGCAGGCAGATGGAGTTCAATCCGGGCAAATGCGAAGTGATGCATTTTGAAAGATCTACGTCAAGGGCGAACTATAGTAAATGGAAAAGTCCTAAAGAAAATTGATGAAGAGAGATCTGGGCGTTCAGGTCCATTGTTCCCTGAAGGTGGCAACGCAAGTCAATAGGTGGTCAAGAAGGCATACGGCATGCTTTCCTTCATTGGGCGGGGTATTGAGTACAAGAGTTGGCAGGTCATGTTGCAGTTGTATAGGACTTTGGTCCGGCCACGTTTGGAGTACTGTGTACAGTTCTGGTTGCCACATTACCAAAAGGATGTGGATGCTTTAGAGAGGGTGCAGAGGTGGTTCACCAGGATGTTGCCTGGTATGGAGGGTGCTAGCTATGAAGAGAGGTTGAGTAGATTAGGATTATTTTCATTAGAAAGATGGAGATTGAGGAGGGACCTGATTGAGGTCTACAAAATCGTGAGGGGTATAGACAGGGTGGATAGCAAAAAGCTTTTTCCTAGAGTGGGGGACTCAATTACTAGGGGTCATGAGTTCAAAATGAGAGGAGGAAAGTTTAAGGGAGATCTGCGTGGAAAGCTCTTTACACAGAGGGTGGTGGGCGCCTGGAACGCGTTGCCAGCGGAGGTGGTAGACGCAGACAAATTAGGATCTTTTAAGATATATCTGGACAGGTACATGGATGGGCGGGGAGCAAATGGACACAGACCCTTAGAAAATAGATGACAGGTTAGACAGAGGATCTCGATTGGCGCAGGCCTGGAGGGCCGAAAGGCTTGTTACTGTGCTGTAATTTTCTTTGTTCTTTTATTTTATAAAAGTCTATAAAAACCTCTGCTCCAGGGCAAACAGTCGCAGTCTTTACAATTTCTCTCTATAGCTCAAACCCTCTAACCTTGTCAACATCCTTGTCAATCTTTTCTGAACCCTTTTAAGTTACATAACATCCTTCCTATAGCAGGGAGACCAGGATTGCAAGCAGTATTCCAAAAGCAGCCTAACCAATGTCCTGCATAGCCACAACAAGACATCCTGACTCCCATACTCAATGCATTGATCAATAAAGACGAGCATACCTAATGCTTTCTTCACTGTCCCCTCTACCTACAAGTCCACTTTTAAGGAACTATGAGTCTGCATTCCAAGTTCTCTTTGTTTGGCAACACTCTCCAGGACCTTACCATTAAGTGTGCTTTAATCAAAACTCAGAATCAGATTTTGGATGCCTATGAAATCCAATCAATGAACTGATCTTCTCTCATCAAACAAGTCAAATCATTAGCAACATCACAAAATATTTCCCATGTGTTAAATATTAAGATATTAGCAGTCTTAAGCTCCCAAGCTCAATTGTAAAGAGGCTGGAAGTCTTGTTAATGTCTACACTTTTGAGTAAGACATTTTGGCACCTGAAGTACCAAAAAATGTAATCTGGAAGTGGTCCACATGCCAAACATCAGATACATAAAAAGTAAAGTTGACAGAGTCAACGATTCACACTGCAACTTGAAGAAGCAGGCAACAGGCAGAAAGCAAGCTCAATCTTTTTGTTTTGGTTAACTGTAATCAAATACAATTTCTGAAGGATTTCTTTACTATTTGTCCTTATTTTGGAGCCTCCTTTCTCTGTCATCTCTCCCCAAATGACACCCAACATCCTAAAACATTGTCTATTTAACAGATTATTACTATGCTTACAACACTATTCCTCCAGTATCACCTGATTTATGATTACCTACTTTTACTAATGGTCTATTGCACTGAATACTAATATTTAACAAATTAGAATTCCCATTTATATTTAGATCTACATCAGTTTAACTGAAATCCAAAAGATCATGATATACTTTATTTCTTCAAACTGATGATTGCAGAAGCACTGCCCTTTTGTGGATCACCTTAAAAAATGATGAACACAGACACTGATCCAAGCACTTATAGTCATTCTTTAAACACAACCTTCCCATATCACAAGTCCATACAATTCAGCTATCATAAATAAAATGTCATTATGCACAGAAGCAAAGAAATGGTGTAGCGTTGGTACTACCAATTGTGGTACAGCAGACAAATATGTGTAGAAACAATTACAAGGAATCACAACAAAGAATCAACCTTGGTATAAAGATGTTTTCAACCACAAAGAAGCGAAGTGTTGGGTGGTGCATTCATGAAACAGTCAAAGCTGTGTAACTTGTACTGTAGCCTGTAATGCAGTGCATGTTAATAGACCTCATATGGGAGCATTAGTCATCACTTTAACTGTTGGTGGATTAGAGGAGCAAACATGAGATTGATGAAAAATATGAATATTTTACAGAAGAGAAAAAATTGTACGTAAATATTCTTGAACCTTCTTTTCTGCCCCAATGACACAATCTAGAATGATCAATTTAAACTGCTTTTGGTTGGATTAAAGATCTAATTGTTTCGAGAAAAACCAACACCTTTTGACAGTTTTGCCCATGCTTTCTTTCTGGAAATACAGTGATATATCAGCAACTTACCACTAGTAATGAAAAACTCAAAATACTAACCAGTTCTGAATCATAGTAATAATCATCCCAAGTCTGTCTGAGCGGTTTCTTCGTCATCTGAGAAAGCAAGATAGATGGCATTAGGAAGTGTACGCACTTTAAACAACTTTGACAGAGTCAACGATTCACACTGCAACTTGAAGAAGCAGGCAACAAGCAGAAAGCAAGCTCAATCTTTTTGTTTTGGTCAACTGGATGAGTCAAGATCCATATCCAGCAAGTAAAGTTCAAGAGGTAAGAGTGATGAGTTCTCCTCAAAGAAAAAGCAAATATTTTTAACATTACACTAAATAAATTACAATAATCCTGGTATGATCATAACATCTAATTATCAACAGGATTTATATTTTCAAACTAATTAATTGCAACTGCAATGAAAAAGGTTCAAGTCCAATTATGAACTTTAGCCATAGACTAACCTCCATTTTCATAATAATTGTTTTTATCTGTTTAGATTCTTCTCTCATCAAACTCCTGCAGCAGTGATATCAGAGAGTCTGCGGCCACAATGACTGGGACTTCCAAGGAGCAGCAGCATTGGCAACAGTGACTTCCAAGAATCTGCAGCAGCAATGAAAGCGACTGCAGCTGCAGTGGCGACGGTAACACCCAAGGGCCTGCGGTAGCAGCAATGTCTGAGGCTCTGAAGCAGCAGGAGCAACTTCCACAGGCCTGCAGCAGCATGGAGGCTCAAGGCTTTGGGAAGGTAGATAAGACTTTTAGATCTGGATGCTTCCCTCTTCCTTGACTCTATTTTTTCGTATTTGTTTTACTTAATTCTGATTTTTGTATTTTTAATTGGCTGTTTGGTTTTTGTATCTAGATGGGATTTTTTAACATTTTTGTTTTTGTACCTGCTGGTGAGTGGCGATTTTGTACATTTTTCCACTGTACTCCTGTGTTTGAGTACATGAAACAATAAAACCGAATATTAATTCTAAAACCCAAAAACGTTCAATTGTGCAAACGAACTTCTGTAAATATGTGTTTTGGGTGCATGTTATCAAAACACGCTCTGTGGTCTCTAGTGCATCCTTAGAATTTTGACTACTATTCAAAATGAAACCCAATTTGGCAGCAGGGTAGGACACTCCTCCTGTTCTTCCTTTCTTCTCTATTTCTCCAATTAAGAGTTTTTTCTTCTTTTCTCCTGGCCTCCAGCGACGACTCCTGGTCTAGTGTCGCAGCCTCCTAGACTGGTGCAGCAGCAGTGGTGACCCGGCCTGGCACGGCAACCTACTGGCCTGGTGTAGCAGCCTCCATGCCTATTGCAGTAGCCTCCCAGGGTGACCTCATGGCATAGCACATCTTGGCCCAGCATGGTGGTCTGAAGCGATCTCCCAGCCTCCTGATCCTCAAGGTGAAGCCCAGTGCGGTGTGTAGCAAGGCCTGGCGCAGACTGGAAGCTGGGTGCCAGCATGGTCTGTTGTTCTGAGCATTTATTATGGCAACAGGACATTGTATTTCCCTATTGCCCAAGATCTTGTAACTAAAGAAGCTGTACCTAGGTACCTTTATATCTTAAAAAGATGGTGCTGTAAGTGGCAATTTATAAACTTTTCACTATATTCACTAAGGATATGTGACAATAAAGCTGATTTAGTTCAATTCAATCAATGCATTAGAAAGTAATGATAAAAAGGATCACCTTTAGAATTTTTTTTAATTCACGTATTCTCCAAGATGATGTCAGCTAAATCTTTTTAACAGTAAGATCGAAAGCTTAGTTATGTAGTGTCTGGTCACTCAAGAGATCAACAATCAATACATTATTATGAATGTCATTCATCCTGTAACTTGGGAAAAGGTGATGACTAACTTATGCATGGCAGTCATATAACATGGAAACATACTCTCTGGTCCAACTCATCCAGGCTGACCAAACATTCTAATCTGAACTGGTCCCATTTGCTAGCATTTAGTCCATATCCCTCTAAACCCTTCCTATTCATATAGCCATCCAGATGCCTTTTAAATGTTGAAACTGTACCTGCATCCACCACATCCTCTGGCAGCTCAACAGACAATAGACAATAGGTGCAGGAGTAGGCCATTCGGCCCTTCGAGCTCATCCACACACGTACTACACTCTGCATGAAAAAGTTACAAATCAGGTCCTTTTTAAATTTTTCCCTTCTCACCGTAAACCTAAGTCCTCTCGCAGGGAGACCAGAATTGCAAGCAGTATTCCAAAAGCAGCCTAACCAATGTCTTGCATAGCCACAACATGACATCCTGACTCCTACACTCAATGCATTGATCAATAAAGACGAGCATACCTAATGCTTTCTTCACTGTCCTCTCTACCTACAACTCCACTTGGACTCCTCTACCCTGGGAAAAAAAAGACCTTGGCTATTCCATCCTATCCATGCCTTTCATGATTTTATAAACTTCTAGAAGGTAATCCCTCAGCCCTCGATGGTCCAGGGAAAACATCTAACAGTTGCAATGTTTTTATTTTTACTTGTTCATGGGATTGGTCTCATTGGCTGAGCTAGCAGCTGTTGCATGTTATTATTTGTCCTTTGGAAGGTGATGTTGATCTAGCTTCTAGACCCACTGAAGTTCATGTGATAGTGAGATTTGGCCAGTGGCTCTGTTTTGTGCATTTGGTAATGTTACTGCAAGAAGGCCTATTGGTTAGGACATCAAAAAAGTTCAAACAATGCAATAGGACTTATCAAATTTATCTGAGTTATCAGATATCAGACAGAAAACAACTGTTTAACATTCCATCTAAAAGACTGCACAGCACTGCTGAAGCCTACGTGACCATAAAATCCTGGATCAAATTTTTAAACTTGGAAATGGAAATGGAACTGTTACAATTAATATTCTGAAATAGCTACGATATTTTACTTCAGTCTCTATTCCACTCCATCTTATCTGTATGTGGATTTTTTAAAAAATCAAGTTAAGAATAATCAGCAAGAATCAAATGCATGGCTACATTCGATAAATGATAGGTGGAATAGTCAAGGCCTTTTCCCAAGGTAGGGGTGTCCAAAACTACAGGGAACGGGTTAAAGGGGAGAGACGAAAGGATTTAAAAGAGAGCTCAGGATCAACTTTTTCACACAGAGGGCGGTGAACGTACAAAATGAGTTGCCAGAGGAGTTGGCGGAGGTGGATTGAGTTACAACATTTAAAAGGCATCTGGATGGGCGCACAAATAGAAAGGGATTGGAGGGAAATGGTCCAAATGCTGGCAAATGGGACTTGGTCAGATTGGGATATTTGGTCAGCATGATGAGTTGAACCGAAGGGTCTGTTTATGTGCGGTGTAACTCTGACTATAAATCACAATTGTAACAAAGTGAAATAATTACCACAACCAGAAAAGCTCCTGCAATCTGGTTAAAGCATGCACAAATAGAAACAAGAGGAATTGTCCGATTATTAAAAGAGAAACAAGGATATCTTAGAATATTAATTTTAAATTGCTCATGAAGACATAAAAAGTGCATGATTATGGCTATGATTTTCTAAGTCAAAAAGTATTATGTATCAAATTTGTACATTTTAACCTTTCTCAGTAGATTGCGGGTACCGTTCATGGAGTAGGAAGTCTATTCAGGGCAAAGGGGAGATGGCAGCAGTGTGCAAGCATTGTTAGATGAGGCTGTTAGATCAGCAGCTCTAAGTTTTGCACATTAAAACTGCTAACTGTGGCATTTAATGATGCTATGATTTTTTTTGTCCATTACTTCTCTTTTTCTTTATCCCAAATCGTCAATAATTTAGCCAAGCTTTTCAGGAAAAAGGAACTGTCATCAAGAACAAGCTCAAATTTGACCTAATTCAATATCTACAAAAAGACGTTTCAGCAGAATGTGATCCCTACCTTCCCACCCATACTCTCCTCTCCACTTATCTTCTCCTCTATCCATCTTCAGTCCGCCTCCCCCTCGCTCCCTATTTATTTCAGAATCCTGTCCCCAGCCCCCTTTTCTGATGAAGGGTCTAGGCCCGAAACGTCAGCTTTTGTGCTCCTGAGATGCTGCTGGGCCTGCTGTGTTCATCCAGCCTCATATTTTATTATCCACACTTTGTTATCTTGGATTCTCCAGCATCTGCAGTTCCCATTATCTCTGATCCCAAACCATCAATAATTTAGCCAAGCTTTTCAGGCAAACGGAACTGTCATCAAGAACAAGCTCAAATTTGACCTAATTCAATATCTACAAAAAGACGTTTCAGCAGAATGTGATCCAAAACAAGAAGCTCACCTTTTCTCCTCTAGGCTAATACAATTGTAACAATACAATTGTTGCCCTGGAAGAGCTTGACTGTCTGTCCTTTGTTAACGCAATAGCCTAGGTTTTCTGATTTGCAAAACTCAATTAGTCAGCCACATATTGCCTTAAGCAATACTACTGACGGAGATTAATGTTCTGAATTGCAATTATCAGTGTTCTCTCTCCTACAAAGAAACTAAATTCAAATTAATTTCATCAAAGGAAGGAAACAAAAAGCCAAAAAGATGAGTCACAGACTTTTGTAGTCCCATTCAAGGCCTGCTTTTCAAAGAAGTGATAAGCTTTCTTTTGACTGAAAGATTGAATCATCCATAGTTACATTGAGTAAAAATAATCTAGCAAAATAATCAACCCTGGCCATAATTTTGAACTTTGTTTTATATTGCATTGGTTTGCATCTAACCAATTATCTTATTCTGAACTTCAGTCAAAAGGCCTTGAGATGTCTTCAAGTCGTTGGTGACATCTTTAAACCCCAAATATCCATTCAACAGTTGTCATGTCCGTTCCCTGATGTCTAGGGAACATAACCTCATGCCATAGAACCTTCATGATTAAATATAATTTATCAAATACATATTCATAATCAGCTGCCATTAATTTTCTGACATGCATATGAATGCTATGAAATTTTCATGTTCATGCCAGCTGGCACAATTTCAATCCACGTAATAATGAACAAGATGCTTTCAAGCTATAATTTCTGAATTTATTATCTTCAATTTTTCACAAATAACATCTGCAATGAAGTTTTTTTTTTACACAGAATTAGCCTTTGGTACTAACCTGATTCAAGTAATGGTATTCTTCAGGGTCCTGCAGGTGGAAGCCTTTTTTCTCCTCTTCATTGGCTCCTGCCAGCAAGTAGTAGAATACATGATAATTTCTGAAACAAGAATGTCACATCACAATGTTACATTAACATTCAAGTGACTGCAATGTGGCAATATTGTGAAGATGTGTCAAATTTAAATCAGTTATGTAATATAAACAGAAGCCATTTGTACTATCTTAACAGTAAAAATGCTCAAAATCTAAATGTGTTAATTTGTACTGAAATTATTGGAAGTGGAGATGCCTCTGACTGCATATAATTGAGGCTGATCATGCTATCAATGGTACTGATAACAGGCTACATTAATTTTCACACATCCATATATTGATCCATGATCATCAAATCCATTTTTTTTTACTCAATAAATAGGGGATTCACTTTTACAAGCAACCATTAGAGAAACTGAATCCTTTTCTCATAGGATTAGATACTGTTCCTGCCAAACTTGCTCCCGGAAGTTGTTCAAAAGGATCCAAAAAAGTATATTCATTCTCAAATTGAGCAGCCAACATCAAATAGTGTGTTTTTCCATGGTTCAATGAATGAACAGGTTGGCATCAGGGACAGTTTGGCTTCACTGTGAAGTGTAATACTGAGTTTGGACTTTTTAGCCATTAAGTCAAAGGTTAATTTATACAAAGAATACATGAAATACATATCAAATTAACCATCATTAGAGCATACATATTAAATTATTCACAAACCCAAAGATTACAGTTAAAATTCCCTCTATCTAGGTCTGGCCTCTGGTGTCATCCTTTTCCATGTAAAATTTGCTACATTTTGATACACAGAAAAATTAATCAAGAGCCAATCTCAATCACTGTTCCCCAGTGTCTTGCCAGCTACATTAGTAAGTTAATAATCGCAATTTCTTTTAAAACAAGTTATCTTTAATATTCCAATATAGATTCTGTAAAGTATTATTCTAAGACCAAACCATACATTGACGTTATCCTTAACTACTCAACTGGAAACTATTTTGAGGTAAAAATGATGTATCCTGTCTGGGGTGGGGACACAAACCTCACCCCAAATCTTTTAATCTTGGGATGAATTGTGTGTTCATTAAATGTTATTGCCTGAAAATAGGATTAATTCCAATTTCAGACATGATATCAAGCATAGCACAATAAAAGTCAAAGTAAAATTCAAATAGTTGCGTGTTGGAATGTAAATTAAACACCACTAAAAAAGATATCACAGGCTTTTTGTCTTGTACTCATCAGGTGGCTGCAAGAAAACAAACTTTGAAAAGGAAAACCAATTTATAGAGCACAAGAGGGCTGCTGACTCAGCGCAGAGAGATGCAGCTGGATGCAACCTAACTAGATGATTAAGCTCAGTCAAGGCAGCTATTTCTGATTGATCTGAGTATTATAATAGGAATGCAGCAGGGATTGACAGGTTCCAAAACCCTTTCTCAATGAAAAAGATGCAATGTACGCACAAATTCTTCTGGTCTACACATAACAGGGTCCTAAAAGTTACCCAAGTAAATTCTAGCCCATGCTAATGAAAACATACTGCAAGGTAATGAGAGGCATGGATAGAGTCGATAGCCAGAGACTTTTCCCCAGGGCAGGATTGACTGCCACGAGGGTTCATAGTTTTAAGGTGTTAGGAGGAAGGTACAGAGGCAACGTCAGAGGGAGGTTCTTCACCCAGAGAGAGTTGTGAGCGCATGGAATAGTTTGCCAGTGGTAGTCGTGGAAGCGGAGTCATTATTGACATTTAAGCAACTGCTGGACATACACATGGACAGCAGTGAATTGAGGGGAATGTAGGTTAGGTTATTTTATTTTTGGATTAGGATTAATCCACGGCACAACATCGTGGGCAGAAGGGCCTGTACTGTGCTGTATTTTTCTATGTCCCATGTTCTAAGCCTGACCAAATCTTAAAATGGTCGCCGGTGTAATTCATAGGAGTTTTGATTATTTAGTAAATATTGCCTAATTACAGAAACAAATTACACCATTTGAGTTTTACAAGCAGGTCCGGTTGAGTCCAGTCAGTATGCTGCCCCTTGCAGGCAATTAAAGAGATATATTGTTTGGCATGGTCTGCTGATCATTGAGACATGCAGGCATTTCTGAAGAAGGGTCTAGGCCTGAAACGTCAGCCTTCCTGCTCCTCTGATGCTGCTTGGCCTGTGTTCATCCAACTCTACACCTTGTTATCCCTTTATGCAATCTACATATCTGGTGTCACATCATTGCTGAAATTCGTGTACCATATTACTAATTTGTTGATATCCAGAGTATCTTTTGAGCTGGGCAGTAGCTTTCTTTGAGTGGAGAATACCACTCATGTTTACTGCAAAGTAGTAGCATGAGGCAGCCTCTACAATTTCATTGTTGAGAAATTCCAAGTCAGTTGTACCAATGTTTCATGCAAAGTGAAGCTCTCTCTACATCATACTTAATTTGTACTGTTCCAGGACCTGAAAATCCTGATGGGCCAAAATAAAGCACCAGGTGCGATATACCAAACACCTCCATATGTTTGTACATCAAGGTTTAAAAATAAAAATTCCTTCATTCTGTTCCCACAAAGACTCCCAGGTCATATTTATTCTGAGTTATAAAATGCCTTTTAACCTGCCCTGACGAATGAAAAGTACCCCTATTGCATCAATGTGATTTGTTCCAGTGCCAACAAACTGTTACAAGCAAAATTGCTAATATCAGTCCACCTTTGTTTTGCAATAATTGCTTCAAAATTAATTCAAACAAGTTTACAAGTTTACCATAAACTACAGTTCTTGCCATCTGGCAATTCCACGACAGCAACAAATATCAAACAACAGTGGTAACTACAGCACAAGAAGATATTACATTTCAGTATGACATCATAAAATGTATTTAAAAAATCTTTCCAATAACATGGCATTAATCACTATGTTGTAATTCACCCTAAAACGTAATATGATTTTTAAATTGCCAAATACAAAATTAAAATACTAGAGACCTAGTTTATCCTACACTCCAACAAAGAGATGCCATTTTCTTTGTATGTTTGTTCCATGGAAGGCGGACACCACTTTCCGAATTCTGGAAATATTCATGACATTTCAAATTGACTCAGTTACTATTTTGCATGTCTTACCGTTCATTATGCTCCTGGTAGACCAGCCGTGACTTCTCCAGCAGGTACTTTTCAACATAAGCTCTACAAAACCAAAATTATATTACTTGTTAGATCAATAAAAATCTTTCCCAGGAATCAACCACTGAACCTTTGATCCATTCCCATCATACGTCCAGGTTGTGCATACAACCAGGACATGTATATCCTTCCTTAGACAGAGACCCAAGTTGCCTTAAGCTACAGAAAACTGTACACAGTACTCCAGGTATAATCACTCCAAAGGCTGAGCAACTACAGCAAAACGTCCTCAATCTTGAAATCCAACCTCTGAGCATTAAAGCCAGCATACTATCAAACTGCGAACTGGAAATGACAGGTTTACTTTGTTTTATGTACAATGCCATAATCCCAGAAGACAGCATCACAGTTACGTTGTGATCCTACTAGGTACCAATAACCTTTATTTTTGTTTAAAGTAGACAAGGTTTGAAATTCAACAGAATAAAGCTAGTGTTCCAAAAGTGTGAAAAACAAAATTAACTGAACTGTACAAGGCAGTAAACAACGCAACTTAAGTATATTCATGACTAACAGTAAGATAATATGAGTTAACAGACAAACTGTGGTTGAACATTGAACAGACTGCATTTTAAACTGTCAATGCAGGCCGAAACACACCCCACCAGTCACTATGGACATCCAAATCTTAAGTGTTTCCTTTATATAATATAATAATAATCCTTCACTAGGATCAAAAGCACTGACTTAAGACCTCCCTCTAAAGCCACTCCATCACAGACTGCCTCAAATGGTTGCTCATGACCTCATAATTCAATCCCTTTCCAAGACTGCATTCCACTGGACTTTCATACCGGATTCCAGCATCTATTCATAATTCCAGTCCCTTAGCAGACAGCTAGCTTCACTTAGCTGACACTATCCTTGGTGTTTCAGCAACTTTCAAATGTTTCCCAATTCACCAAGCAAACACTGTTTTTGGGCTTCTTTTCCCATTAAATATCTGGAAATAATTTCTTTTAGTTTAGTTCCCCAAACTACCTTTGCCAACATAAATCTCATATCCACATAATTAGCTCTTTTTAAATTTAATATTAGTTTCAGATTTAAAAGCACATCACTTGCATACTCATTATAAAATTCCACATATTCTGATCACTCTTCCCCAAGAATCCTCTATTTCACTGCATAAGATTTAAAATTTAAAATTTTCTCTTGTTGTATTCCTTATATATTTTTCCAGATACTGTCTCAAATGTCCTACTGGTCAAAGGTGCTTACATCCATCATGGAAAATATAAACGATGCCTGGTTTCACAGGGTCTAATTAAGGTGAGAATGCATTAGGTAGGGTTGTATTTCGAGAAATTTGAAAAAGATTAAGAGCATTAGAGTGAAGCTTGACAACATATTAAAAAGAACGAATAGCTTCTTCACTAAAGCATTTAGGGCAAGGCCATATTATTAAAACATTAGATCTAGGCCTTTTAGACAGACTTTTAGAAGCAATGGGTGGTAAACATTGGAACTCTCGTCTACAAGTGATAGTTGATGCCGGGTCAATTTACCATTACTTTGATAAAATATTTCATGATTACATGTGCTCAAAATGCTGAGCCAGCATTCCATGCTACAAAACTTGGCCTCAAGATATAAAAATCGAAAGGGCTCTAACTAAAGCAACCTTTCTCTCATTAAAGTTCACAACTTGAATTGCTGAACATAGTTTTGAGAAACAGCTTGAATGATCAGAACTTATATCCAGTCAACCAGCAATTAAAACTAATTTGTTTTTAAGAGTCAACTCAAATGCACAATTCTGAATAATTTAACAGTCACAACTTTGGACCTATTTAAGATTTAACTCTGATTTTCTCTCCCTTTGAAAGCAACGGTATTGCTAATATTCTGCAAAACATTACAGGATTTTTCATCATATAATGGACACGATAAACACAAATAGCCTTTGCTCATCATTCTATATTCACATAATTATTGCAATTTTGAGAACAATAATCTTTATTGAGAAAGGGGTTATTGTAGTCATGGGAATCAAAACTAAAGCAACAGATGAACACACAGTTTAATTTTATAGATATTCGCCAAATACAATCAATGTTCTTCCACGTGCATATGTTTTTAATTTCAAAAATTACCCACCAAACAAAAAGAACTATAGAAAATTAATAGCATCATCACCTTCTGTCTGAACATCAACAGAAAGGTAACATATTCAAGAACTGTTACACAGTACTCCAAAAATTTTTATAACATCTCAAAAAGGTTCAACTGCAGTCTTATCAAATTGACAAAAATCAACACAGATTCAAAATATCAATATATTTACCTTTTTTTGAAATAATTGAAACCGTTAAGCTTTTCAGCCTGTTGAACAATAGTTTTGTAATTTACCCATAAGCTTCAATATGGTTGGATCCAGTCTACTTGTCCATTATCGGTTATAATTTGTTCACTTCAAGTTCACCTCTTCTGCCAAAACTATTCACTACTCCCAAGTGTCCATGAACAATAGAAAGAAACTCAAATCATTTTCTCCACTTGTTACCTGCTTATGCACTCTTATTTCTTGCAAATCTCATCTAAAAAAAAAATCATGGACAGTTTGGTCTAAAGCCAACATTTGCATCAGCACTACTGCCTCCTCTGACCATGTCTGGTCGTTAGGTGTCAGCCATAAATCAGAAGTAGCACCATGACGTGAGAAAAAAGTTATTAAGAGGTCAGGGGTCTTGATCAGGAAGGCTAGGTTGGTTTTGTTTCTCTCTGCAACAGTGAGGAAATGTGCCACTGATAGGGATATTGTCTGTTGAACGGAGATGTTAAAAAGAAGCCGTGTCTCCTCCTCAATAAGAGGGCTAAAGATACCATGATACAATTTTTAAAAAGAGCAGGGGAGTAATTCCTGGTGTTTTGCCCAATATTTATCCTTCAGCCAACATCAGTAAAATAGTCATCTAATCATTTTCACATGCTGCGCACAAATTGGTTGTCACATTACAAAGCTTTCATTTGCTGTACAAATGCAATTAATTGGTTCTAAAGCCCTTTCTATTAATTAGCTTAGGGAATTGCAAAGCCAATTTCTTTATCCATTCACACTGACTCAGTTCATCAATTCCTACCTCCTCATATGATTTATCTAATAGTATGTTCATAACTTTCTTTCTCTATCATTCTTAATTTAATGTTGCACTTACATCACTCTCTTGAGACAGAAGGGCCTTCAAGGATTAGAAGGTCAAATTGCTTCTTTACATACGCATCATTTGCAGTGCTCCCTAAAACCTGCCCATTCTACCTCCTTCTTCAGTAGGTATGAACAATCACTTGGTATTATGATGGCATAACTAAACAGCAGGCTTCTACATACATGCACATGATGACATCATACAAAACACAAAGGAAGGTGGCTATGATTGCTCCAAGTCAATCATCCCACCACAGAACATCACTGCAAGAGCTTCTATGCCCTACCATCTTTAGCTGCTTTATCAAAGACACACCCTCCATTACAAGATCAGAAGTCAGCTGATGTTTATACAAGATTCAGCAGTTGCAATTTCTCAGGTGCTGAAGTAACTATGTCTAACTGAAGCAGGAACTAGATGTTCAGATGTGGCCTGACAAGCATTTGTGTCAGACAAGTGCCAAGTAAACATCTCGAACTTGTGAGAACCCAACCATTGCCCCTCGATATCGAATGACATTATCACTGTATGCCCCACTAACATCAGCCTGGAGCTTACCACAGGCAAGAATGTGAAGTGGACCATCCATATAAATATTGAGACCACAAGATCAGATCAGAGCCTGAGAATTCCGAGAATAGCCCAAAATTCATCTTCCGACTCCTCAGGCTCTCACACTACAAAGCACAGGTCACAGGCATAATGAAACTGTCTCCACTCGCTTAGATGAGTGCAGGTCCAAAAACATGAGAAGTTTGATATGATTCAGGACAAAGCAATCCATTTGACTGGAAACCAAACTAATACCATCAACTTTTCCTCTCTCCACCACTGGCATACAGGGACAGCAGCGTAACAATGCATCAAGGCTCCTTAGACAGCACCTTTGAAACCTGCAACCTCTACTACTTAGAAAGACACAGACAGCAAATACACGGAAACACCACTAGCTCCAAATTCCCTACTAATCCGCACACTATCCTGACTTGGAACTAGATCGCAGTTTCTTCATTGTCACTGGGTCAACATCCTGATACTTCCTTAAGAACAACATTGTGAATGTATCTACACCACATGGCCTACATCAGTTTAAGGTGGCAGCTCAGTCCCACCATCCCAAGGCAAATAGGGACGAGCAAGAAAAACTGAGTTGGCCATTATAACCAGACCAAAAAAAAAACTCTACATTGCTTTCTATCCCATTATTCAAGTACTTGTAGTAGATTCTGTAACTGCCGGTCTGATATCATATCTAACTGAGCCAAAGCTTTCACACTGAGCATCCTCTTCTGCTGTTCCGAACCTCATTTCAACAAGTGCCACAACTTGCCAATAGAAGGGATACCTAAGACTGATGTATTGTCAACCTCTAACTCAGCTCCTTTCTCACATCTACTGATTTATTTTTATTCACCTGTGCAAATTGGCCTTCTCCAAACCATTGTTCCCATTCCACTCCTAAACCTGAACAATAACCAAGATTTGTATCAGTGATAATGGGAACTGCAGATGCTGGAGAATCCAAGATAACAAAGTGTGGAGCTGGTTGAACACAGCAGGCCAAGCAGCATCTTAGGAGCACAAAATCTGACATTTTTGGGCCTAGGCCCTTCATCAGAGAGGGTCTGATGAAGGGTCTACGCCCGAAACGTCAGCTTTTGTGCTCCTAAGATGCTGCTTGGCCTGCTGTTCATCCAGCTTCACAGTTTGTTATCAATAACCAAGGCCTACTTTCCCTTTGTCCAGCTTTCCTCCTACTAACCTCACACCACATACATCTTTTATCTTATTATAAAGCTTTAATGTCTTAATGCGTCTAAGGCATTCTATAAATTTGTTAAGCTGGTTAACAGTCTTCCCAAGTCACAAGTTACTCTACTTATCCTGAAACGTGTTTAACCAAAAGTTATGAAAATAATGCCCAAGTACCTGTATATAATGTTGTACACTAAAATCACATTATCTTCTCAAATTCTAGCAAATAGAGACATACCCACATTATTGTATCCTTGTAGTACTTAGTCCAAGTATGAGCCAGCAAACTGCTTAAGATGCTGCTTAGCCTGCTGTGTTCATCCAGCTCCACACTTTGTTATCTCTTGCTTCACAATAGGCTCTATTTGTGACAGTTAATCACATCCTTCCTTTGCCACACTTGCATACACACTTGCCAGCAGGGAACCCTGGATTGCGTTTTTAAAAAACGTAATCCCCTGCCACTTCACAAAAAGATCAGTGAAGTGAGGACAGAGAAGAGATTAAACTTGCACCTTTTGATATTTCAACATATTTACCTACAGAAGTGGAGAGCTCAAAATGTAAAATTTATTCACATACTAATGAATAATCAAGCAAAATAGACGTCTTTAAACTATACTTACAAAGCCACAATTAGTTCAGTTTAAAGAAATCATGAGGGAGACTATCAATAACAGCTGCTGCATGCAGAAAACAATAAACGACTGAACAATATATTGACCTGTTTTTATCCATTGTCAGAGATAATGGGAACTGCAGATGCTGGAGAATTCCAAGATAATAAAATGTGAGGCTGGATGAACACAGCAGGCCAAGCAGCATCTCAGGAGCACAAAAGCTGACGTTTCGGGCCTAAACCCTTCAATCAGTTAAAAGAAAAGCTCCACAAGGTAATGTGGTGATTCACAAACATTTAGCTCCAATGCACCAAATGTAGAAAGAAGACAGTTCACACCCTTTTGCTTTCCAATTAATGAGTTAGTGTTAATTTGTACATCACCAAAAAAGGGGAGATTAAAACAATTTTTCAAGACCAACAAAAAAATACAATAGGGAGTGTCAGTCTATTAACCCTCCAATGGTTCCTACTGGCTGGACAAATGACTTAATTTGACAGATGTTTGAGCTTTATTTGTCAATGTGTCACACATTGGTCTTCAAGCCTGGAATGAGGTACAGGTAGAAGCAAGGGCATCAAGCAAAAAGAACTAAGATAACTATAACTCCTCCCATCCACCCTCCTGCAAAAATTCCATCCCCTATTCCCAATTCCTCCGCCTCCCGCACATCTGCTCCCACAATCAGGCATTCCACTCCCGCACATCCCAGATGTCCAAGTTCTTCAAGGACCGCAACTTTCCCCCCACAGTGGTCGAGAACGCCCTTGACCACGTCTCCTGCATTTCCCGCAACACATCCCTCACACCCCGCCCCCGCCACAACCGCCCAAAGAGGATCCCCCTCGTTCTCACACACCACCCCACCAACCTCCGGATACAACACATCATCCTCCGACACTTCTGCCATCTACAATCCGATCCCACCACCCAAGACATTTTTCCATCCCCACCCCTGTCTGCTTTCCGGAGAGACCACTCTCTCCGTGACTCCCTTGTTCGCTCCACACTGCCCTCCAACCCCAGCACCTTCCCCTGCAACTGCAGGAAATGCTACGTTTGCCCCCACACCTCCTCCTTCACCCCCATACCAGGCCCCAAGATGACTTTCCACATTAAGCAGAGGTTCACCTGCACATCTGCCAATGTGGTATCCTGCATCCATTGTACCCGGTGTGGCTTCCTCTACATTGGGGAAACCAAGCGGAGGCTTGGGGACCGCTTTGCAGAACACCTCAGCTCGGTTCGCAATAAACAACTACACCTCCCAGTTGCAAACCATTTCCACTCCCCCTCCCATTCTTTAGATGACATGTCCATCATGGGCCTCCTGCAGTGCCACAATGATGCCACCCGTAGGTTGCAGGAACAGCAACTCATATTCCACTTGGGTACCCTGCAGCCCAATGGTATCAATGTGGACTTCACCACCTTCAAAATCTCCCCTTCCCCCACCGCATCCCTAAATGAGCCCAGTTCGTCACCTCCCCCCACTGCACCACACAACCAGCCCAACTCTTCCCCTCCACCCACTGCATCCCAAAACGAGTCCAACCTGTCTCTGCCTCCCTAACCTGTTCTTCCTCTCACCCATCCCTTCCTCCCACCCCAAGCCGCACCTCCATCTCCTACCTACTAACCTCATCCCACCTCCTTGACCTGTCCGTCTTCCCTGGACTGACCTATCCCCTCCCTACCTCCCCACCTATCTTCTTTTCTCTCCATCTTCGGTCCGCCTCCCCCTCTCTCCCTATTTATTCCAGAACCCCCACCCCATCCCCGTCTCTGATGAAGGGTCTAGGCCCGAAACGTCAGCTTTTGTGCTCCTGAGATGCTACTGGGCCTGCTGTGTTCATCCAGCCTCACATTTCATTATCTTGGATTCTCCAGCATCTGCAGTTCCCATTATCAAAGATAAATATGGAGATAGATATAGGCAAATAGATGGGACTGTAATTCCCACACACTGGAGATTATGCATTACTTAAATTCACTGACAGCACCAACAGGAGAATTTCAAACAGCTAATTTGTTGAGTGTTAGTGCTCTTTCAACAGCTAGCAATTTCATTGACCCATCCACAGTCTCACACTTCTTAATCATCTCTGTAAATATCATTGTGTGCTTATATAAATTTTATAATAATATTATTTATAATTCTCCTTCAACAAAGTTAGCTGATGAAGTAGAAACCTATTTGTTGTGGCAGTGGTGGGGCAAAGAGTGTCAAAAATACTTAATGATTTATCTTTTCATCCCTTTTTTAACAAATAGTAATCGAGCTAAATGCCTCACATTACTCACCCTCGTACAGTGCCAGTCTCCTGGTAGTTCACTTGAATGAATTTGCCAAAACGGCTGGAGTTGTTATTATGAGCTGTCTTTGCATTCCCAAAAGCCTGTTGATGAAACGAAAATAGTCAGAAATTCTACAAAGTGAAGGTTCCTTGCTCTGAATTTCAATTGTCTCCAAAGATTTTGAGGCATGTCCAGATCTTACAAAACCTGAAAAGTGAAATTGAGTGATAAAAATTCTGTAAATAAACAATTCACGTAACTTAATTGCAAAATGCATACTGTTTCAAATCGCACTTATTTTGTACTCAGCTGAACATTCATCGCTAGAAGATTTTCTCCATCTCGTTTGCAAATGTGTTGTATTATGTTGGGAAACAACTCTCATATGCATAGTCTGCTAGTCTCTTGCCCATACTGGCTGATTTTTCAATCTGGTCAGTGCATATTAGCAAGATACCAAAATAGACAATGTCTTGAAGTCTTTATGTAAATCATAGCAACGCAAACAACTTTTAATGCATGGGTTTAAATCTGACAAAAACACAACAAAAAGTACACCATACAATCCCCACAATGCCAAAACATGCCATTCGGCCCACTGAGTCTAGACAAACCTTTCAAAGAAAGCCCTACCTAGACCCTCACCCTATCCTCATAGCCTTGTCTTTACCATAGCTAATCCACCGATCCTGCAAATTCCTCGGCACTACTGAGCAATTTATTACGGCCAATCCACCTAACCTGCACATCTGTGGAAAATCGTGCACACAGGGAGAATATTTGAGAGCGCTCGCACAGTCATCTTAGGCTAGAACTGAACCTGTGTCTCTGGCACTGTGTGCCTGCAGCACTTAACCACTGAGCTACCATGCTGTCCCCTTTGGATCAGGAAGTGTCACTATCCTATTAAATAGCCCGTCATTCCTCAGCGTCTGTGCATGTTTGCCAGTGCAACCATTCACTTCATGTCTTTACACTTCTCTCTTTTTCTGTCCCCCCATCTTCTTTCATGAAGGCAATGAGCAGCTATGCCTCTTCACTCCACCTGGCCTCTCTTCTAATACCTACCAATCCACCTAATTCGCTCATGGAGAATCTCTGAATCAATGCTTTTGAGCCGAGCATGGTCAAACCTGACAGCAGCAGCAGCAGCAGCGGAGACAGCCACCATAGCTGTGGTGGGTGAGGGGCAAATGGCTGGTTTTCTGGCATCTTGACACTTGTATGCAATGGGGAGACAGTGCCAACCTGAGATGGCATGTGCATGCTGGTGCAGCTTTGTCAGCTTTTGTGCCTATGACTTCAGATTAAACGTGACAACCTGACAAATTTAACCATATTATTAAGTGGAGGAAAGAAAATAACAAATGTTTTGGTCCAAATCATCTGACTGCAGGGGTAACCTTTCTTTCTTGGGTCTCCTAATCTGCTGCCAGCATACCTGCAACCTAATTGTGGATCTAATTCACCCAAAGTTCTTGCATCATAATATATTACAATATTGCACATATGTCTCATGCCCAACTATCCTCTTCTCCTTCAACACCACCAATCCACAAACAGCATTCAATAACTCTCAAAGTTGGCATTTGATGAACTGAAAGATTTTCTTTCACAAGCTGGGTACAGAGTAATAATTTCCTAATATCACATTAAAGTTGGAATACAATGTGCTGCAGTATAAATTAAGCAAAAAGTTTCTTTCATGTTTTGATTAAAATGGTGTTGACTGCGCAAACAAAATGGGAGAGCATGCAGAAACACAAAATTGAATTTTAAACACAACTGAAATTTCTTGGTTTTAAGTTTTCTTCATGTAAACTATCACTCAGATGAGAAATTTCACTGACTGCAGTAAACAAAAAAGACACCACAGCAACCCCTAAACACAAAACTTGGGAAGCAATGATTTATGTGAACACACACAGTGATGCATTTGTAATATCAAAATGAAGAGAATATTCTGAAAACAAGCAGGACTGTCTGTTCAGACAACAGAGCTTGTGGCAGAATATTGTAATATGCTCCAATTTAACCATTTTAAGGCTGAACTAAAAATATTTAATTTGCTTCAGGCTATGAAAGAATATGGAGGCCTTCATCATTCCTACTCCCAAATCAATCCTCCAAAATCTTCTCAGCAGATGTAGCAACATCTATGGAAGGAAAAACAGAGTTAACATTTCAAATGAGATTTGACTTCTTGCGCAGTTCTGAATAAATCATATCAGGTTCCAAATGTTAACTGTTTCTCCCTCGAGAGATGCTTCCAGATTGGCTGAGTTGCTCCAGTACTTTTCGGTTTTTATTTCGGATTTCCAGCTTTTACCTGAAAGATATCTGTCACATTTTCAACCATCACATCTGAGGTAATAGTGTGTCATTTGAGTGGATGATCTGAACGGTTCCAAAATGCAAATTATCTGTTGTTTCTCTTCGGCTTTTCACTCATGACCACCTTAGTTTTGTGGCGTTATGCGGACAGAATCAAGTCCTTTGACTTTTTATTTATTTATCACTGCTATACAACAGCAATGTTCAGCAGGCATTCAGACATATACACGAGCAGACAGGGAATTGAGGGATACAGGCCACATGCAGGCAGATAGGATTAGTTTCAGATGGTATCATGGTCAACACAGACATGGTCCCTTTTTTAACTTTATCACGGGATGAGGGTGTCGCTGGCCAGGCAGCATTTATTGCCCATCCCTAATTGTCCAGAGGGTAGTTAAGAATCAATCACATTGTTGTGGGTCTGGAATCACGTGTCGGCCAGACTAGGTAAGGATGGCAGTTTCCTTCCCTAAAGGTTATTAGTAAACCAGATGGGTGTTTTCCCCAACAAGCAGCAATGGATTTATGGCCATCATTAGATTCATAATTCCAGATATTTATTGAATTCAATTCCACCATTTGCCTTGGCAGGATTTGAACCCAGGTCCCCAGAATATTAGAGATAATGGGAACTGCAGATGCTGGAGAATTCCAAGATAATAAAATGTGAGGCTGGATGAACACAGCAGGCCAAGCTGCATCTCAGGAGCACAAAAGCTGACGGTTCGGGCCTAGACCCTTCATCAGAGAGGGGGATGGGGAGAGGGAACTGGAATAAATAGGGAGAGAGGGGGAGGCGGACCGAAGATGGAGAGTAAAGAAGATAGGTGGAGAGAGTATACTCACATTTTATTATCCCCAGAATATTATCTGGGTCTTGGATTAACAGTCTGGTGATAATACCACGACACCATCACACCCCATGGTGGGCCAAAGGGCCTGTTCTGGTGCTGTACAATTCCAAATTCTAAGTGCCATATATTTCACCTTCTTGCTTCTCTATAAGATGGGTGAAAAACCTTATAAAATCAACAAACACCAGTGTTCTTTTTTCACGAGACCAAGAAATGATGAGCAAGTAAGGCACAGGAAGAATAGTGAGATAACAAGGTGTAGAATTTCCTGAAGAAGGGTCTGGGCCCGAAACGTCAACTTTTTTGCTCCTCCGATACTGCTTGGCCTGCTGTGTTCATCCAGCTCTGCACCTTGTTATCTCAGATTCTCCAGCATCCACGGTCTATCTACTATCACACAAAGAATAGTGCCTCAGGCCTGCAAAACCATTCAACAAGATTGTGACTAATCAAGTTAAGCTTCAACTTTGCTTTCCTGTCTGTCCCCCACAGGCTCAAGACATTTAAAGTCCAAAGATGTGAGCTTATTAAAGACTATGCTGGACAATGACTCAGCTTCCACAGCTTTCTAAAAACTGTTAAAAACTCTCAGCCCTCAAAAGAAATTCAAAGGGCTCAGAAGAAATTTCTTTTCATCAATGTCTAAAGTAAGAGCCCCTCATTCTGAAACTATATCTGTTAGTTCTGGATTCCCCAATGGGAAACATCACCTCAGCATTTATCCAGTTAAGCATCCTCAGAATCCTATGTTTCATAAGGTGACTTCTGATTCTTTCAAATTCAAATGGGTACAGGTCAATCTTCTTAACCTTTCCTCACAAGGCAATCCATTGAACCCAGGAATCAGCCTAATGAACCTTCTCTCAACTGTTTTCCACGGAAGTACACCCTTCCTTAAGTCATGAATCCAAACTGCACACAGTACACCAGATGTGATCTCAACAACACATTACACAGTTGGAGACAGTTTGTCCCACTTTTATATTTCATTCGCTTGGTTTAAAGGCCACATTTCAATGCTTTTTCATGTCCGAGAATGCCAAGGTCCCTCTGTATTGCAACATTCTATAGTTTCTCTCCAATTAAATAATTTGCTTTTCTATTTTTTCTACCTTTTTTCCATATTGTATTTCATCTGCCTATTTCAGCTTTACCTTAAGCCTGTAGATGTCCATAAATGTCAGTTTTCTGGAGTCACTGAATAACATTACATCCTTCCTAATTTTTTTCAGTAGAACTCACATACAACAGCAATGCTTTTAATGAAGTGAGGACAAAAATTACAGATTACGATGCCAACAATCATTGTTAACCAAAGAATCCAAAGCCAAAATGAAAAAAACTGACATTTGTCCGCTGTAATAATCTTAAATCATAGGGATTATTAATAACCTCCAATTTCAATTTTAACGGCAAATAAATGTCAGAAATGGCAACAGGTATAGGAAAGATGCCGTGAAACTAAGAAGGGTTCAGAAAAGATTTACAAGGATGTTACCAGGGTTAGAAGGTTTGAGCTATAGGGAAAGGCTGAATAGGCTAATGTTATTTTACCCTGGAGCATTCAAGGCTGAGCGGTGACTTTATTAAGGTTTATAAAATCATAAGGGGCATGGATAGGACGAATAACCAAGGACCTTTCCCCAGGGTAAGGAAGTTTAAGGGCATAGGTTTAAGGTGAGAGGAGAAAGGCATAAAAGGGACCCAAGGGGCAATTATTTCCACGCAGAGGTTAATGCATGTATGGAACAAGCTGCCAGAGGTGGTGGTGGAGGCTGGTAAAATTACAACATTTAAAAGGCATCTGGATAGGTACATGAGTAGGAAGAGTTGAGGGGGATTTGGACCAAATGCTGGCAAATGGAACCGCATTAATTTTGATGTCTAGTCATCATGAACAACTTAGACTGAAGGGTCTGTTTCTGTGATCTACATCTCTGTGACTCCAACTTCACATAATAACACAATTCAATAACATAATTGTTCAGAAACTAAACTAATGCAACCGCTCATAAACTATGAGTATATCTAATGCAAGATGGAATCCACGGCTTCAAATGTTGTACTTTAAGACAGATTCTTATCAAAAATGGAAAATGAGTGAGAATGGCCTTTCTGATTTCTCATGGAGCAAAGACAAACTGAAATTGGAACGCAAAACTTCTGGGGAGACTAAGAATAAGCAAAAGAAATAATTACTGTTCTTGTTTTTGTGAACTGAAGATAATATTGGTAGATTTAAATTGTCAAGACTGTCGTAAGCAGCGATGAACAGGTTCTGTAGACATATGCCATTTTTGTAGAATCTGGTTTGGTTATATACTGTGGTCACCTGGGGATCAGGCTAAATCCTTGAAGAGCTGAAATTCTTTGAAAGACATGATTCTTGAAGACATTTTCACTGAGTTTGATTATCTATACACCGGATGGACCGCCAGACTACTTCATCGGATCTATTTTACTTGTCTCCATCATTTAATGGAATGCATTGTTTAACACTTCATAATTTGTTTGTCAAGTCATGTTTAATTTATGTAGATTCTAAGTTCTGATGTATACAAGCTTAGCTGAGATTGTATTTTGCATAAACTTTGTTTTTTTTGTGCAAATGTGTGTGCAAAGAAGTGTGCTGACAACTAATTAGGACAGTCAATATTGCAACCTTACAGTGTAGCACACTTACTTATAAAAATTCATTCAGGAGATGCAGGTGTCGCTGTCTGGGCTAGAATTAATTCCCAATCCCCGGTTGCTCTGGAAAAGATGGTAATGAGTTGCCTTCTTGAACCACTGCGGTACATTTGCTGTAAGGACACCCAGATTGCTGATTGGGAGAGTTCCAGGATTTTGATCCAGCAACACTGAAGGAATAGTAATACATTTCCAAGTCAGAATGATGAGCAAGTTGGACAGGATGTAAAGGTGATTTCCCCACGCATCTGCTGCGCTTGTCCTTCTTTCTCATAATTATTGAAGGTGTGTAAGACGAAGTCTAAGCAACCCTGATGAATTTCTGTAGTATACACTTGTGTGTACTGGAAGCTGTATATATTAATGCATAGGACCTCATTTTGTACAAACAGAGAAAGTATGTATACATACTCAACCTGTTTCAACTCAGCAAAATAGCTGATTAATTTCTCAGGACAACATCACAGTTAACATACCCGTTATAAAATTTAAATAAAGCCAGGCAGTTAACTATCAATCAACACTATAAGATGCGCCAAAACAATTCTGTAATTATGCATTTTCTACCAGGATCTCAAAGGTAACAATCCTTGATTTAACTTTGCGCTTTAATACGAAAGTAAATGCTTGCCTGCAGGCCATTTTTGCATCTCATGAACTTGCATGTCCTTTTTCAAAAGAAACCCATCAAGTCAATCATGTCTGACAGCAAGAAAATTAGGTCAGGCTGCAGCAAGAACAGTACATATATCTTGAAGATTTCAAAACTTGCCTCTGGCAAAGGTACAATCATATGCCATTGATACTTTCATTGAAAAAGAGATGTAGTTTGTCCTTCTTCAAAATTAAGTGGAAAAGTAGCAGTGATTTATTGATGTTGGCAACACAACACCATAATAACAGTGAATTGTATTGCTTACACAGGAAATATTTATTTAAATATACTGGGAAAAACATTATTTTTGCTCCCTTTATACTACAACCAATATATGGTTATCAGAAGTTTTAGATGAAGTCCTTCTCCCCATATACCTACAGAATAATTGCCAGCTACTGTTAACAAGTGAGACAGTAGTTTGAATACATGGTCTAACTCTTCAACAGAAATAGTATTACATGACAGAGAAAATATTAACACTAAGGAAGATTACTGAGGGCAAGAAAAAGAAATGAAGACAGACCAATGAATAGCCTGCACTATTTAGACAGCAAGCTACAATTCCCTTGGGGCAGATTAACATACTACTGAAACTCACAGCTACCAGTCACCACAAACTACAACCTGCACTTCAGTTCAAGACAGAAATCTTGGTAGGTGATTGTTGCCCTTGGCATTCAGTGAAATACACATGCTTCCCACGTTCTGCAAGTGTTGTGCTAATTCCCTCCATGTGTGCTTTGCATAATGCTATTCACAAAACCCTCAAGTATTCTTCAATTCTAAGCTCCCCTCATGTACTACTACACCACTTGTATATATAAAAGATTTTTCTGACCCTTCTTATGACCACAAAATCAGATAGCAAGGTCACCTATTTTTATATGAATCCTTCATCAGGATTAGGCTAATAGACACACATAATTATTTTTTAAAAATCTGGATTCTGATGTTTTATACATCAAAGCTGTCATAATTAGACACTGAAGCAACGCTACTTTGAAAATTCTATTTTAGAGATGAGCAATTACATCATTCTGAGAAGAGATGCCACCAGCAGTGAAAAACACTCCCTGACCAAGATTGTGAAATAGAGCAACACTAAAATTAAAATTTGATCTTTGCTTGGCAGTATATTGAATACAGCTTGGAATTTGTTTTGCGGACTGCATGTCACCTTCAAAATCTATCAAGGTGAAAATAATACGTAAGACCACAATTACGTATACACTTCAACACCAATTATTTCCAGGACAATGAGATAAAAGTACTTGAGAAAACAAAGAAAATTATTGTTGTAATAATAAACAGAAAATCGAACATCAAGCAGCTGTAGAGATAGGAAGCATGGGACAAATTAAACTATTTTTCCTTCTCCATTCTTGCTGGTCTATGGTTCCAGAGACACTGGATCACATGCCTCCTCCTTCAAGTTATTAACATAGATAGTAAATAATTGAGAACCTAGCACTAATCCTTGTTGCACTCCACTAGAGTCTTTCCACCTTGCATGGGACCCATTAATCATGACTCTGCATCTTGTGTGTTAATCAATTATCAATCCATGCAGATACATGCCCTCAGTACCATACTGTGAATTCCTTTCCTCTGTAGGAACTTTTTATGTGGCACCTCATTGAATGCCTTCAGAATCCAAATACATTATCTCTGCTGGATCTTCCTTATAAATCTTGCTTGTTATATCTGCAAAGTACTCTAGCAAATTTGTCAAAAATGATTTGCCTTTCACAAAATCACGTTGACTGTGATTGCATTAAACTTTTCTACATGTCCTGTTATTGATAAAGAAATAACAAACTCCAACATTTTCCCAAAGACAAATGTTAGGCTAAATGGCCTTTAGTTTCCAACTTTGTTTTCCTCCCTTTGCACAGGGGTGTCACAATAACTGCTTCCCTGGAAATCTCTCAAATTGTAGTGAATTCTGGAATATTTCAACCAATTCCTCCAATATGTCTGCAGGTCTTCCTTTAAAACCCAGCTCCTGGCAACTTGTTTGCCTTCAATTACATTAGCTTGTCAAATAGCATCCCTTGTGATACAAGATATTTCTTCCCATTAGAAACCCGCATATCTGATGCCGACTTTGCAGTTGTGCTTGTACCCGTGAGTCCCACTTAAGTAGATCTACCATCAATCTCCTGTTCAGAAGACAGCCAAGTTGTACGAATACTGACTGGTTTATATTGTTCACAGTTTTTTAACCATGTCAGGGTAACTAGATCAAATAAAACAAGTATCAACTCATTCATCTTAGCTACATTTAAATCAGGCTCGTAAATATAGTATTCTGTCATTAAATAGATACCTCATTTGAATCATAATACTTATTTTTTTAAAGCCAGAAGCTAAACTTGGGAAATGCAGGAGGATGATCTATTTATCAGAGCCATTGTTATAAATGAAGAAGAGAAATTTTCCACCAATAGCAGCTTTAACCATGGCAGCAATACATCTCTTAAACTTCACAACTCGGAATATTCTGATATAGAGAATCAAATGTAAGGCACCGCTGAAATGTATAATCACAAGCCACTAATTTCAAGAAAATACAGATTTCCACTTATCATAGGAATATGTCAGATGGGAAAGCCCAGCTGATCGATCCAGCCTATTTCTAATGCATCACTCTGACATTTCTGCCTCATTCAACAGTAAAACTAAGAATTCTTATGCCAGATTTGAAGGATAACACATTGTCAGTACATGCTAAACATGCTCCTGTAAGCATGTGTGAAACTATTCCATTAAATTGAAATTAATGCTGACTAAATCCAATTGTATTTCCACAAATTATTCTATGGTGAAATTTAAAGTATTTCTCTTTTACAGATTTTTAAACTCAACATTAACAGTAATTTTTGTATAGGTCCAGATATACAAAAGCACATACAATATATAACTATGTATAGAACATTATATTAAACATTCTTCTCCTCCTGATCAATATAGCTTACAGTGAATTACAATACCATGGGAATTGGTTGTTTTCTGGTAAATTGCCCAAGTTACATTTTTTGGCCAATCCATTATAGAGAATGGTCTGCAGAATATGTGGCAATTCTGCACCCAGCTTTCGCCAGCTCAAATCAGAAACAGAAGGATCTAGAAGTTTTCATTGTCTGTACTTTCAGCACTACAGATAAGAACACAGGAACAGGTGAAAGCCAATCATAGATAAGAACACAGGAACTGGTGAAAGCAAATCTAACCCCTACAGCCTGTTCTGGTATTGAATCAGATCATGATATGAACATCAATTCCACTAAACTGCCACGGATTCATTTCAAGCAATTTATTCAGATCTATGGCAAAGAAAAAATAGCAACATTTCACCCTGCCCAAACCTCAGAGAGCATAAGAAACTGATGCAATTATTGTTCATTAATTAGACAGATACAACAGACGCACCAGTATTCAAAGTTGCTATGAGTAGTTTTGGTTTCACATCAAATAATAATGATTTACATTTGTAATTGCCTTTACATACAAAAGCTTAAGGAATTAAGGACGTCACTTAATCATTTTCAGTCTCCAATTATTAGTGTTGTTGCCAATTTACATCTTTCTTCTACTTTCAGCCTGGTCCAACTTGGACTCTTCCCTTCCTTGGCTTGACTGTTTGCATTTCTGGGGTAGGCTGTCCACGAAGATCCATTATAAGCCCACTGACTCACACTGTTACCTCGATTACATCTCTTCCTTCCCTGTTACCTGCAAGGATTTTGTTCCGTTCTCCCGGTTTCCCGATCTCTGTGGCATCTGTTCTGATGTTGCCGCCTTCCACTGGGCTGCCTCTGACATGATAGCCTTTATCCTCAAGCAAAGACCACACTCCCATTGTGGTTGACAGGACCCTCAGTCTTGTCTGCACTTCTGCTCTCACCCCTTCTCCTCTTTCCCAGAACAAAAAACTCTTACTTTCTACCCCACTGATCTCTGCATTCAAAGCATCATCCTCTCCCAATCTTCCCTCCCCTCTGCTCGTCTGTCAGCATTTGGCAAGGTTGACAGCCTCCGTCACAGCCCGGACACCCTCTACCATTTCAAATATTTCCTCTCTTTCCCAGAGTAGCTACACTCATCAATTCACCTCCACCCTCCTCACTGTCCAAGGGCCTAAAACATACCTTCCAACTGAAGCTATGTTTTACTTCTACTTCTTTCAATCTCATCGACTGTATTCATTGTTCACAATACAGTTTTCTTTACATTGGCAAGATCAAATGCAGACTGGGTGACCACTTTTGCAGAACACCTTCGCTCTATCTATAGGAATGAACCTGACATTCCAGTTTCTTGCCAGTTTATTAAATCACCTTGCTCTTATGCTAAAATTCCTGATTTGGATCTGGTACAATGTTCCAACAAAGCACGACACCTCATTTTCACTTACATACTTTATAGTTCCTCAGTCTCAACATTTAATTCCATAACCTCAAAACTGACCACATGTCTGATGTGCATTTTTCCTTTTTCTCCCCCCCACCTCCTCTCCCCTCACAGCCTGTCTCATTTGCGTCTTATTTATTTTGACCTCAGAAGAGGGGACCCATTCTCCCCCTTACACACCTTAACTTAAACCCATGTTACATTTATTTTTCACCTGTTTGTCTTTTGCACTGGGCCTCTACATCGTCTGTTCCTTTTGCCCCTCCTCTATCACTGTCAAAAATATAAAACAAATATTTCCAAAGTCTTCCAGTTCTGATTAAGTGTCATATCGGACTCAAAAGATAGTAATCTTTTATGTGACAGCTTAGAAGTGCTTTTAGAACTTCAAATTGTCTACTCCCCATGATCCAACCTGCTTCTCTTTCCACAACACCATGTTGACTTTGCTGGATTGTATTATGATTTTCTAGATATCCTGCTGCTTCTTCGTTCATAATGGTATACAGTGCTTGCCCAATGAATGTTGAGCTAACTGGCCTATAATTTCCTGTTTTCTGTCTCCCTTCTTTCGTAAATTAAGGCATTACATCTGTGAGTTTCCAATCCGCTGGGATTTGGGGAATTTTGGAAGATTACAAGTTATGCACCCACTAGCTTTCACAATGAATTAAAATTCCTGGCAAAGATGCAGTTTACACATTGGACTAGTTAAGGTAAAGTCACCACTGTCTTATCAGACAGCAGGGCTGCTCTCTCATTAGAGAAGGAGATGATTGGTGCTGGTTTAACCCAAGGGTTGCCAAGCCTCAGGTGAGGGGAGAGGTGGGGAAGGAGAGTCCTTCACGGTAGCCTCAGCTAATGCAGGAATTGAACCAATGCTGTATCACCATGCATCAGACACTGGCCATCCAAGCTAGCCTGCATCCATCACATCACTCAAAAAGTACATTGTATATTGTTGGTAAGTAGTACTTTTTCCCCCACCTAATCCTAAATTAATTGTTTTAAATGCAGCTATAATTTTGTTCAACAAGATTCCCAGTGCTTCTAAGAAATAATTTGCAACGGTTAACGAGCATTTCATCTGAGATTCCATCTTATTTACTAATGGTCACAGTCCATCAGCTCTTCATCTCCTATAAATCATTTGTACTTCGTTACCAGCAAGCTAGCTTATTGTGATCTCAGACCTATGATCCCATGAAACAAAATATAAATTCAAGAGGGATACAAAAGAAAATATGAAGTTGTTTTGCCATTTTCTATTGTGGCTTATTTCCATGCACCTATGCAGAACAACATGCACAAGAGAGATACAAAATTGAGATCAAACAGTGAACAATGAAACAAGGACGTGAAGGATTACAAACTTGACCCTAAATCGAAAAGCAATAAAAGACACTAGGTCAACAAATTTAGCAAATAAGTTCATCATTACTTTGCAAAGATCCTTGTCACACGTATAAGCAATTCACGAGAATACCTGACTAGAAGACAATTTCATCTAAAAATTCAGTTTAAGAAGTGAGTTGAAAGCCAACCAATCTAGGAGCTTCAGACAACTATAACTGATCGAAGCAGTGCAATGGTAACACTGCAGGATGAAGAATATTGGCACTAAGTGATTAAACTTCATTTTAAAATTTCAAATACCATTCAGACTCTGACAAATTCTGGAATATGAACAAGAAAAAGTACAAAAGTTTTGATTTTGACACCCTTCCTCTCCCACACTCTTTCCATCACAAAGGCTAGCAAATTCTCAAGAGGTGTCAGAAATTATTCCCAGTTGGTTTTGAGTTAGCTCATTGCAGTGGTGGTAGTACTGTGATATAGAAAATCACCTATTTGTTTTTCCATATTAAGTAATAATTAAATGACAAAAGGGTCAATTGGGCTGAATTTCCAAACATCACCATTATAAAATCACAATTATTGAAAAACAGATTTGTGGATGTTAGGCAAGATTGAATTCAACTGTAATTCTTTCTAATGTCAAAGAATTTTCTAGAACAATAAATGTCAGCCTAGTCAGTGGCCAGTTCCAGTAATGATTACATGAATACAATTTTGCACACACAAAATCAGTCAACATCTTAAGTCATCGTCCACCAAAAAAGGTTATCATGAACTCGTATTATACATAAAGAATGAGTGAAATTACATGGAGGGGGTGATTTGAAGTATACCATGATTTTCTGACAGAACATTAAACCTCACTTATTTTGTCAAAGTTTTTTTTTAAATTTCAATCATCTCATTCCACAAGGAAATGACTTCAGATAATCAGATGCACAACTGGTAACTGCAGTTCTTTTGCTACCACAGTTCTGAGAAAACAGGGGAATTAAATAACTCATTTACACTGAACACTTCATACTATTCATAGACAGTATTCAAGCCCAGCCACAGACTTTGAACGTCAGCAAAAAAATTCTTCAAATTGAAGGCTGAATCAATGTGGTTACTTTATCATAAACCATACCGCCTTCACATACAGCAGGTGGAGAAGCTTCATCAACAGCAGTAAAATACAATCTAAATAGCTAATAGCTCTCATGCTTGCTAGGCTCTCTTAATCACACTTTTATGGCTCTATTTTACCTCGATTACTAGAATCACATTTCCTCTGAATTTCCCTCATTTCTTCAAAGTATTTCACTCAATGCGTTGAATTCAAAGCTCAAAAAGTCTGTCAACCTTAATGTTGGTATTCCCTGGACCCTAAAAGTGTGGAATTTATATCCTTTCATCTTCCCTTTTTCTTTGAGGTTTGAAACAAACTACCATTTGTAACAACTTAAATTATCTCCCCTTCTTCCTACCACTGTAGACTTGATAAAGTCAAAGAGATCTATATAGCACAGAAAATGGCGCTAAAGTCCATTGAGTTTGTGTTGATTAAAATGACCAGCTAACTATTCTAATTCAATTTGCTAGCACTTGGCCCATAAGCCTTCTGTGCTTATGATTCAAAGGCATAACATTTAAAAAGTATTTAGGTGTATGAGGGTTTCTGCCTCTGCCACCCTTATAGACATCGAATTCCACCACTCACCAGCCTATAAGTGAAGAATTTTACAGCATATCTCCTCTAAAAGTCCTGCCCTTGACCTTAAGTTTCTGCCCCATGGTCACTGATCCCTACACCATGGGAAAAAGTTCCTTCCATTCTATCTTCAATTTTTTACATCTCGATCATGACCCCACCTCCTTCAGTCTGCGCTGTTCCAAGGAAAACAACCCCAGTCTATCCAATTTCTCTTCATATCTAAAATTCTCCAGTCCAGGAGACATCTCACCCTCTCCAGTGAAGTTACATGCCTCTTATAATGTGAGCAGTTTTTTGAACACCAAAAGTTTTGTAAATTATACTGGTACAACGCAGAGACAGATAGCAAAAACAAGTAAGTCTTTCTACCTCTGTATTCATAACACAGCAAAATTAAACTGTCAAAGACCCCTAAATAGTCGCTCCAAAAGGTTTCTAACCAAACTTTTGAATAACCAATCTCAGGCTTTGCAGCTAATGAATTTCCAAACCACCAGTTTTGTATCTTAAACAAAAGATTTAACTAAAATACACTAACTTTAAGAGAGAGGGCAAATCAATAAGCCAGTAAAATGATTCATAATTATGCTTTAAACTCGAAATATTTCTTTTCAGCCACTCTTTCAGACAAAAGATAGGAAAA
The DNA here is from genome assembly GCF_030684315.1 of Stegostoma tigrinum. Lineage (NCBI taxonomy): Eukaryota > Metazoa > Chordata > Chondrichthyes > Orectolobiformes > Stegostomatidae > Stegostoma > Stegostoma tigrinum. The sequence continues at coordinate 23,675,475 of NC_081389.1, read as the reverse complement.
CAAACACAGTTAAGGGATAAATAAATTAAGAAAACTGACCAAATTACATAAATGGCTTTCACAATACTTTATTTCACAGGCATAAATGTGGACTCTTTGGCTACTTTTTCTGAAATACTGATCAGGATCACTTTTTCAGTTTCAGTTCACCCAAGCAAATACTTCTAACTCGGCTTTTTATCTTCGGGTTTCTGGAAGCTGGTGCAGTGGATTAAGCAGGGAGCTTTCAAATCTTCACACTGTATCAGCAGCAGCCCAGAACCATCTCTCAGAAAACAGTTTAAAAGACTTTGATTCTAGTTTCACCCTTGTAGACTGATCAATTCTTCCTGAGGCCTCAGTTACCACTAATCAATCTGCTTGATTATAGGGTCTCTTGTAGACTTACTGGCATCAGTACTCAGGTACTAACCTCATTTAAAGCCAACTTCTGCCATCTGCTCAAACACAGCACTCTTCCCAGGAACACTATGTATATTAGAACCTCTTCTTCAAGGTTCATTCTGCAAGCAGCCTCCAAGCATGGCCTCACACACAAAGCTCATCTGGTCTGTTCTTTTCCTTTCACCTTTCACCAATAATAATGAAGAATCAGTAAAGATTCATCAAAACATTAGCTATTATCTGAAATTGATTTGAAAATGTCTTAAGCAAGACTGTTCATATACCATAACCGTCTATTTCAAAAAAGTAAAGCTCTACATTTGTAAATGTGCCTGAACTACAGAGGGAGTTTCCAAAAGTTGAAATACATTTATGACTTTTAAAATAGAGGTAATTTATTTCTTTTTACTCTATTATGTTGTAAGGTTGTTTATTGTTGAGTAACTATAATATTTACAACAGATTTCATATCACGAATTACTGTTGCATATTGTCGATAACTGTGTCACATTCCAAGCTGTTCCATTAAAATATCTTCCACCATAAACAGGAGTAGAATTTAAATGAACGTTAAATATTACATTCGTACAAATTCCAATTTTCTCAACAATAGAATATGTTCATTATCCTTGCACTCCTGATCAGGCTGGCTTTGTGTATCAGTGCACGGCCTCTTTCTCTTCCCACCAAGATATTTCAAGAATCCTGTGTTGTCAGAAGAAATTTTCAACCTCATTCAGCTACTTCTGACAGAAAATGGCCTTGATGTAGAATTACAAAACAAAATATATATTTTAATTCTTACCAAATCAAAGGCACAGTCCAACTTTAAGTTAATGTAGGCATAGCTCCTTAATTCCAAAGTGACCAATTTTCACTCCGTTAGAAGTGGGGATGTTCGCTTATGGTTGCACAATGTTCAGCGCCATTCACGACTCCTCAGAAGCTGGAGTAGTCTATGCCCAAATGTGGCAAGGTCTGAACAATAACCATGCTTGGTCTGACAAATGGCAAATAACATTCATGCTATATAAATGCCAGGCTCAACCATCTCCAACAAGACAAAACCTAACCACTGTCCCTTGATATTCAATGGTATCACCATTACTGAATTCTATCACATTCTATCAACATTTTGGAGGTTACCATTAGCCACAAAACAAACTGGCATTGGTTACACAAACAGGTCAGAAGCTAGGAATCCTACAATGACCATCACACCTCCCAAAGCCTCTTCACCGTTGACATGACACAAGTCAGGACTATGACAAAATCCACCCCATTTGCTTGGATGTGTGTAGCGTCAACAATGCTCAAGAAGCTTGACATCATTCAAGACAAAGTCGCCCACATGATTAGCACATCTACAAAAATTCAGACCCTCCACTATTGGCGCTCAATAGCAGCGGTGCGTATTATCTACAAGATACATTGTAGAAACTCACCAAAGCTCTTAGGACAGCACCTTCCAAACCCAAAAACGACCACTGCCTACAGTTCCCATGAAAGCCACACACCATCCTGACAAGATTGTAGGTGTGCCTACGTCAAATGGGACTCAGTGGTTCAAGGCAGCACCACATTGCCACATTCTCAAGGGCAACTGGGAATGAGCAGCAAATGCCCAAATGAACGAACAGATATAAATTGGATTGGATATAGCAGATTTGTCCCAATGGAAGCTAAATTAATGGTATACATATAAGCATCGTTTGTATTTACGGGTTCAGAAGGCTAAGAATTGATTTCAATGTAGGTGTTTAAATGGACAAAATAAAGGTAGATAGAGAACATATTCTCCCTGAAGGAAGAATCCAAATCAAGAAAGGTACAATCATAAAATTACATGTCAGTTAGGAATGAAAGAATTAATCATTTTTCACATAAAGGGTAATGAAAATTTATTACTCTTTCCCCCAAAATAAGGAAAGCTAAGGTACTTAAAATATTTAAGACCAGGATTGATGGATTTTTGTTAGGCTAGGGCAGTAAGAAATACAGAATAATGGTGGATAAATTGAGTTAGGTCATTGTCTTACATAATGGCAAGACAGATTCCAGGAATGGAATGGCCTCATCCTGTTCATATAACTGAAATCAATTAGCAATGCACAAATTAGGGCTCAAAACGGGATGGACCTCTATGGTCTATGTAGCTTCATTATGCAATGCCTATGTAACAGAGCCATTGGGAAATAAAACATCAATACTATTTTCAACAAACAAAACACAATGCTTTCAAACAGCAAACCGACATGTAGCTCAAAACATGAAAAAGAATGCAATGAGAAAAGTTAATTTGGGATGCCCAGACAACATCCAATTCTGTCTCAACACCCTCCAGCCACATGTTGTCCAGAGGAAATTCTTTCAGATTTCTCTCCACTTGTCCTCCAAAGGATACGCCACGTGCTTTCCACAACATAAAAATTAACTTCATTTCCACTTGATCACTAGGTTCTCTTTGAAGGCATAAAATTATAAAGTATGAACAGCCTTTGGAGTCTGTCAAAAATAACTCTTCCTTGGAGGAAATAAATTCCTTTTAATCTCAGCACGCAAGGATTAATTAATCAACTTTTATGTACGTTCTTTCTTTATACATTTTAATAAACTTTGATCATGACCATTTTGAAGTGCACCAGTTCATTTTTACGGCCCTCCAGCGTCAGAAAATATCTTTGTGACTCTTCAGTTTTGATGAACAAGAGAAGCGTAACTTTTTCTGCTCTGAGGGCGATGCCAGAGGAAATGGTAGAGGCAGGTGCAAATATAACATTTAACAGGCATGTGGATGGGTATATGAATAGACAGGGTTTAAGAGGACTATGCACCAGAAGCTTGCAGGTGGGACTAGGTCAGATTGGGATGTTTGGTCGGTGCAGACGAGTAGGAGCAAAGGGTCTGTTTACCTGCTGTATAACTGTATAGCTCCAGCTGCCCCCAAAACTAAACATATGCCTAACCACTTGGGGAGTGACTAATAAAAGTAATTCAATGAAATGCCACATGTATATAAAGATCCTAACTTTTTATTTTACTTCAATTTTCATTGTGATGGAGTCAGGAAGGCCTGTTTTACAACAAAAGGATGAGGGAAGGAACTGTTGTAATTTTAAAAAGTAAGTTATTGAAAATCATTGTAAGTTTTCTTTAAACCGTTGTCTCACAAGCAATGAGATAAGGCATCAGGGAAGATGGCCTGGTTCCCTGATGTGTATACAAAGTGAGATTCAGCTGATAAGGTGTTGATCGGTTTGAACGATGATGACCAGTTATGGATGCCAACAGTCATAAGACTGATTACAACTCTCCAATTGGTTTTAAATGTTTGTGGGTGTAAACAACACACTGGGCAGCCTTCAAGCCTCTGGAAGACTCTCTCTCCCTCCGCCAGCATCATCCCCTCCCCCACCCCAGTCAAATGCCAGAAACTAAAGAAACCCAATTATTTCCTCCTACCAATCACTCTCATCTGTTGTTTTTAACTAACATGTCAGAGGCATATTTTGTGAACTGAAGGACTCGAGAAAATAAAGAAACATCCCACTGAATTCTGAGGACTTGTTCAGTTTACAAACGTGGTCTGGGTTTTCTGTTAACCTGAGTCTGAGTCTATTAGACTGATCAATTGAGAACTTTGTGTACTTTGAGCATTATTTTTAACTCCAGGAATGCAGGGATTCAATTTCCAGTCCCAGTGAAGTATAATGCATATTCGTTGTTTTATATAATTACCAACCATACATTCCTTGAATCCTAATATTTGACACCATTTCTAAAACACTGCTTTAATTATAACAAATTCAGACATACAGATCACAAGTGATTAGTGGTTTAACATTCCACTAAAAGATTTACTTTAATCTATTCATTGGTTATACGACTGAGCACGTGTTAAGTATGGATGTGAGTTTGCTCGCTGAGCTGGAAGGTTAGTTTTCAGACGTTTCGTCACCATTCTAGGTA